>NC_056727.1:234808772-234943772 GCF_019279795.1 Protopterus annectens
GGGAGGTCAATGGGCTTTGGACTTGTGTTATTCCAAAAGATGTTGGAACAGACAGGAGGGTGTTACTGCATCAAATGTGTCAGCTCAGCTATGCAAGTATTTCCGTAATGTCCACATTTTCATGGCTCCCCCACTTTGTCAGGCTTGGTTATGCTTTCTTGCACTAAGCTGGTCTGAATATACCTGTCAACCAGACAGATTGTTCCAGACTGTCCGTGTTTATTGCCCATATTTGTAGTCTGTTGCACAGTATCATTTTATTCCTTCCTGTGGTAAATCACTGTGATCATGTGGGGATTTTCTGTCAGTATATGATGACATACATTACAGTTTCAAAACTGACATCCTTCTGAACATGTGTGCTGACACACACCCTGTTCCTGTAGCAACATTTTACAGTTATACATGCAGGACATACATTGTGTCCCTAGTGTTGGTCCATTGACCCCCCCCCCGATTTGCATCCTTTGTACAGATCTGTTGCACTTAGGGGTGGGGAGGTATGCTTCTGGGTATGACTCCAGTACATATTATGCACAAATATATATAACTAGATATATATTCATATATATATATATATATATATATATATATATATATATATATATATATATATATATATATTTGTTATGTAATTATGCACATGCCTCTCAACCTCTTCATGCAAAACATCTGGATAAAGCTTGAGAAAATGGGGGTACAAATAGGGACATATTTTACATATTGCTCTTATAAACTTAGAAAGTTGCTAGAGTAACAGGATTTGTTTTAATATACATTTTCTGAAGGATTTGAAGTCTGAAACTCAAATGTATGTCATTATTTAGTGACTTCAGTCCTGAGATCATCCCAGTGATTTGCCAGGAAAAAAGTGAAACATGGTAAAAACATGGTAAAATATAAGCCAAAAATCTAAACATTCTGCGATAATCTGTACAGTTGAGAGGTATGATTTATGTATACAGCTTAGTACCAATCCAGGGAATTGAACCATGGCTGTGTCTGCTAACAATATAACAATTTGCCTTTCATCAGAGTGAGCTGTTGAGAAACTGATAGTTCTTCCTTCAATGTTTTCTGTCTAAGTCTCTGTTGGTTGTACAATCTGACCTTGTAATTACAACATTCTTATACAGACATTCCTAGACATGTTTTTTTATGTAGCACAGTGTGAGAAAAAGTGGTTGACACAACAGTTTTATTTGGATATCAGATCTTGGTGAATGCAACATGTGAGGCCATACAAAACCAGAGTAAACACAACCAGTCTAGGATTTAGAACTTTATTGCCAGGCAGTAACAGTCCTCTTATCTGAAAGATCTGTGGGGGGAATGTTTATTAACACTACCTGCTTCTACACATATTCCCAAAATCGTAGTTAAAATTATTCCTACAGCTTACTACCACTCCCGGGATTCAAACCATGGCTGTGTCTGCTAAAAATACAACAATTTGCATTTCATCAGAATGACCTATTGGGAAACTGTACTATTCAGATATCAGATCTTGGTGAATGCAACATGTGAGGCCATACATTACCTGAGTAAACACAACCAGTCCAGGATTTAGAACTTTATTGCCAGGCAGTTACACTTTTATTTAAATATGACCTATATGGGACTATTACTGTCATATTGTCTAGTTTATTCGGTAGAAGCTATACACATTTTTGATACTGCCAGGTGACATTTTACTCCTTTATGTTTATTTGGTATGGCTACTACAAGCAGGAATGTTACTCACTAGCCTCATGACACAGCCTTTGCAACCTGCTGGGATGGGCTTCCAGATTCTCAGCCCACTCAGCTGGAGCTATAATGAAAATAGAGAAACATTTATGCATACCTATCCATGACGTACACAGGCTGGACTTTGGTAAACAGTTATTGCTATGAATACTTACACGCTGCTGGTAGATCTCCCCTCTGTCTGGATTCTTGGACCTCCCTCTTCCTCTATTTCAAGTCAGAATAGTAGTGCCGGACCTGCTCACCAGGCCAAAGGATATCAGTGGCACTGGTTAGATCATGGGCGAGACTTTCCCAGGCTTCCGCTTTATACTGGGAACCCTGGTACTGGTCCTGCAGCAGTCTCATGTCATGTTTTTTTACCAGGAGTCCTACCATGACCTTGGATTCCTGTATGCCCCAATGCTGTGCCCAAAAGCGCATGCCCTCTCCAACACCTGCCATACTGCCCACAGTGGAGAGCTACAACCACTTATGAGCTGCATACCCTCCTGTGGGGTTTAAAAATGGCCGATTTTCCCACCCTTTGCCATGATTGGACAGTTATGAAAATGCTGAGCTAAGCTAAGCTACGGGCAAACCTGCTTAGCTAAGGTTGGCAGTCCTTAAAGGGGCAGGTTCAGCATTGCTTACCAATGGGCAAATCCACTTTGCTGGACTATTCCTTGTTTAGTATTCATATGTACGCAATCTTACACTTGGTCAGCATAGCTGTGCAATGCTTAGCATTGCTTATGTTTTATTATATTGGTCTACCACCTGTATGGGATTGATTTATCATTCATTACATAATATAGATTTATTTACCTTCCCTGGCATACCCCAATGTGCAGTAATTAATTTATTCTTGTGTGACTATACTGTATGGGGCACTTGTGCTTATATGGGGGTTTCACTACTTTATTACAATGACACCTCACATCTGGGCCTAATACACTACTCTGGTTGAGAAAAATAAGTTATTCCTTACATAAATATACAAAAAATTTACAACTGTAATGTTTACATACACCAAATGGAAATAGCTTCAGTTTACACACACCAAATGGAAATAGATTCGGGGAGGCTCAAACCATGAATGACTACATGCAAGGTGCACATTCGAACCACTACACTATTACACTTATGCTTATGCTGGATGTCTACTGCTTTTTAACTTATCCTGCCTTTTCATCTGGGCTAAGCGTAGCTAAGCAACGGGCGTTATTGCATATGTAAAAAAAAAATATTTATTTGTTGTGTTTTTTAATTTGTACCCTTCAGAATATCCATGCTAATGCTGAACCTGTTATTCTATCAATTTTCTGGCTTTGTAGGGACAATCGTCTTTTATGGCTTTGTCCAAATTCTTTACTCTGACAGGTTGGGAGGTGTGCACTATGTGTTTATGCTAAACCTGTCATTCTATCAAGTTTATGGCTTGGTAGGGATGATTGTCCCTTAGGGCTTTGTCCAGATTTCTCACCCTGATGGGTTGGGGGTGTTACGAGCATTCCCGCTCATTTTAAATTGCCGAACAACAATTCTGGAGTGCAGGGGGCATGGGTATTGTGAGAGCTCTGCTCTCAGACACACCCCCTGCACTCGTAAACAGAACCATGTCCATTTTACAGCACAGCGGTGCACCTTCACGAATATGCATGGCACCCTGCCATGCTGTACGGGAATGGTCCCTTCCGTGCAGGAATAAGCTATTCCTGCACAGAAGCTTGCTGAATCCTGGGGTTAGTGTAGGTGTTATTGAATCCCAGGATTATTTTGTCATTCCACTGACCTGTTGCAGCTTGAACTGTATGGGCTATTACAACTATGTTTTGTGTGGTGTTTTAATTAATAATGTTTTATGTAGTATTATCAACTCAGTCTTTTTATTTCAATGAACTAAGTTTTGGTATTTTATGGTCATTATCTAAGTTAAGATAGGTTTAAGTAATTGGGATAAGTCTTTAGCAAAGCAAAGATAATTAACTATTCTGTTTCATGTTGGTGTTTATTTTATTATTGTTATGATTATTAATAGTAGCGTAGAAGCAGTAGTAGTATTGTTACAATATAACATTATTATAGGCTCATAGGTTCATAGGTGTGTACTAGGCTAATGGCCCTGGAGCCTTTACAAGCCTAGCTCATAGAACTGCCCTGGCATCATGCCGCCCATTGTTAGAGGGTAGTCAAGGACCTCATATAAGATCATTATTCGCCATTCCTCAAATAGACATAGACTAATATACTTTTATCACCGAACCATAAATCCAAATTTGTTTTGAAGCATTCCAACTTCTGTTCCTGTCTAAATAGGCAGTGAATTCCATCTTTTTCCTGCTCTAAAATGAAGAAAAAAATTGTAGTTTTGTTTGTAAATCTTCAGAAAAACCCAAACACGCAGGAAACAATCAGCACCCACAAATAATTTATATAACATTTTCCTTCACTCTGGTGCTTCCTGGTGCCCTACTGTTTCATTTTGTTTGTAAATCTTCCAAAGTAAAAATAATTTGCTTACTTGTAGTGCATTTGCATGAGTTAGAAACACAGTTATATGTGTTCTCCTTATTCCTTTATTGTTACTACAAGGTCACATCTATATAAAAAACTCATAAATTCAGTCTTCTTAAGCTTTTTTTTTGTTTTTAAAGGACTTTTGAGCCTTTTGAATTTACTAGTTTCTAAAGTAGAATACATATAAAACCCAGTACCATACTCAAATATTGGGCTAATAATAGATTTCTATATTGGAATCATAATCAGCTTGTCTCTAGAAGATATTATTAGATACTGTATTAATTACTGAATAACAGTTTACTTCACATATTTTTCAAAACTATTTTTTTTCTCTTTTTGTAATACCCAAATGTTTATAATGCTAATAATTCTCCGATTAAATTCATAGTTATACAGTAAGGCATTTGAGATTTCCTTTTCTCTGATACAAAATTTTACTTTTAGTATGATTATACACAACTCCTGTGTGTGCCCACAACATGCTCATTATAATAATAATAATACTAATAATAATAATCATTATTATTATTATTTATGATATTATAAACAGATAGTCTGCATAGTCTGCTTATTGTAAAAATATGCAGTTAGTTGTGATACACCCTCTTTGGAAAAAAAAATTACTCACACTTGCAAGTGCTAGAACAAACAATGAAGCTAAGCAAATACAAAAATGCATTTAGCAGTCATATAACATAATGATCTAAACAGAAGCCAGACAGCTAAAATAGCTAGCTGATTCTTGCCTTAATGGATGCAGTCGGACACCATGATTTTCCTCTGAATAAGGATTAAGCAGGCCACAGACTGTGAAACATCAAGCTGATAATCCATCTCTTACATAAAAGAATAGCCTATTCATCTCTCATTAGATGTTTGATAGCTGATTTGAATGACTGCGTCTTTGCTCAAAGGTTGACATGAAAATGGAAGAAAATAAATCCAAGAAGCCCTTTTGGAATCATTCTGGCTACAGATTATATGATGAAAACAGTAAAGTTCACAAAAAATAGGTTTACTAATTAAAAAGTTGAAGCTTTCACTTCAAAATACCCTCTAAAGTATTTAAACCACTCTACGTACGGGTCTATGTTAAAACAATGAAAAGTATACATATCAAACGCTCGGATGAGCGAAAACGCATATAATCAAAATCGCTATTGTGGGGGGCTGCGCCCCACACCCCCCCTTAAAAATATATTCTAACTCCGAGATCGCACTACAGTGAGGAATGGGCAAATTTACCGATCTTCACTGTACCGCAATCTCACAATATCAATGTCGATCATATGCGTTTTCACTCATCCGAGCATTTGATATGTATGCTTTTCATTGTTTTAACATAGACCCCTACATACATATCTCATCTTAAGTAAAACTCACATATCATTTGATTAATGATGTAACCCCCTTGACTTTAAAACTGATTCATAGGTACTCACTAGGCTATTGATCTGTGAATATCATTATCAGCCTGACCATGCATTCTTACTAGCCCTTAGTACCAAGGCCCCTATATTTTGCAGAAGTCTTATATTACTCTAGAGGATATAATCCTTTAGTATTGTATGAAAACTCTTTGCATAGTATGTATGAAAAACCATAACCCTGGAGTAAATATTTACATATTGTCTCTGTCCATAAGAGATAAGGTTGCCAAATCAGGGGTTAACTTATAGTTTGCCATTCATACATTCAAGATGCACTTGAATAAAGTAAAAGATGTTCTTAACTATGCATGAAGAGGAAGGCAATTCTAGAAAAGTGATATTGTCTGTGAGACATATCTATCCCTCCAGCATATTCTATTTAAATTGCAATAGAAATTGAGGTTTCTAGAGTGGGTGTTGCTGACACTATTCGACTTATAGATGTGCAGAAGGTTTAAAAGGATAGCATCGATAGACACTGTATATGTGAGGCAGAGATATTCCCTTAGCAGCCTGTAGGACACTGAGGACAGGGACAGGGCTTTTATAGGTTCATAGGTTCATAGGTAGGTACTAGGCTATCGGCCCAAGGGCCTACGTAAGACTAGCCGGCAAGGTTCCATAGCTTACGCCACCCAAGAAAGTTATTTTCCTATGCCACTGTCCAGCAGAAACACAGAAGTGATCCCCAGGGTGTATTTCCTATTTCCCATCCACTCATCAAGATTTTTCTTGAAGAGTGCTAATGAAGAACTTTGCTTGACATAGATGGGTAGCTTGTTCCAGAGTATAGGAAGTCTCTGGGACAGAAATCTATCCCTCCAGCATGTCCTGTTTATTGTGGTGACAAGGTTTAGGTCCCTAGAGCATGTAGCTTGGAGAGATTGGGATTTCTTTAGGTGTAGCATGTCCAACAGCTCTGGGTTTGACATAGCTTTATATGTTAGGCAGAGATCACCTCGGAGTAGGCGATACGCTACGGAGTAAAGCTGGAGTTTTTTGAGGTGGTCAGTGTAGGGCATTTGTTTGAGGCCAGTAATCCTCTTTGTGAAGTACTTCTGTGGCCTTTCCAGCTGCTGCAGATGTCTTGTGAGGTACATTCCAAAAGGGGCGTTGTACTCTATAATGGGTCTAATGAGTGGCAGTAGGGAACAATGACCTCTTTTTTCCTGGATGAGAACCCTTTTATGATGAGGTGTGCCACGTAGAAGGACTTCCTGACTACTGTGGCAATGTGACTATCAAAAGAGAGACTACTGTCCACCTGGGTCCCAAGGTCTCTTATCACGCATTCAGTGTTAAGTAGATTGCTGCCTATGTGGTAGTTCATGGGTACAGAGTTTTTACCAAAGGGGATGACACTGCACTTTTTGGCATTGAGCCTGAGGCCATGGCTCTGACACCAGGCATCTGGCTCAGTGAGGCCCTTCTGTAGGATGTCCACATCATTTGGGGACTTGACTATGGCTCCTAGTTTGCAGTCATCTGCGAACTTCATTAGCCAGAGGCCTTCTATGTTAGCCTGTACTTCAGAGAAGTAGATACCAAACAGGAGAGGTCCCAGGACGGAACCCTGTGGTACTCCACTTGTCACTGCTTTGAAGTCAGATTTGGAGTCTGCAACTTTTACAGTGTGGGTTCTGTCAGAGAACCAGTTTGCAACCCATCTTGTGATGTAGGGATTTATACCAAGTTTAGTGAGTTTAGCTATAATTCCAGAATGGGGGATGGTGTCGAAAGCCTTGGTGAGGTCAAGATAGGATGTGTGAACCACCTTACCCTCATCCAAGGCTTTGGTGACTGCCTCAAAGAAGTTGATCAGGTTCAGGAGGCATGATCTGCCTTTCACAAACCCGAACTGGGGGTGATCAAGTAGTCACAATAGCTTTTGTGATTTAGTCCCTTCATTTTCTTGGTGACAAAACCTTGTAGTCACTTCAGTTGAGTCAGGTGCTTGGACAGGCACATTCTGAATGGGTCATTGGTTCCATTGACTGGCGTAATGAATGTAGCATATAGTGGAATTTTCACTTTCCAAGATTTGGATGCCATACCCTTGCTGATAAGCTGTGGTATAAAGAAGGACTACCTGACAACAGTTGACTCAGGATGGTCTAATGACAGTTCATTGTCTACATATGTTTCCAAGTCCCTTACCACTGGATCATTTTCAGGGGAGTGTTGTCAAAGTGATAGTTACATGGGACATCTTGCTTGCCCAAAGATACAATTACACATTATTTTGCCATTCTGTTTTAGGTCATAGTTTTGACACCAGTTATTTGTTTATGACAGGCCTTCCTGAAGAATTGTGATGTCCTCAGAAGAGTTTAAAGTCATCAGCAAACTTTGTCAACTGTAAGACCTCAACATTTGCCTTGACATTTGAGAAGTAGATGCCAAAAATGAGTGGCCAAAGGACTGAGCCCTGAGGTAATTCACTAGTGACAGGTCTCTTGGCAGAGGCAGATCTCCCCATCTTCATTATCTGAATTCTGTTTGTGAGCTGGTTTGCTATCCTATAAGCTATACAGGATTTTGCATTTAGCTGAACGAATTTAGCAACTCTGCTTGAATGAAGGATTGGGTTGGATGCCTTTGTGAGGTCCATTGCTGCAGTGACCTTCATAAAGAAGTCAGCCAGGCTGAGTAGGCAAGATTTGTCTTTGACAACACTGAACTGGCTTGGGTCAATAGTTTGTAGGCTGATTATGTCTTCATTTACTAATTTCATAAAGATTCTTTCCATAACCTGACAGATGAGGCTGGTCAGGCTTATAGGTCTATAGTTGCCTTGATCAGCTGACATGATGCAAACCATGTTTGGAGGCTAATACAGAAAAGTTTCTGTAGGGGGTTTGCCAAGGCCATGTTTTAGGCTGACCAATAGACATCCTGGTATGTTATCTGACTCCATAGAGACAGTGTTCTTGGCCTTAGTTAGTCCATGAGGACTTGTTCCTGGGGGGATTTGAGGGGAAGGTGCAGATGCTGAAAATATGCCTAGGTAAGGGGGTGAAGTTTGAGCTAAATTTGTCTGCTAGTAGATTGGCTATGTCTTTAGGCTTAGACTACATGGTAGCATTTAATATTAACTCAGTGCAATTTTGTATATTATTTCTGAGATTTCTGACATAGTTAATAAGGCTTTGTGATTGTCATTTTCTTAGGAAGATATTTTATATCATATCTAACTTTGGTTGATTTAATCAGGGTCTGAAGTTCTCTTTTAGCCTTAGTAAGAGTATTTTTGTCACTTGCAGTATTAGATTTGTTTTTACATGCAATAAGCTTTTCCCTTTTATGGTAGAGCCTGTTTATATTAGGGTTACCACATACGAGTTAATTCTTTAATTTGATGTTGTTTTTATTTTTGGAGGGGGGAAATGCTTCTATTTAGTTATCTACATGTTCATAGAATTTGGCAGTAAAGGGTTCCATATTTGTAGCGGGGTCCTCAGGGTAGAAAGAAATGTTGAATTTTGCCAGGTCATCATCAGATCTAATAGATTACTTTGGCATAACCTATGAATTGGTGGATGCCCATGGCTTCAGTCTTATGATGGATATGATTATTTATGGTCTTATTTAACTAGGGAGGATGTTACAGTTGGAAAGGACAAGAGCTGATCCATACTGGTAATAACCAAGTCAAAGATTTTGTTGCCCCTATTTGGGGTACAGAATAACTGGTCCAGTGAGTTTGTATTTATGAAGTCCAGAAATCTCTGGACATACATGTTTGAGGATGTAGAAGAGTCACATTTTATTCAAGCTAGGGTGGGATGTTGCATTCAGTCTAGTTATACAATTATGCATTTTAGATTCTGTCATATTATTCATATCACCTCTTCTTACACTTGGTTTAATAACTTGCAAAAAAAACCAACATCATGAGCTACACCCATTATATTCACATACTTAAATAAAAGCAATTCTAACATTTGACTTTCTAATATCATAAGCATGTTGTATATTTTTTTTCTTTTAACTTCTATGTGCTGCTTTCTCTTGCACTGTTAATAAAATGTCTTTATTACTGTTCACAACAGTAAAAAACGTTCATATAATTCAAATTCACATTTATTCAAAAAAGGTAGGCACTAGTGGATTATTAAGTGATACAAATATGTTGACCTCCTTAATATGCTTCCAAAACTTTTGTAGTCATGGAAAAAGAATTTTTCAAACACCACATCCTTACAAACATCCTCAAATCAGTCAAGGCTTCCACATCATTGGGCTGTGAAGGTATAAAACTAAGATCTTTTTGTAAATGGCTCAAATCGTGTTCACTTAAAACAAGAATAGAAAAATTAAATAAGATATTTACCAGTTACTCCAGTTGGTCATGCTCATGTTACTATAACAATAACCCACAGATGGGTGTGGGTAATGCTGGATTTACCCACGGTTGGTGTGATTTGGTCATGAGGGTGAAGCTTCCTCAGACATTACTAGTTAATCCAGACATTCAACTGCAAGGGATGTAAAGTGGGTATGTTCAGAATTGTTCGTTCCATTATTTAAAGCAGTCTGCTCTTTGGTCATGAAAAAATGTTTCCTTTTCAGAAATTAAGATCTCTGAAGAGCTTCTACCTTCTTATAGTTCCTGGCTCACACTCAGAAACCAGTAAATTCTGTAATGTTTCACTGAAAAGCCTTTTGTTTTTTGACATTTTTTTACTGGAGAGATCTGACTGGACTAGTAGCCCATTTTCAGAGGAGTCCTGGGCAGAAGAGCTCCAAGTATATGTTACCAATTACAACATTATTTAACAAAGTACGCAAGAACATCATATAGAATTTGGAGAATATAATAATTAGAAAACAGTACTATGGGTACTAATAAGCCCTTTTATAGGAGGCCCATGCAGGTAAAGTTCCAAAAGTAAGTTAACAAGCATATGTTATTTAAAATAGGCAACTACACCTTATAGAGTATGATTAATGATGTAACCCTCGACTTGGTATTTCAAAAAGTAGAAGTTAAGTAAATTTGAACATGCACAGTATCAATTTCTTTTAGTAATGCAACCTTAGCATAATAAAATAGTCATTTGTCTGCTTAATATAATTCGTGCTCATCTGTAGGTTAAGTTTCTGTCATTCTGTAAGCTTGGTAACAATTACAGTATATGGGCAGCTTTTGTATACACAGCTAAATGGATCAATTTTCTCCTTCAGATAAACTTCAGAATTTAATCTCTGCCTCTGCAACATTTTATACTGTTGTGTCTTATGTTCCATAGTTTTTATAAAGGAAATAACAACTATACATTTATTACTGCTCAATATCTGAGTTCTTTGGCTTCTGCTACATACCCACAATCATTTGCATTACTAGCAGAGTTAAGTACAAACTTGCAGTGGTAAAGATTGTACTGCATTTTATTTTTCTATTTAATTGTTTCATTGAATATTGTGGTCTGTGTCCCTCTGTACTTATTTATGTTTCTATTTAATTGTTTCATAGAATACTGTGGTCTCTCTATGTCTTTGCAGTAAGTGGGGGCTATTGTGTTTAACTACATTGATAGTATTAAACTCTTAGCCTAGAGGGTTTCCTCTGCATTTATAAGTGCTAGCCACATATCTTTAAATTTATTACTGCTCAATATCTGAGTTGTTTGACTTCTGCTACATACCTACAATCAACTGCATTACTAGCTGAATTAAGTACAAACTTGCAGTGTTAAAGATTGTATTGCATTTTATTTTTCTGTCTATTTAATTGTTTCGTTGAATATTGCAGTCTGTGTCTCCCTGTAGTTATTTATTTTTCTATTTAATTGTTTCATAGAATGCTGTGGTCTCTCTCTGTCTCTGCAGTAAGTGGGGGCAATTATGTTTCACTTCTTTGATATTCAGTGTTAAACTCTTAGCCCAGAGGGTTTCTCTGTATTTATAAGTGTTAGTCACATATCTTTAAATTTATTACTGCTCAATATCTGAGTTGTTTGGCTTCTGATGCATACCTACAATCAACTGCATTACTAGCTGAGTTAAGCAAAACTTGCAGTGGTAAAGATTGTACTGCATTTTATTTTTCTGTCTATTTAATTGTTTAATTGAATATTGTGGTCTGTGTCTCTCTGTAGCTATTTATTTTTTCTGTTTAATTGTTTCATAGAATACTGTGGTCTCTCTCTGTCTCTGCAGTAAGTGGGAGCTAATGTGTTTCACTTCATTGATATTCAGTGTTAAACTCTTAGCCTAGAGTGGCTTTGGAATTGCCTGCCCCTTCTGTGCATTTGTGGTTGAACACTCCTCCTGGGTCTATCTCATTTGCTCACTCAACCGAGTATAGTGAGATCATATTTTGACTTCAGACACTCTACCAGTCTCATCTGTTCAGCTCTGTCCTAGCTCTATTCCAGTTTAGTGTCACTAGCTCATTCTACCTAATACAGAAAGAACATCTGTGAAGGGCAAGCCACTTAGGTCCTTAATTTTGAATTATCTTCTGTTTCTCCTTTCTCCCTTTCCACTTTCCAAAAAAAAACATTTCTAAACTTGTTTCCTGTAACTAGTCTAGTCCAGATACAGATTTGCTGTACCCAGGACTGTTTGTAAGCTTCTGAGCACCCAAAGCCTTTCTGTGTTGGAGGGATGCTTTAAATAGGAGCCTAAATGGTCATATGACAGCAGCCAAAATCATATGACCTAGACACAATTACACAATTAGATTAAATACAAATATATAACAACTTACAGAATACAATTAAACATATACTAAAAATATTAAAAAGTTCCTTTGTTTCAAATATATGTATATACAAAAATATTATTGCACATCTAGTTATATAATTTAATCCGTTGTATCTTCATCAAAATTGGTTTCAAGCTAACAGCGGAATTCAAACCTGGCAAGCGATCAGCCGCTAGCCTAAGTATCCACTCGTACTCTTTAATTTCTAAAACATTATTAATATCTCCACCCCTAACAGATGGAGTGACCATATCTATAACCCTAAATTTAAAATTGTGGTCACCCCCATGCAATTTAATATGCTTAAATAAAGCATTATTCTCACCCTCTCTTCTAATTTCGGACTTATGCTCAATAATTCGCTCTTTTAAATTACACGTAGTCTTCCCTACATAAAATGAGGGACAGGCAACACATGTAGCTAAATATATAACATTAATACTACCACAATTTGCTACAAATTTAAACTTGTAGCTCTTGTTTGTAGTGGGGTGGACCTAAAGGCAGTTAGGGCTATCAACAATATCTACACAACAAGAACATTTTAGACATCTAAATGTACCAGAACGAGTCAAATTATACTGACTTATAATCGATTTAGAGTTAAAACTAGAATTAAAATCCTTATAACACAACCAGCTTTTCATAGTTCTCATATTCCTGTATGAAAAGTAAGGTTTACTGCCTAAAAGCTTACTTATCTCAGGAGAAGCCATCAAGACTGGCCAATTCTTCTCTATAATACGTTTAATTAAATATGTTTTATTACTAAAAGTAGTAACATATCTAATATATATGGGATGCAGAATTTTACATTCTTCCCAGACCTTCTCATTCATATTTCTTATGTCCGTCATGATTCTGTTCCACCCTCCTAGTGTTCTGTCCCACTCGCATGCAACCCTCTTCTTTAATCTTTCCCTTGTTAGTGTCATGTGTATTTTGGTTTGCGTTAGATCATCCCTTTTATTCTGTCATGTTTTTCTCAAGTTCTTTCCTGGACGTTGTGTTAACAGATACATTTTGCCTGTACCTCACGTAGCACCATGATAACATGTATGAAAATGTATTTGTTATACCAGTGCTTGGTTGTGTTTTAGTTAGCATGTTTGCAGAAGTAAACTTAAGAGATACATTAACTTTGGGCTGTACCTTTGCAGTTCTACATGGCACTGGTATTGTTTACAATATTTAGAATGGAAGTAAACACTGATGGTCTTACAGGCCACAGTTATCTTATCATTTATGGCGATCTCCATTCAAAACCTTTGAATTTTCAAAACTTTGATCTTATGGTCTCGGCTATTTGAAGTTCAAAGTTTTGAAACTTCAAGTTTCTGAAGGGGATCCATATATATATATATATATATATATATATATATATATATATATATATATATATATATAGGTTAACCATATCACAGCCATATGATGGACTGTTGGCAACTGTATATGGTGAGCACTGCACTGCAGTTGCGTTCTATTTACACAGTTTAGCTTGCAACTTTTTTTGCACACGATAGATGCCATACTAAGTCTGCACCACAGGGGATGTAGTAGACAGATCACAGACACTATTAGCTTCCAGTTTGTCTCTTGAACGTATTTGATGTCAAGTCTTTTGCCATCTGTTCTGTTATTAGTTTGTTCCACATACTGGTATATTTGCACTGTACTGAGTCACAATCTGATCATAAGATCATAGTATCATAGGAGGTTACTAGGCTATTGGCCCTGAGGCCCTTATAAGCCTAGCCAAGATTTTAGCCCATGTTTAGACAAGTCAGCACCCCATGCTCCTGTCCAGCAGGAACATGGGTAGAATCCTAGGGGTATATTTTCCCATCCAGTTAGCCAGGTTGCACTTAAAAAGGGGTAAAGAGGTACTCTGCTTGACATGAAGAGGGAGTCTATTCCATAGATGGGGGAGATTCTGGGACACAAATCTCTCCCATAAAACAAGTCCAGTTGATGTCACAGACCAGGTTGAGAAGGCGTGTGTGAGTTACTTGAGTGGAGCTTGACTTGCAGATATGCAGCTGTCCCATCAAGGTGGGGTTCGTGATCGCCTTGTATGCCAGACAGAGGTCTCCTCTGAGGAGTCTGTAAGAAACTGAGTAGAGAGATAGGGATTTTAGGCTATCTGTGTAAGGTAGATGTTTGAGGCTCTGGATTCTCCTGGTGAGGAACCTCTGTGGTCTCTCTAGCTGCTGCATGTGCTTTGCAAGGTACATGCTGAAGGGAGCATTGTACTCAATAATGGGCATTATAAGGGAAGAATATAGGGATGTTATGACCTCCTTGTCCCTGGATGAGACACCCTTACTTATCAGGTGGGCCATGTAGAAGGCTTTCCGTACAACAGAAGTAATATGGTGGTCAAAAGTCATGTTGCTATCAACCTGGGTGCCCAAATCCCTCACGACTGATTACGTGCTTAGATCATTGTTATTAATTTGGTAATTTGTGGGGACATCACTCTCCCCAAAGATGATGATGATGCATTTTTTTGTTATTCAGTTTGAGGCCATGTTTCTGGCACTAGTCATTTGTCTGAGTGAGACCCTCTTGGATGATGTCTACATCACTAGGGGAATTGACGACAGCACCCAGCTTGCAGTTATCTGCAAACATGGTCAGCCATAGCCCACTGGTTTTGGCCTGCACCTCAGAAAAGTATATCCCAAATAACAGAGGCCCCAAGACTGAACCTTGGGGTACGCCACTTGTTACGGGTCTACTACTTGAGGTGGCTTCCCCTATTTTGACTAGGTTGGTTCTATCAGTGAGCCAATTTGCTACCCATCTGGTAACATACAGATTGATGCCCAGTTGAGAGAGCTTATCTATGATGCCCGAGTGGGGAATAGCATCAAAGGCTTTGGCCAGGTCAAGGTAGACGATGTGCACTGTCTTCCCCTCATCCATGGCTTTGGTGACTGTCTCAAAGAAGTCGATCAAATTTACAGACATGACCTCCCCTTGAAGTAGCCAAACTGTGTGGATCGAGTGTTTGGAGGTTGCCAATGTCCTTGTTAATGAGGTCCATGATAATCTGTTGCATGGCCTTGCAGATCAGGCTAGTTAGGCTGATGGGTCTATAATTTCCTGGATCAGTGGATGCTCCACCTTTGTGTAAAGTGATGACAGTGGCTCTCCTCCAGTCAGCTGTGATAAAGCCAGTACTCAGGCTTTGGTTGACTTGGGTGCCTAATGATGCTGCAAGTTCCTGCCTGAGTTTACATAGGATGCAGCCAGGTATGTTATCAGATCCCATGGAGGCTATATTTTTTGCTTTTTAGAGAGCAGTGATAACTTGTTCCCTAGATATAAAGGGAAGGGAGCAGGTACTGGGGATGTCCTGATTTACTGATGTGGGGACAGAGGGGTGAGATTTTTGCTGAATCAGTCAGCCAGCAAGTTTGCTATATCTACAGCATTTGTATATGTGGTGTCCTTGACCACCATTTCTGAACAGATCTGGGTGCTTCCTTTGAGGTTGTGAACATATGTGAAGAAGGCCTTATGATTGTCTCTAGAAAATGTGGCCAATTTGGTCTTGAAGTTTGCTTTGGAGGATTTCACTAGTGCTCTTATTTGCTTGTTCAGGCTAAGGAGACATTGCTTCCAGTTGGGCACCTGCTTCTTCTTGGTCTTGGACAGCAACTTTTTCCTTTTGTTATAGAGTTTATTTATTGCAGATGTCCACCAGACAGGTATACTCTTCCTTGCGGAGGATAATTTAGTCCTGTCGGGTATTTCTGATTCTATGCATCTATAGGAATGCTCATATAGTGCTTTGGTGTAGTTTTGGGTATTGATGCCAATTCCTACAGAGGGGGAGGGGGCTGTGAAGCTGTTTATACCATCCTTCAGGAGGTTATAATCAGCTTTGGGGAAGTTTTTATGTCTGATCCTAGCTAGCGGCAGGTTGGGGCAGATGGTGACTTCGAAAGTGACCGCATTATGGTCAGATATTACCAGGGAGGAGGATATTATAGGGATGCTGCAGTGGTTACTCATGTTGGTTAATACCAAGTCCAAGATATTATCACCTCTTGTGGGGGTATCAACTAGCTGTTCCAAGTTATTTTCATTGACAAAATCAAAGAATCTCTGGGATCTGTGTTCTGACATGAGTAGTTCTTCTAATCTATGTTTGTGAAGTTAAAGTCACCCAGGAGCAGGGTAAAGGGTTGAATCTTGATAGATTCAAACAGGTCCAAATAGGCAGATTGGGCATCATGAGTCAGATTTGGGGGCCACTAGCTAGCTATGATTTGAATAGGGGTATTGTCAATGGTTAACTGCACCTGGAGTGTCTCCTGTGTGTCATACTGTTTGACCAGTCTGGAGGTGTGTATGCCTTTAATGTATATTGACACTCCAACTCCTTTGCCTTTACTGTCCACATTTTGGGGTCTGAATGTAATGTATGATAGGATGAGTAACCAGGTAAGGCTGGGGTGCTCTCCGCAGCTTTGAACCAGGTTTCTGTCACTGCACAGATGTCAGCATTTTCCAGGGTTAAGAATGCTTGCAATGAGTGCAGTTTCATGTTTAGACTCCTAGCGTTTAGCAGCATGACCTTTAATTTCCATTTTGTTGAAATTTTTATGTTGGTTTTATTGACTTCAGGACTTTTCCTAAAAAAAAGCACTATGGGGAAGGCAAGAGCCTTTGCCAGAAGCCTGAAGCCCAGGTGAGACAGATGCAGGCCATCTCTGGCAAAGCATCATGGTCTGTTGATCATATCTTCCCGGACTGTCAAGTACTGGATCCCCCTGGAATGAGACCAGAAACTAAGCCAATTGTTAAAGTCAATCATTTTCTGTTTGTATTAAGGCATCATTCTGGGTGACGGAAGAATGCTACTTAAGTCTAGGGACATACCTTCCTGGACACATAATCAGCAAGCTCAATCATGTCTCTCTTCATATAGTCCGGAGAGGTATGTCTCAAGTCATTCATGCCAACATGGACTATGACAGAGTCATAACAGTACCTGCTGTTGAAAGGCTTGAGTGCATATGTGATATGGTGAATTCTGGCACCTGACAGGCAAGTAACCATGAATTTCTCCTTATCCAGACTGGTGAAAGGCACATCTGTGTGTCTCATAATGGAGTTTCTATCACTAATATGTTGGGTTTATGGTGAAGCCTTAGTGGCTGTGAGATACAGGTGTGTGGACTATGTGTGGTATGTTGTGTGGAGGGTTGTGGAGATCGTGTGTGTTTTTGCCTTGGATGTCTCCTTTGCATGGGTATGTTTATGTGGAAGACCTCCGCATATGTGGGTGTGTGTTGTGTAGGTGTGGGTGTATGTTTGAGGTGTACTGATTGTGTTGACAACCTTTTTGATGCAAGATATACTGGCTTATGGGGCAGAGAGCATGGACTCTAGGTTCCTAATGTAATTGCATCTCTCACAAATTGTGTTCTTAGGTGGTAGTAGTAGATGGTTGTCCATTTACATGAGGCATTTGCTACACCATCTTAGGTTGCCCATATCAACCAGACTGACAGGAAAAACTGTAGGAAATTGTCCATCCAAATTTCTCAAAATGTGAGGGAGAAAGGTCAGGGAAAGCTAATGGGTGGGCCTAAAGCCCAAGTGCTTAAACCAAAAAAAAAAAAGTGCTTAAACTATGAAATGATGTAGCTCATTTTGTGTACCACCACATATCTGAATGTATGTTGTCATTCCATGGACATATGGTGAACATTACTAATTTATGAACATACTGTGGATATTGACTTGCTCAGTTATGTGTATACATCATTACATGTAATGGAGATTTTTTGAGAGTGAATTATATTGTTTGCTATGTGACTGTAGAGTTTTCTGTGCTATCTCATAGATATTTATAAAGCTATATTTGAACTTATATGGACAGCATTCATAACAGTTTACTACATGTCAGCTGTTGGTTGATCTTGCTATAGTGTTATAATATTAGAATGCTACACTGCTGACTGCATGAATTGTTTGTTTATTGCCAGTGCGATTGTTATACGTATAAATAAAAGTTATGGATTTTATCTGTTTTACAGTGCTGATGTGGTTACTCCCATAGTACAGATCCACAGTATAAATCTACTCAACAATTTTAGTTATAATTGTAGAATTGTCCAGTTGTATTGAAGTCCATTTCCTGTTCAACATCTGTGAACTATGCTGACTCCAAACTAGTTTTCTGAGCAAAAACAGCCCAGAGTACTTAACAACTATTGATGCTTTCCACAGCAAATACTACTGAAGGGATATGTGCCAAGATGTTGGTGCATGCTACAAAAAAGGAGTCAAATATAAATACATAACAGACATTTACAGTTCAAAAGGAAAAATGCCCTAACTCAGCACCAAGCTAATGAGGCTTTCCAGTTACAAACAAAACACATACCAGCCTACGTTTCCGAACAAGGAATATCATCTTGATGTCAGTTTGACAGCTGCTTCCAGTAAACAGGTTATTTTTAATATGATTCCATTTATTGTTCCTGCATATTTAATACATGAGCAGTTGTCTGATAGAGTATGACCATGGAATGTGTGTAAATAAAGCTATCAAAATTCACGATCCTGCACCAAGCTGATGCCAGGCAATTGTTATTTTTCAAAGTTCTTTTCATCTTTACACCCATTCTTGTACGCAAACATTTTTTTTGCCTAAATGTGCATCAGTAGCAAAATGGTATACTTTTTCTTCTGCATCTTTTACTAGTTCTGTAAATGAAATTCCACCCTACCTTTTAATGAAAATCTGCAATCCATTTCTTCCATTTAAGATGAAAGGTATTAGTGTGAATTGTTCTCAAAGACTACTGCTCCTCTGTAGAGGGGACCCCATTGTTCCTGTGTACATTCTGGCTCTTATGTATGCCAAGTTGTTCTCAGACTGACATCACAGCACTGCACAAAGCATGACACTGCTTCTGCATCCTAGGTGAATATTAATGAATTCAGGCCCTTGATCATCATTTTTAATATGCTGTTCATAAATTTTTGTTCGCTCAACCAATCTACATATTGTAACTACTAATAATTAATTGTTAAAAAGTACATTGGACTGGGAGCATTGAAATCTATGAAGAGTACATTAATGGAGAATGCCCTTTACCAGAAATTGCCATGGAACCTTTAGCAGATGTCAGCAGAACCCTTGTGCTCCATGGAAAACTGTTTTAAAAACATTAGTTTAGAGAAATGGCCCTAGACATCATAAGAATTCTTTCTGTACAAACTAACCTTAGAGTATCCTCCCCAAAATGTCTTGTGCCTCATAAATGAGTAGGTAGTCTATACTAGATGTTCTGATATAAGCAGCAAGTTTGCATCAGACCCCTGGCCATTTTCTTTTGCTCATGAACTTTATGCTTGTCTTCTTCACTGAACAAAAACTGGACTAACTGTAAAGGACTGAACAGCAGGATTGCTGAGACAGGATTTCCAGACTGCCCGCTTGGGCAGCAGATGGCAGTGCTGATGCATCAGCAGTACTAAAGATCTTCTCAGTCTTGTTATAAGATTGGTTGATGTGTACATATTTGTTTTGATGTGCAAAAACTATAGTAAATGAGGTACAGCTGCTCTACATGGATACACACTAAGCTGACAAAGTTTGCATCTAAGCATGTAACACCAGTGTGGGACAGAAGTTACATTACTTTTCCTATTGAATGGAAGATATAAACAATATTTCTCAGCTGCATCAATCTTAAACCACAGAATGAAAGTACTGTGCTCTGCTTAACTGTGAAATTATTCCTACAATATGTTTTATAATTTAGAAATGGATCTATGCCAAAACACAAAGTGAACTGATGTTACTTGCTAACTTTAATGTTGATGGATCAAAGGAAGTGACAGTGGCATCTCCTTGTCCATATATTTTAAGGCACTATATTAGTACCTCTGTCTGTTTTTTTTTTTTGCCTGGCTTTGGGCTTTACTGATGGTCCCATTGTCTGCAGCTCATTACATGCTCTCATAGGGTGAGAATCAGGCATTTCCTGATACATCATTGTTTTTTTCTTTCTCATCTAGAGAGTCTTACCAGTCCATTTCCCTCTAGAAAGTGAGGAGTGGGCAGTAGGGACTGGGTATTCTGCTCTTCCAACAGTCGTTCTTAACTACCAGCCCTGCAGGCAACTTGCAGACTAAGCAGTTTTGTGCTGCTCTGAGAAGAACATACTGTGCTTCTGCCATGCAACATGGGCCAACTTGGCTTCTTCTGCAAGTGATTAACTACACAGTGAAAGGTGTCACCAATGCAATGAGCCGAAGGAACTTGGACTATATCTGAAATAGGTCTTCCATGGATCAGTTCATTATACTGGTAAACAAAATTAATTAATACATGTATAGTTAAAATAATAATAATTGTTGATCTTTACAGAGAAGAGGAAGTCAGTTATGTACAGTAGACTTTCTGCTTGCTTTGTTTACTGAGTTGCATACTTTCAAGTTTTACTTTAATTTATTAATCTGTTTACTGAACATGCCTTTCAACCTTTCAATGCAAGAAATCTGTACAAAGCCTAAAATAACGGAGGGACAAATTACCAAAAATAGGGGCAGTTTTAAAATACTGCACTTTTAAACTTAAAAGGTTGCGATAAAAACAGGATTTTTGTTAGCATGCATTTTTTTGAAGGACATAAAGTCTGAAACTTAAATGTATATCATTTATTGACTTTGAACCTGTATGATTTGCCAGAAAACTACAAATTTTAAGTGGAAGAGACCAAAAATATGAAGCAAAAATCTGGATATTCTGCAAAATCTGTACAGTCGAGAGGTGTGTGTACTGAATAAGTGAACTGGTCATTACAGATTCCTTTCAAACACAAGGGCACAAGTTAATGTGACTGTGAATGCAGTACATATGGAAACTTCAGAGTAGCCAACGGATAAGCATGTTTTTTTAGGAGGTGGGAGAAAACAATAGTTCCAGGACAAAAACAATGCAGGCACAGAAAAAGCATACAAATTCCACTAAGTCAATGAACAGAGATCAGGTTTGAATACCAGACTTGAGGTAGAGATGTTAACTGCTAAACCACTGTGCCGTCCTCAAAGAGTACTTCCTATTTTCGAATAGCTATCAATTCAGGACAAACAACATTATCTCCAACTAGGTACTGCTTATAGTCTGCTCCAGAATGAAACACAGCTAATGTCTTATAAATGTAGTGGTTATACAAGCCCCTGGCAGATCCCTTTGCTTCAATGAACAATGAACTTATTGGGAGAAAAGGCCAGTTGTGTACTCATATCTGAAATAACTTACTGTAATCCATGCAGCATTTCCAGTCACTGATGGCATTTTATACATTTCTCAAAAAATATCTAAGAAAAAAAATTCTATATGCACTGAAAATACCTAACTGCATTATACCTTAGTCACACCTGACTGCTTATTTTATTATCAAATGATTTAGATAACTGGGTAAGCCTGTGAAAAGCTCATATGTGTCTATCCATGGACAGTCTGGTTAACTAACTGAATTTCTTTGATTCACACTGTATTAAATGAAAATTAAACCTAAGAACTGAGCATGAAGCTATTTAGTAGCACATGCCCTTCGCATTTGGTACTATATTACTGTATACCCAACAGTACTATCATGTTAGCATCTGCAGGCTCTTTCCTCAGACTTCCATCTTCCACAAATCAGCTTAGCAATGCTAAAATACTTCTACTGGTCTAGCTTTCTAGTGATTAATATTTTATTATTTTTACAGAAATTGTAAAAACTGAACACAGCACAGTGTTAATCTGGAATATGATAAACTATACAGATTTCTATTTCTCTCCCTCTCTATCTATATCCATATATATATATATATATATATATATATATATATATATATATATATATATATATATATATAGTTAATCTCTCTGTTTCTCTATCTACCTGTTTATTTATTTATATATATAAAATAGTAAAAACTGAACACCATTTACTTTTAGTTTGGTTTATTACCATTTATTATTAGTGTGGGTTATTAACATCAATTATTAATTTGGGTATTGCCATTTATTATTAGTTTAGGTTATTAACATCTATTATTAATTTGGGTATTACCATTTATTATTAGTTTGGGTTATTATAGCAAACCATGCTCCAGTAGACTCTTCACTGCAGAATATTATCTGTTACATATCTGTGCACTTCATATTCTGATATGCCAGGCTACTTGTACTATTTCACAGTAACGTATGTGCTGTTTCGAAGTGGTCACACAATGGACTAAGTATTATTACTATTTTCTGTTTTGAATGTGTTAGTACATAATGTAATTATCAATCTGCCCAAGGTTGAATGCATTTTACTTTTCAAAGCTGTGTGGATATATTTTTGTTTTATTTGTAAATATGGGGTTTACACCATCTTTCAGGAATATAAAGTGTGCAGGAACACGTACTAGGGTATGATGCATCCTTGAAGTTGATGTATGGACTTGGCTGTCTTTTCTTGATCGGTGTTGCTGAGCTGTTGCCTTCACATACATCTCAAATCATGTTGTTAAGACACAGTGACTATGTGTGAGTTAACGGGGCATCCTTAGTGAATAGTAATATTATTTCAAGTTTTTCACTTTCCTCATCATTTAAACAATCAAATAATTAATTCCAAGAATTTGTGATCCCGCTACCTTATTAATATTAATTAAATGTATTGGTTTTCAATATATAATTGAACCCTATATTTTTGCGTCTGTATCATAACATTGACAGCTTAGGCTGTTGAATCCAAAATCATTGATACCTAAGCGTCGAAAGCTAAAAACAGTGAACAGCCAAATCAATGAATTCTTTCCTAGGGAAAGAATTCACTTGAATGTCTGAAAACAAAATAAATAAAAATAAAATGCGCCCCCCCCACTAACTAAGTATACCAACTCCGAGATTGCTCTACAGTGGGGAAAGGGCAAATCCCCAGAAATGGCCACACAAATTCTTTCCCAAGGAAAGAATTCGATAATGTGGCTATTCACTACTTTAAGGTTGGGAGGGTGGCCTAATGGTTAAGGTGTTTGCCTTACAAGCACAAGGTACAGGGTTTGAATCTCACTGCGGATAATTGGCTAGGTTTGAAATGTCTCGCAAGGGCAGTTAGCCTAGTATGAACCTAAGAGTTAGACACGTAGGTGTCGATGAATATGCATTCAACAACCTAAGCTGTGGACAAATCAGTAGGGAACCATATTTTTGTATCAGTGTTCCTTGTTAGCCATTTGTGCAGAACACTGTTGAAGATCTTGTGACCTCATAACAAAAATCACAGAGAATGTAAATAACCCTTTACGTTATTTCCTTTTAAACACTCTTAGTAGTCTGGAGACACAGCAGAAAACATGATTTTATATATGGGAGCAATCTGCATAACTACAAGTATCTTGAGGTATTGATGAACCACACTCTTGGAAGCTATCGTGTCTGTATACAAACCGCCAGCTAATCTGAAAACATAGCATACCAGTCAAATGTTAAATGCACATTTAGCTAACTTTGGAGAAGCCTCAGTGATGATGATATTAATAATGAAAACAACGCTCACTGCTTAAATTCTGAGAACAGAAATCATGAGGAAAATATAACCCCAGTGAACATATGACATCAACTTAAAATGTTAGCATTAGCAAGACAAACTTGGGTGATGGAATGAAATACAGATTTACTGATTTAGTGATAGGAATAGGTAGATGTTTGAATTGTGAGATGTTTAGAGATCTTGAATTCACAATATGAAGCAAGGTAGGGAAGTCAAGTCTAACCTATTCATGTTTATTGGTAGGGTATTTGAGTTTACAAACTAAGGATAGCTGACTAAGTTCACAAAAAGTCAAGAATTCAGTACAAACCAACTCCTGATGTGAAAATACTGGAGATGGACAAACATACAGAACTGTGAATAATTTTGGGTCATTCCTTACCTAAAACATTGATGGTGTCCCTTACTGAGTGAGGAAGGACATCTAAATATAATTTTGCATATAATGTTAGATACTAGCGCAGAGGAACAAGAAATAGTAAAGAAGTGGACCCAGGCAAATTTGAAGGTAAAATTTTAGTTCAAAAGAAATAGTACAGGGTTAGTAAGGCATGATCCTAAAATATACAGTCTGAGAAAAGTAACACTTAAGAAAATGAATAACAATGAAGCCAGTAATGCATTAGATTGCTTTCATTCTATGATACTGAACATTAGCTCACCAAATACGAAAGTGAATACTGAAATAAAGTAAAAAAAAGAAAAATGAAAAGAAAAGAAGGTACTCTAAGGAGGAGAAAAATAGCCAAATGATAATCATGAAAACCTCTATCTGTGTGTCAGCAGCTGAAAGAATATTTTCGTGTGAAAGTCATGTTTGGAAGTACACCATTCTTGTTATCTCAAATCTCACAGTCCCCTTCATATTCTGCGGTCATTGATAACATGATAAAAAAATGTCTAGAAGTGCAAGGCTCTGCCTGAGTCAGTTAGAGAAGATTAAGCTAACAAGAAAGGCCTCCAGAGAATCTACTAGTTTCAGCCAATGTAGAAAGAAGAAAGCATAAAAGTAGGGCATCAGAGATTAATTTCTATCCATTAAATGACTTGTTTGAGACAGAAAACTATCCTAGTGCAAATCAACAGTCATTGAGCTATTCTAAAGCCTTCCTTCCATTTTAACCTGTATGTTAAAGGTTAATTATTAACCTGACAAGTCACAATCTTCCACGATTTTAGCTGATCTCTATACTCTCCATCATTCCAAGTATTACCCCGAATAAAGTAATCACTACAGATTTAACTAGTGAAACAATATATGTACTATCCAAAACTGTCAACTTGAAACTCAGTCATTTGAAAAAATGGGATAACCAAGCATTTAGATAGATCATTTTTTTGTGTCTTGCTTTTCTGAGTAAAAAAATCTTGGATGTGGTTAACTGTTTTTGTAAAACCTGTTTCCAAAACATGAATATATGATCATTTAATGATTCATGCTAGTACAAATGACCTGTCCTATATACAACTGAACCACACAAAGGTTTCAATTCTATGCATAATAACATTTAGTGAATATGACTCAATACAACATGCTTCTTCTGGCTTTTCCCGGTTAGGGGTCACCACAGCGGAACTCCGGTCTGCTAATGATTGGCAGTAGATTTTTACAGTGCCAAGGTGCCAGCCCAACGCCCAACCTTCAACGAAGGCACACCCATTCACACATGTCTTTCTGACATCACTCAACCATTGGGAGGATATGCAGACTCCACACAGAAGGCACTCCAGCCAAGAATCGAATGGAAGAACCTCTTGCTGTGAGGCGACAATACTACCGCTGCACCACTGCGGCTTATGACTCAATGCAACATGCGCTAAGTGAAATTCTTCCCTAGTCTCGATTTTCACACCATAAATTTACCAAAGCCAGGCATTTGGTGCAGACACAGTAGCTCATGGTACAGTTTGATATAACTAGAAGATGGAAGGACCGCCTTTGTTTTTCTGACATCTTTACCATGGACAACTATCATTGAAATATTAGGAGAGCAAAGTACTTGTCAGATAAGGTAAATAATGGTTAACTTTTTTTGGAAAAGACTGTAAGATGGGAGGGACTATATTTTGAAAGTCTAAACCTGATCACCTTTGGCAAATACTAAAGTCTGGGCAAAAAAAAAAAATTAGATGAAGCTGAAATACTAGTCTCACACAGAATGAGTTTAAATAATATCATAACAGAGGCATTGGTTATCTGTCATGTAGATATTACATGTTTCCAGAATTTTTGCTGTGTAAGGCAGAACCAATGTGGTGGAGGAATCTTGGTACTTGCAAATTCCTCTGTTCTTTCATCTTTAGTCAGCTTTGATAACAAATAATAAATTCTTATGCCAGATTTGTGTAATATTTGTAACTGGAATAATTAGACTGATGGGTGATTACAGAAACCCTAACGTGAATACTAAACAATGCACTGACTTATTGGAAGCCTTGTAAAAGGAAACACTGGTGGCTGCGGTGGTGCAGTGATTAGTGTTGTCACCTCACAGCAAGAGGTCCTCTGGCTCGAATCTCAGCTGGGGTGCTTTCTGTGTGGAGTCTGCATGTCCTCTCTACAGTCACATGGGTTTTTTCTGGGTCATCCGGTTTCCTCCCACATTCCAAAGACATGCAGTAGTTGGATTGGATACTCTAAATTGGCCATAGGTCCACGTGTGTGTGCGAGTGAGTATACGAATGAACTACCATGGCAGGGCTAACCATCCAGCACTGCAAAACCTTAGCTTGAGATGATTGTCACTACTGAAGTGACACCCCAACCCCTTGTGCAAAATGGGAAAATGGGTTGAGGATGGATGAATGGATGGATGGATGTAAAAGGAAACATCAACTATTGCAGATATGTTACATCATCAAGTTTGACCTCTGCATTTGTTGAAATACATTACTCTTAAGAGTTCTTCCAACTAGGTACATCACCAATTAACTCATTCACTCCAATGGAGCTCAGGATGTTTGC
This sequence comes from Protopterus annectens, assembly GCF_019279795.1. NCBI lineage: Eukaryota > Metazoa > Chordata > Ceratodontiformes > Protopteridae > Protopterus > Protopterus annectens. The sequence goes on from NC_056727.1 coordinate 234,835,698, forward strand.
ACTGTAACTTCCAATGGGTGGAGCCTAACCTTTTCACAGATTCAAATTATGTCCTTGCATTTCAAACAAATGTTCATATCTCTGGAGCCATAAGGAATATTAAAGAAGTATAAATAGCAAACTCTTCAGCACAAACTATTTTTATAATGGTAGTATTCTTTAGGTTTAGGTCTTAAAGTGAATTTTATAAGTCACAGTAAACACAGTAATGATTATTTTATTTTATTTATTTTATGTTACATTTGTTTACCGGGTAGAGTCAGACTGGGCTGGGAGCCCATTTTTAGTGAAGACCTGGGGAGAAAAGCTCCAACAACATATAGTGCAATTTAGACAGTGGACTAAAAAACAATTTGAATCCATACATATTAACCAGTTTCAATAGTACAGTACAGCATTTACAGTATTTGAGAAATTAGAGTACATATTGGTTTATATGATATAATGTTAAAACTAGCTAATAACATACAAGTGGAACTCAGGATAATTTTAAACAATACAGCTTGATTAAGGGGTGAGAAAAGACAGATAGCTTGTAACTAGATATAATTGTGAGGAAAGTATTAGTGAGTAGAAGAGGGCAAGATAAAAGAATAACATGCAGAAGTGGAAGGAAAGGATTTTAAGCAAGAGTATACTGACATTAATGCACTAAGAGAGAAAAGGTTATGGCGTGAATGCAGGGGAAAGGGCAAGGTGGTGCTGTAAAACAGAAAAACTAACCAGGAGAGCAACAGGGGCATATCCAGCTGTTTTTAAGGTGTTCTTTTAGAATTGATTTAAAAGCAGGATTGGAGGGAGTACTTTTTGTGTTTAGTGGAAGGGAATTCCAGTACTTAGCAATTTTGTTTGAATAGAGGGAGTCTCTGTGGGTGTTATGAGACTGTGTAATTTTGAGCAGAGGTCTGCTGGTATATCTGAGGCATCTGCTGCTGACATTTAGTTGGACCAGGGCTGAAATTGCAGGGCAGTCATTTGGGTTTTGAATAATTTTGTAGGTGAGGGTGAGTTGGTTTATTTTTAAGAGGTTTGGGAGTTTGAGCCAGTTCAGTTTTTTAAGAGCAGTACAATTGTGAGCTTCATGAGTGAGATTTGCAGCAAACTTGCTATGGGGTAGTAGTTAGTGACTTCTCTAGAGGGACCATCCTTGCGAAGGGGAATGATGTGAGCTATTTTCCAGAGATGGGGTACATATTGTTCAGAGATAGAACAAGTGATTAGAATTGAGATAGGGTAGGCAATAGATGGAACTCATTTGGTAGCTGGTCGGCAGCAAGACAGCAGGGTTTCAGTTTGCTTAGAAGATTTTTTATGTAGGATGTTTGAATAGGTTTAAAAGAGAAGGATTCTGTTTTGCCAGATACTGGGGAGGGGATTGTGAGTGGTGTGTGATTATGACCATTTAGTAGGTTGGAGATAGAGTCAATGAAATATGAGTTGAACTGTGATGCTAGGGGTTCAGAGGTATTTGATGTGGAAGGAGAGGGGGTGGTGGGTCTACCAGGGTTGAGGATGTAGCTGATTGTTTGCCAGAATTTATGTGGGCTTTGAATGTGATTTTGTTGGGAGGGTTGGAAGTAGTATTGCTTATCTTGGTTGATTTTTTTCTTAGTTTGGTTTCTGAGTTGCTGGTATTTGGTAAGCATGGTTTTGTCTTTGGGAGATAGGTATAGGGTTCTGGCTTTGTCATTTTGTTTAATTAGTAGTTTAGTATCAGGAGATAGCCATGGAAGTTGTTTTACTTTGGTGCATATTTTTCTTGTGGGGGAAAGGCAATTTAGGATTTCAAGGAATTTGTTGTTAAAGAGTTCTACTACCAGGTCCAGTTATAGGTATTTTTATGGTGACCAGTCACAATTTTGAAGTAGTTGGTTAAATAAGACAGGGGAGAAATGTTTTTTACTGTGGATGTATTTAAATGGAGTGTAAGGTTTGGTTTGAAGTTTTTTTCTTAACAGAAATGTAGGGGTATGGTCACTAAGACTAATGGGTAGACAGCCGGAATGATGACTTATGTTTGGCTTATTTGTTAATATCCAGTCCAGTAATGACTGTTTTTTACTGTGTTTATCAGCACGAGTGGGGCAATCTATAAATTTGGAGAAATTAAAGAGGTTGATGAAATTTGTAGGACTGTCAGAGGAGCAGGAAAGCCAGTCCAGGTTAAAGTCTCCTAAGATGATAGTTTCTGGGCTGAAAGAGGAGAAAGACCAGGAGAGGAGAAGTTCATTGTTGTGGAGATTGTTACCAGGGGGCAGATAGGCAGCAATAATAATAATTGATTTATGGGCATTTATATGCAGGCGGGTGATGAGGATTTCTGCATTGGGCATATTTGGTGTTGTGCAGTCTAGTTTTTCTACTTTTAGAGAGTCTTTAAACATGACTGCTACACAACCGCATCTTTTATTTAGTTTATCTGCAGTATATACATGGATCTATGTTAGACTATCGAAGTTCCAAAACTTTGAAATTCATATGACTGAGACCGTATGATCAACGTTTCAGAACATTGAGCATTAAAATAAATAAATAAATAAATAAATAAATAAATAAATAAATAAATAAATCTATTTTTAACATTTATGCAGAGGGCAAACACCCCCACACCCTCCACTGTAAACAGCTTAAAATATTTTAGCAACCACTCAAGTTGTATACATACTGTCAGCAACATTTTATATGAGGTTAAGGAGTTCTGTCTGTATTACTTGACTGTTAAGATATTTAGAAAAATGTGAAAATTATATCTATATAAATTAATATCATAAAAACAACAGTTAACATCTCTTTATCTGTACTTGACAGTAGTAAAATATTAATGCAGTTAAGTTTGCTAATGTGTAAGCTTTAAGATGAAACTTTTAAAATCTTGTACATAGCATAGTTTGGGAATTATTGATGCAAATGTGAACAAGCAATATTTGATGCCTAGTGGTGTCAGTGGAAGTAAACTGCAGATGCACATTGAGGCGTCACTAGGATGTAATGAGTTTTAAAGGGAATCACATTTTAGATCTAGGTCTGACAAATAAATGTATTATTTTTAACTTGATAGTTAGGAACCAGTAGACTTTGTGGATTTTTAAATAAACTTTTATATCTATAGATCACTACACAGTAGTAAATAATGTTTCTCAATCCAGTGGTTAAGGTATTCTAAATGAGCTGTGTCATACATATTTGACAAATAGTACTAGACTCAAATCAGCCAATAGACTAGAATCTAATAAGCCAACATGGAGTAAATCTCATAGCTAATCAATAAACATATACATAATTAAAGAGTCTATAAAAGGCTTCTTCTGTGAGAAAAAGAATATTAATAGAGACTTGAAATACCAGATTAGCATTAACAAAGACAAATGTGAGTTCATGTTGTCACTCCAGAAAGACAGTCTTACATCCTAGTATAAATTTGCAAATGTCTTAAGGAAAAAAAGCTCACTCAGTGGGATTTCTTATGTTTCAAGATAAATTCATCCAATAGAAATGGACATATTTTAATGATTACCCTGTAAGAAGTGGCAAGACAGTAATGTTAAATGAACCCTGTAAATCTATTGATTCTTCCTTACTGAATCTGAAAATTAGTGAATATGTCAGAAATTCTCTTATCAGAGTTAAAAAATCATGTTAAAGTAGATCTGCTAGCATCCCTAGTATGTTAATCATCTTAGCCTGGAAAACTCTAAACAGTTCATTGACTACTCTAAAACTTCTTAGGCAGAGGTTTAGTTCCTGAGGATTAGAAAAATCCATAGTTGGACCCATTTGTAAGAATTTTATTAGCAGTATTATAAAATGTAGGCCCTAAGTCTCACCTCCATGATGGGAAAATGTTTTGTATACTGTACAATTACATATCTACAAAAGAGTCTGAAACATATTTATCAGCAGACATTAGCCAGCATGAATTTATAGCATGAATTTATTAAAGGTCATTAACTTTGATATGTAAGATTGATTTTTATGAGAGTCTGTCAAAGGCCATGACTTGAGCCTTATTTCCTTGGTGATATATTTAGATCTCTGATTGGATCATAAGTTTATGGGTTGTTACTAAGCTAACAACCACTAGGGCCCTTACAAGCCTAGCTGTACACCCCAAACCATTTACTCCCCTAGTATCACGAATGTCTATATGAGGGGGGCATGTTAGTAAGGCGGTAACTAAGGGATTTGTAGGGGGCTGTTAAGGGAGTAAGTTAGGATAATACTTTTCTTATTGACAGCATCTGTCCATGAGGGAAATGGGGGCTAGACTTGGGGTAAATGTATTATTTCCCATTTATCAAGGTTTCATTTGAATAGAGTGAGAGATGAACTTTGTTTTACAAGGGTGGGGAGCCTGTTCCATAGTGCAGTTATTCTTTGAGACACATATCTATCTCTCCATCATGTTCTGTTTATTTTGCAAGTGATGTTCAGATCCCTGGATTAAGTATTTTTAATGCTTTTTATTTTGTTCATGTGCAACAGATTCATCTGGCTGAAATGCTTTGAAGTTTTTGTTTGATTTTATTAAGCATTTTTCTGTGTAACACTGATGCCTATGTGGTTTGCTGAAAGGACAGGTTGCTTGTAGGTGAATGAAGGGAAACGATATTGGGTGAAACTTCCTCCTTTAACAGTTTTATATATGTGATGCTAGAAGGTTCTGTGCTAAGCCAGTTTTGCTCTGCTTTGCTTTCTCAGCTTCTCAAAGATGTCAAACTATTGGGAAGAAAAATAGGCAATTGTAAGATGGGTGTCATTATTAGAGCAGAAACATATCTAAGTAAATCACAACTAATCCTCAACCCCCAAAAGACACAGTTAATGCTATTTACCAGTAGCAAACAATCACTGACCATCCTTCCTTACACTATTGTCTCAGCAAACAACACAGTCATCCAACCAGCTGAGCATACAAAACTCCTTGGAGTGACTATTGACAGCAAACTCAGATTTGACCAACACATAGACACCACAATTAAGAAAGCTCATATCAAACTTGGCTCACTGTACAGAAACAAGCCATTCCTCACTGACAGTACCAGACTAGCCATATCCATAACCTTCCTCCTCTCTACACTCCTATATGTTTTCCCCCTCTTTACCAACTTAAAAAAAAATCAGACTTAACGAAACTGGAAACTTGTTACAACAAAATTGCCCGTTTCGCAGCCAACCTTCCCCACCAAATCTACCATTGTATTGCTCTACATAAATTAAATTGACTCGAGCTACCTAATATTCTCCATCTCTACCAACTTAAATTCACACACGATATCATCTTCCATCCTGACAGCTGCACATCCCTCAAGGAAATTGTTGTTCCCTACTCATGCCCACGAAGTCTAAGATCTGCAGACAGAAACTTTCTCGCAGTAAACAAAGCTACCAACACTCACGGTAAAGCCCTCTTCTCAAATCAAATAGCCAAATTATGTAACTCTCTACCCCACACCCTCCAAAACACACCTGAATTTATCAGTTTTAAACAACTACTATTTGAACATCTATCCAAGAACTGGCATTGCTCCTGCGCCACACCTGACTGACACGATATCTATAAGTCTCTCAACACACTGTCCACTCCTTATCTCATTTTTTCCCTCTCCTCCATGTTTATTACTACTCAAAAATAAATATATGTAAAGGAAACCTCATTTAGTCATAGCTATTATTTAATATGTACACACTACTAACTTTATTTTTTCTCACAGTGATCTTCACTGAAATGCTTGTGTTTTTTTTTTTTTTTTTTGAACCTATATCTACTAGAACACTGTATTGAATACTACTCTGTACAGACTAACTAGAAGATGTATATTCTGCATCATACTGTATGTATACTATTGTACTATCTAATTATTGTATATTGCTTGTATTTCTGTGGAGCTTTTCTCCCCGGGCCTCCGCTGAAAATGGGCTACTGGCCCAGTCGGACTTTCCCGGTAAACAAATGTAACTAAATAAATAAATAAATAATAAAAAAATAATAATAAATAAATAAATAAATAAATAACATTTCCCTAGATTTCAATTATCTGCTCTTGGGCCTAGAAGCTTGGCTTATTGATTAATTGCAATAAGTGCAGTGTTATATTTAGTGGGAAAACAGCACTTAACTGTAGGATTAATTTGAATGGGGTAACACTTTTACAAATTAAAATCATTAAGTGCTTAGGTGTTACCATAACTAATAGAGTCTCCTTTAATTCATTACAGCCTAGTGACATCTATAGGTGTTTCTGCAGCTACATCCTACTGACACCTCTAGGAGACTGATATAGCCAGCTCACATTTGCTTTAATAATTTTAAAACCATGATGCATACAAGCTATTGAAATATGTCATATAAAAAACTACATGGTAGGCAAGACAACTGCACTGATATTTGATATATGTCTAGTGATGTTTAAGAGATATTAATTGTTGTTCATAAGTATTTATTTTTATTGTCATTTTCATATTTTTCTAAATATCTCAACAACTAAGTAACAACCCATTCAAATGATAGATATATATCAAGAGCTGTTCAGCTTTTGGACTTTTTTATATTCAGTGGGTGTGGTCAGACTCTTTAGTAAGAAGAAAGCACTAGAACTTGTAATTAAATTATAGCAGATCTTTATTTAATTTAGAAGTGCTACTGTGTTTAATGTGTAGCAGATGATCCTCAAATATTAGGGCCTGAAACAATAAGAGGAAGGGTTTCCCTCAGTATGGATCCATTCTGATTGGTCCCTGAAGTATTCGTTTTTGATAGGGCATAGGCCTATATTAAAGATTGCATCTGCCAATAGGAAACCAGTAGAAATACAGGGGCCACTCAAAAGTAGTGCCCTGTATACCAGAAAGGTAAGAAATTTTAAACCAAATAAAAAGAGTGTTATGCCAGAACTGAACACTTTTATGGAGCTTTTGGTGACCATTTTCATATCAAAAGGAGATTAAAGTTCAGTAATAGATAGTGATAGACTTCTTTGAAGCAGTCACCAAAGCCATAGACAAGGGTAAGGTGGTTCACACAGCCTATCTAGATCTTGCCAAGGCTTTTAACACCATCCCCCACTCTGGAATTATAGATAAACTCACTAAACTAGGTATAAATCCCTATGTCACAAGATGGGTTGCCAACTGGCTCACTGACAGAAACCACACTGTGAAAGTAGTAGACTCCAAATCCGACTTCAGACCAGTGACAAGTGGAGTACCACAGGGTTCAGTCCTGGGTCCTCTCCTGTTTGGTATCTACTTTTCTGAAGTACAGGCTAACACAGAAGGTCTTTGGCTAATGAAGTTCGCAGATGACTGCAAACTAGGAGCCATAATCGAAACTCCTAACGATGTGGACATCCTACAAAAGGTCATCACTTAGACAGATGCCTGGTGTCAAAGCCATGGCCTCAAGCTCAATGCCAAAAAGTGCATTGCCATCCTCTTTGATAAAAACTCTGTACCCATGAACTATAACATAGGCGGTAGTATACTTAACACCGAAAGTGTGATAAGAGACCTTGGGACACAGGTGGACAGTAGTCTCTCCTTTGATAATCACATCGCCACAGTAGTCAGGAAATCCTTCTACATGGCACACCTCATCACAAAAGGTTTCTCATCCAGAAAAAAAGAGGTAATTGTTCCCCTCTACTCATCACTCATTAGACCCATTATAGAGTACAACGCCCCTTTTGGTATGTACCTCACAAGACATCTCCAACAACTGGAAAGGCCGCAGAAATACCTCGCAAAGTGGATTACCAGCCTCAAACAGATGCCCTATGCTGACCGTCTCAAAAAACTCCAGCTTTACTCCGTCGCATATCGCCTACTCAGAGGTGATCTCTGCCTAACATACAAAGCTATGTCAAACCCAGAGCTGTTGGACATGCTCCACTTAAAGAAATCCCAATCCCTCCGAGCTACACACTCTAGGGACCTAAACCTTGTCACCACAATAAACAGAACATGCCGGAGGGATAGATTCCTGTCCCAGAGACTTCCCATACTTTGGAATAAACTACCTATCTATATCAAACCAAGCTCCTCCTTAGCACTCTTCAAGAAAAATCTTGATGATTGGATGGGAAATAGGAAATTCACCCCGGGGATCACCTCTGTGGCTCTGCTCGACAGTGGCACAGGAAAATAATTTTCTTGGGTGGCAAAAGATAGGGACCCGTTTTGGCTGGGCTTGTACAGGCCCTAGGGCCAATAGCCTAGTACCTACCTATGAACCTATGAACCTATAATCATTATTAGCAAAGTAAAGAGCATCATTCTAGGTGATGGCAAAATACCTATCAATACACATGCATAGCAATCTCAATCATATCCTTCAGCATGTCCATCTGGGTAGAGTGTCTAAGGACACGATAAAAACAGCAAAATGTTTAAAACACCTTTTAATAATGATCATTAAATTTGTTACAACCTTAGATGTGAATAAGATGACTAATGGCCCAATAAAAGCAGATCTTCAACCAAATGCTGATTTTTACTATGTTAATAATGATTATTGAATTTTAAACCACTTTTGATATGAAAACAATCATAAATAGCCTCCTTAAAAATTTTCAGTTTCAGCATTGCACTATTTTTACTTTGTTTAAAATTTCCTAGCTTTCTGGTATACAGGAAGCTACTTCTTAGTGGCCCCCATTTTAAAACTGATTTCCTATTGGCAGATGCAATCTTTGTTATAAGGTCATGCCTTTTCAAAACTGAATACTTCTGGGACCAAGCATAATTTACCCACACCGATGCAAACCTCTACTTTTATTGTTTGAGATCCTAATAATTAGGGTCTATATTAGATCAGTGAACGCTTAAACAAGCGAACGCTGATTGATCGACCTTATTTTAGCGAATGTCCAAAATATCGAAGCAACAGAAACCCAAATTTTTTCTTAGGGAAAGAATTTAGTTGTCCATTTCTGTTGCTTCGGTATTTGCAGTGCTGTGGTGGAAAGTTACGGGTCGGATTCACAGTGTGCGATTATATGGATGTGAGTGTTAGGGTGGGTTAGGTGAGTTAGGGTTAGGGCTCAGGTTAGGTATGTGTGCGATTGCGTGGACCTGAAGGTTAGGGCAGGTTTAGGTGAATTAGGGTTAGGGAGCAGGTAAGGTGAGTGTGCGATAGTGACGGACCTTAGGGTTAGGGTTTGGGTTAAGGTAAGTGGATAGTTAGTGGTGTGTGCATAGTTTAGTGTAGGGTTAGGTGTCAGATTTTAGGTGTATGTGTGTGGATTTCTGTTTGTTTGGTATGCTTGTGTTGTGTGTATGTGTTTTGGATCAGCGATTTTTTCCCTAGGAAACAAATCGCTGATCTGACAGTTCGAGATTGTAAGCTTTTAATTACATAAGGTCGATCAATCAGCATTCGCTTTTTTAAGCGTTCGCTGATCTAATATAGACCCAATAATTAAGGATCATCTGTTAAGCATTTATACAAAATAGCTCTTATTCATCCTTGAATAAGGATCTGTTAAAACCTAAATATGAGTAAAGGGTATGACTGCATCCAGTAAATAAAACAAGGTCTGAAAGGTGGGCAGGGTAGCTCCCAACGTACACCAATCCTTTGAATAGTCTATTTGTCCTGGAACATGGACACCCAGATGACCAGGACAGATAGTTATCCTTTCAACCTGCACAATGGTACTTGATATTTGAACAACAAAGTAACACAGGCATAACTGCTTAACCTCATATGAGCTAAAATATGGATAATCAAAATGCTGCTGACAGTATGCATGTAGCTTGATTGATTACTAAGGTAGTGTAAGTTGTTTACAAAATGTTACAAATGTTATATTATCAGTGTGTATTTTATGACTTAGAAAATCTGGGTTAAGACCTATAATTTAATGAACACTACTGTATGTGCTTAACAGTTTGCAATTTACATTTCTTTAGTAACCCTTATGGAACCAGATATATGAACATTTGCTTGAAATGCGAGGCTATAACTTGATTTTGTTACAAAGCTCAGGATGCTGTAACTGGGATATGAGGACAAACGTCCAGAGCTCCACTGGAGTAAATGAGTTAATGAACACACATTAAAAACTGTTCTAGATTTGGTTTTCTCCTGTAGTTTTGGTCTTTTTTTTCAGTGTGTTAGCACTGAAGGTTGAGGCTGTAGGAAACATTTGAATCTGATCTATTGGCTTGGCTTCTAATGGTCTGTAAACTGATTGCCCAGTATTTATCTAAGAACCTTTAAACCTATGTGGCACAGAAAAGAGAACTGCTGGACTGATGCATAAATGGTAACTATTTAAAATGCTGGAACCTGCTAGAGTGAGTCCTGAAACACTGAGACCGAATGGCCAAAAAAGTAGATTTATATAAAATACGTTTGAGATGGCCATTTCCAGGAATATTCCCTTTTTCCTGGGGTATGTTGATCTCATAGCTGGTATATATAAGTTGGGGGGCCCACATTGGGTGGTGCAAGTTTATGGGAGAAGAGTAATGTTCAAAATTCGCTCTTGTGCTGTAGTTTTGGTCTTTTTTTCAGCATGTTGACACTCACCATTTAGAATGTTGACATTTCATTAGGGAGCCAGAATAAATGGGTCTATATTATGTGATCAAAGAATCTCTTCTTCGAACACATAATAATCGACACGTATACAGCGAACGCTGTAAACCGTGAACAGCCATATCCTTGACTTTTTTCCTCAGGAAAATATTCACCTGGCCGTAAAATAAAAAAAAAACAAACTTTAAAACACTAATTAAGTGGGAGGCTTCACCCCCCACTCCCCCCCGATGTGGGGGGCTTTGCCCCCCACACCCCCTTAACTAAATATACCAACTCTGAGATCGCTCCACATTAAAGAAAAGGGCAATTCCCAATAATGGCCAACTGAATTTTTTCCCAAGGAAAAAATTCAAGGATGTGGCCATTCCCAGTTTACATCGTTCTCTGTATACATGTCGATTATTATGTGTTTGAAGAAGAAATTCTTCGATCACATAATATAGACCCAGCATAAACACATGGAACAGAAAAAGAGCAATTTAGTGCATCTTTTATTTTATCACAAGCTGAAAACTTCTTCCATATTTGGAAGTCATTCTCTCCCTGTCACTTAAGAAACAAAAGTAGCTACTGGGGGAAGAAGGTGAGTGATCCTATGAAAAAGGGACATGACATAACAGGCATGCACTTCAGAAAAAAAAAAATCTGTCTAAGAATTCTTTCTGCATTCATAAAAAAACTAACTAACTAAACTACTAAATGCATTGCACGTAATCTCTACTAAATGATATCGACTCTAAACACAGGCCTGACACTTCATTCATTCTCATGGCTCAGATGCCACATTAAAATGCATGGACCTTTATACAGATTACAGTAAACTGAAAAAACACTGAAGCTGTACAAGATGCCAGACAAGAAAAAACACTGAAGCTGTAGAAGCTGCCAGACAAGAAAATTAAAAGAAGCTTCATGTGCTAATAGGATCTGTTGTAAATGCTATATGAAGAAAACGGAATGGCCCCTAAACATGTTTAGTCTACAGACCTCATTTTAAATATAACACAAACCATTTCATTAAATTTACCCATGCTGTTTAATACAGTTATTTCATACCAAACCAAACCACTGAAACAAGCTTGATGTTCTGTCCATGTTTGACTTTGCCATTAAATGCTAGTTGTTATTAATTGAAATATTATTAAATCCAGCACTCCGAGGCCACTGTTAAATCCTTTGTTACTTATATAGAATCTTTCTGAATCACCAGCATAATGCTTTTCTTTCATAAGAGGACTCTCTTTTTAAGTTAATCATTGTCAAACTCCATCGTTCTTTCATGCAGTCTAGTGAGCCACGGTTTCATTTATTGATTCTGGCTTAATTTTTTCATTGTTTCCTTAATTTCTCACAGTGTTTTGGTCTGGCTTCTGTATCACCCCACTTTCTCCCATTTTCAGTTTTTATTTTGTTTTGGTAGTCTCAGAACCATGTCATGGCCACCTGATGGTTTCTATCTTTACTGATCCTGTCAAACTTGTTCGAATTGGTGCCTCTATCCCCTGCCTTAGTGCAAGATAACCCGAACTGTGCCCACGATCTTGCTCACCTTTTCATTCTTTGATAACATATGGTATGATGGGGTCTTGCTATGGTTGCATATCTTCATTTCAGATGGCCCTTTATATAGATTTTTCTCATAATGGCCCATGAATCCTTTGTCCAGTGAGTATGTAGCTTTTTATGAAAAAAGTGAGACTGACATGTTTTTATTAATGAAACCCTTTTTGTTGTTCTCTGTGACATTTACTGCAGTATGATGTAGTAGTCCTCAAAAGTAGAAAGTCAGGTGTACCGTGTAACCTTTTGCTCATATTTTTTTCCTACGTGAACTGAGAATGTATTCTCATAAGAAAGGGATGCCTTTTATATCATTAATCTCTCTATTATCACCATGGAAGATCTGCACCATTCAGGCTTTCAAATTATTTATACTGGTTTCAGTCTGACTGTATCTGGTCCAGCACAAATAAAAATGTACATGTAAACATTTTGCCTCAGGGGAAAACTGATGAGTCTTCTTGCAATTCCAGATGTATGAATCTTCCCACAGCTGGTATCCTTGTGGAGGTATTTATGCTTTTAAGTTCACATCTTTCAGTATAGACAGCTAAATAATATATTCACAGTGGTGTTTAGGTTATAGATATATAGCTTTACATTGTGGTTTTCAGTTGAAATAAATGCCATGTCTATAAACCTGCTAAGATCCATCCCTCTATCCACAACCCTTTTTCACATTTTTGCTCATAGGGTCAGGGTGTCACATCAACAATAAAAATTATGTAGAGCCAGTGTTCACACTGCTAAGTGGCTAACTCTGCATCTTTTGTTCTTTCATGCCACACACATGCAATTTACTATGTCCAATCCACCTAATGAATTTCTTTGGAATGTGGGAGAAAACCAGAGCAATCAGAATACCCACATGAACACAGAGAAGACATGCAGACTCCATGCAGAAGGTATCCCAGCTGAAAATCAAACATCTTGCTGTAAGATGACAACACTAATTGCTGTGCCACTGTGCTGCCCTCCCCATGGCCAATTTAGTGTGTCCAAACCACCTACTGCTCGTCTTTAGAATGTGGGAGGAAGCTGGACTAATCACAGAAAAAACACATGAACACAAGGGAGCACATAAAAACTCTGCACAGAAGGTACCTCAGCTGTGAATCAAACCAGAAAACCTCTTACTGTGAGGCAAAAACACTAACTGCTACACCACAGCGCTACCCTGCTAAGATATTGTAATATAAGTTGTAAGGTCAGTCTGTAATTGTTTGTGTTCAGTCTGTAATGCAAATCTCTACTTTCATGGTTCTGTTGAGCCTTTTTGAAGTGAATATTTTTACTTTGATCAAATGAAAAACATCCAGTCACAAATGGCTCCAACCACTTGTTAAAAATAACGAAAAACTTTTATTAAAACTTAAAACTTGACTTAATAAGATAAGCAATTTCGTCTCTATGTTCTTTTTGTTAGAAAACACAACCAGTTATGAATTAAAAATGTATAAGCATTTGAATTATTAATAAAACTCAACAATATAAATGATATTAAGAATGAATGTGTGTACTTTTTAGCGTTTTAATGCTTTTAATTTCAGGGCATTCATAATATAAATAGTTTCATTCAAACCCAGCCAAAATCACGCATTTAAGTGGATTTGCCAGATTAATTCATGTTTCTCAAGTAACAAAGGCCATGTACATTCCCTTCTGTCCACATTAATGTTTTTTAATATAATAAATTTAAAATTATGCCCGTGGTTTTCATAACAATGTTTTTGTGAGGTCTCTTAAATGTTCCCTGATTTTATTTTTAAATCTTCGCTCCATTTTTTCGCACATAAAAATATGGACACAGGGAAGAGGGCACAATAAACCACTTTATCTGAGTTACAAGAAAACTTCCCATTATTTCTAATCCTAAAACCATTAATGCTTATTTCACTAACCTCTAAAATGTTGGAACAATATAATCAAGTTCCACATTTAAACATATAACATATCCTTTTTTTTTGTTATAGGCTCCCATATTCTCTAATATATTTTTTAGGTTATAACCCTTTTTATACACTATAAAAGTTTTTTTTCCCACATAGCTCCTTATGCCCTTAGCACTACACAGGATTCTCCAATTTTTAAATAAGATGTCTCTCACTACCCTATCTTTTTCAAATGTGGATACAAAAACACAATCAAATCAGTCCTTTTTAAATACTCCCTCATCATTTTGTCATTTTCTAAAATATTATTCAAAAAATAGGGAGTCGGTACATTGGACCCCTGGTATCCCAAGAAAATGTCACTATCCAGTCTACCACCCAAAATTGGGTAAAAATATCCATTCTTCCTTTTCTCTATTACTTCATTCATCAACTCACTCACTGATCCCTCTGGGTACTCTAGTTTTAAAAACATTACCTTTAAATTGAAACATTCTTCAAGAAAGGATTTCCAGAGACTGACCATATGGGCCACTCTCACAAACTGTCCCTTAATCATGGCCTGTTTCTGTTTGTATGCATGGCTACTATCAAAATGAAGAAAGCTATTAGAATAGATTTAATACACACATAATACACACATTAATACTTAATATAATTTATATTGTTGAGTTTTGTTAATAATTCAAATGCTTATACATTTTAATTCATAACTGGTTGTGTGTATTGTATTTTGCAAGAATCTCTTTCACTGAGTTCTATGTAAACTGGTTCATTCATTCATTTGATTGGCTGTTGCTGGGGTGTGTATTTGAATGGGATCTTTACATAGTGCACTTTAAATATGAAAGGCAAATGCACAAGGCTTGTTTTTATCTGATGAAGTTTCTAACAAAAAGAACATAGAGACGAAAGTGCTTATCTTATTGTCAGGTTTATTAAGTTTTAAGTTTTAATAAAAGTTTTTTGTTATTTTTAACTGGATGTTTTTTATCTGTCGCAAGTTTATTGTTTGGAGTTTTCCATGGTTTTGGAACTTTACTTTTATACCTATACCACCTTCCCACACATAATTTAGCATGCACCTGTTCTCTCTTTTTATCAGGCTGCCATATTCAGTAGACCTTCATCATAATTTAAAACTGATTTGGGTTCTTCTACTCCTAGCTTTAGTCAATGTATTAAATGTTTAAATTATTCATTCATTGCCATTTTCCTGTTTGGGAAGCAGTTTTTCCCTTTGATTCCCATCTGTCTCCCACCCCCACTAACTTTTTAATCCCTTAGGCCAGAATTGCTGTTGATAAAGGGAAGTGTGTTCAGTCCAACTACCTGACCAGTAGATACACAAAGAACTCCTCTTACTTTACTGTCTTTCATGATCCATGAAGCATGACATTCCTTTCTCATGTTCTTCTTCCTTTTCTGCTTCTTTGTGTCTGCACTGTAAGTGGAAATTGCTAACATCCTCCACAATGAGGAGTTCAGGATTTTATATGGCCAGCTCAAATGAACATGGTATATTCCATTTGCAGATATTTAGCAATTCTTATTTCATGAAACTTTACGCATGACCCTTACAATAACTATCAGTCTAGGGCTTTAAAATAAGATGGGACTAGTCTATAAGTTGATTTTGCCTCTACAGTTCTAGAAATTTTTTAACTAAATTGTTCATGGAGTTATTTAGTTATTCTTGAATATAATGCTCCTTTTTGTTTATATAGCAAAACTGAATTATATGGCCCAGCTAGTATACAGACCAGGTTTATGAATAAAATACTGTTCCTTAAGGGTCTTCCATATAGCAAAAGATTGAAAATAGTCCAAATCTCTATCACCAGTTGCTGTATTATAACCAAGAAATTTTGCTTAGCCTATAAAGCTTTTCATGATCAATTTCTACAAAGCTTGATCTTAATCTACCACTGGACTCAGCGTCACTTAGGCACTCTTTCACTTTTATAAGATCCCATTAAATAACACATTTTAGAGAATTTTGTTTGTCAATTAATATCCAAACTTTAGGACAACCTTCTCTTTAATGTTAAACTTGCTGACAATCTATTGGCTTTTTAAAACATTTCTGACAACTGGATTGGGTATAAAAAAGGAGTCTCTATTCCTTGATGGCCTTTAGATTTGAATGCAAGTAACACAAATACTGTGATACTATACTATACTTTATTATATTGTACTATACTACACCATGATATGTTTTTTAATGCTGATTAACATCTTGAAAAAACTGCCATTTAACTAAGATGATTAATTATATTAGTTGTGTCAAATGCTATCATGCACAGAGGTAGTAAAATATAAATTTGCATTCACACAATTCATCCAAAGAAATACTTGCATTCACTACCATACTCTGTGAATTATAGAACATCTTTCTTGACAGAGTCATTCCTTTGTACCCTGTGACAAAGAAGGTACTGCCAGCACAGCTAGCTGGAATTCTGTAAATAATTATATGTCATTTGTGAATATCAACATGATTCCTATAATATGTGTTACAAATGTATTAGAGCTGTATGCCATATAAGATGGTTTGTGCAGAAATGTGTGCTGAAGAAGTATTTTACTAAGTGCTGTTTGAAATGTATCCATGGTGTACTCCAGGGAGGAATGCTATGCAGCTGTAGAAAAGGAATGTCTAGCCATAATGTGGGCACTGCAGAAACTTCTGCCTTATCTGTATGGAAGGAAATTTACTGTAGTTACAGACCGCAATCCCTTAACATGGCTACATTGAGCCAGCCAGCAAAATGCCAAGTTACTAAGATGGAGCCTAAGGTTGCAGACATATGATATGACAGTGCAGCACTGCAAATGGGTTAGCAATGCCAATGCAGATGGGCTCTCAAGAACGGGAATGGAGTAATGTATTCCCAGATAGGGTCATCCCTCTCAAACAATATTTCTGAAGGGTCACTTGAAAAACTACCTTGAGTTTTCAAGGGGGGAAGAAATGTGACAAATGAGCTACTGCCAGCACAGCTAGCTGGAATTCTGTAAATAATTATATGTAATTTGTGAATATTAACATGATTCATTTAAGATGTTTGTGTTATAAATGTATTACAGCTGTATGTCATAGAAGATGGTTTGTACAGATGTGTGCTGAAGAGGTATTTTACAAAGTGCTGTTTGAAATGTTTCCACAGTGTACCCTAAGATGTTTGTGTTAAAAATGTATTAGAGCTGTATGTCATATAAGATGGTTTGTACAGACACGTGCTGAAGAGGTATTTTACAAAGTGCTGTTTAAAATGTATTCACAGTGTACCCTACTGGAATAGAACAGAAATGTAGGTACTTGCGTATTACTGCAACCAGATTGCAAATCTGTTACAACCAGGTTCCAAATCAGTCATAAATCTGCAGATTATGGGCAAAGGACTCATTGCCCTTAATGTCATGAATTTTGACTGATTAGTAACCTGGAAGCGACATTTCACACTTCTGTTATTCGTACCTGAGTCAACCTGAGTGCGATGTGAACCCAAAGGACTGGCTTGTTCTGACAGTCATTTGACAAAAAAAGCAGTAATGCAGTTTGTCAGTTTTACATCCTTCACATAGTATTTTGGCACCCAGGAATGCCATCCTTTTGTCTCTGTGTTAAGTGACAGCATACTGTTAAAAGTTTAACATTTTTACATGATGTTTTGTCCCACTTCTTGGATGGGTTAGGAAATGTCAACTTGTAAAACGTTACCAGGGAAGGGAATAGTCTGAAAATGTCATCCGTTTAAAGGAGTATGTTTATTGGGTGTCACTGTATCTGTTCTGTGCTTCCAATTCTCAGTAAAGCACCAAGAAACACAGTGGTAATCACTGAATGACTACATATTTTTTCAGTGTGTTTACATCCCGTCAAGTTGTTGTGCCATATGCTGCATTCTGTTAGCACAGTGGGGTCCATGGCGTTTAAAACTAAAAACCGTCGCTGACGGACATGAAGGTGGAAGAGGAATTTGGGTCTCACTACTGCTCCTTGGTGATCACACAATGTGACAGATTTCTGTTTAGTTTCTTTCCCACCCCTGCAAAAACAAAAAGACTCATTTGCCCATAACTTCAAGGATTCTGACACATGTGCGATCTGGTTGCGATAATACCCAAGTACCGGAATGTACATAATCTATTGTAACAGTTTAAATGTATATACTTTAACAAGGGAAACTGGAATACAAAAGGTTAACTTATAGAACTTCATAACAATAGTAAAAATTAAATTACTTTATGGATGTGCCATAAAAAAGATGTTATCTTTTAGTTTCAGTGCAGCAACCAGTGAGGCTATGTAGCATATAGATGTCCATGTAGGCAAGGTGAGGAACAAAAGGTTGGAAAGCCAGTAAGTGGGAATGACAGAATGCCAGCAGAAAGCTGTCTGGAGACAACAAGGGTACCAAACGAGCACAAGAGTATCCTATCTTAGTAGATTGGAAACAGGCCACTGCTAAGAGATACACAGCCTCTGACCTAACCAGTGTGAAGCCTGCAATGGTTAAAGAGGAGCACTACTTGCTTGGGTCATCTCCTCCAGTCAGAGTTTTAGGAGGGACCCCATTCCAAATACCTTTGTCTAGGGTTCACCTTGACTGGGAGAATGGAAAAGGAAGCAAGCAAATAGGTGCATTTGAGGATATCCCTTCAGATGTCCTGATAGGGAATGATTTTGATAATGCAGTACCTTGTATGCATGCAGTTACATGCAGTCAGGCTTGGAGACAAGCATGTGGGTCTGGTAGCTTGGGGGGGGACCCAGACAGACCACAGACTTGAAGCCAGAACTGGTGTAGTGGTACTTCAGACAGGCAGCTACCCTTTAGCATAGAGACTGAAGATGAGCCACAGCTGCTTGTGGGTACTGATGTTCCCTTGGAAAGATTGACTGCAAGGGCTGAGGTGAGTAGTACCCAGGCTGAGACACCGCTGTCAGAGAATACCAGACGTCCTGGAGAAGGGGAGCTAGGAAGGGTCACAAAGAGAGAGTTGAGACAGACTCAGGGCTCAGACCCTACATTACAAGGCTTGAGGGAGGTAGCCAGTGAGTCACCTGATTGTCAAGGAAAAGGGGAATCTGTATACTGGGACAAAGGGTTGCTGTATAGATAGTAGACCCCCCTGAGGGAGGGCTAGAGGGTGAGAGAATACAGCAGTTGGTAGTTCCCTGAGCCTACCATCTGGCACTACTAACCATACTCTGTGACATTCCCTTTGCAGGCCATATTGGCATAAAGCATATAAAGAGACATATTATGCAGAACTTTTATTGGCCTAGGATTTCCATGGATATAACACGGTACTTCAGGACCTGTGAGCAGTACCAAAAAGTAGGCAAGGCAGGAGACAAGGTCAAGGTTCCTTTAATGTGTTGCCTGTGATTGATGAGACATTTAAGAGGGTAGCAATGGATATTTGGATATTCTGGGGCATCTGACTACCCCAAGATCCATAGGGAAAATATATATCCTAGTGGTAGTAGATTATGTTACCATATACCCTGTTGAGGTGGCCTTATCCTCCATTGAGGCAGAAAGGGTGGCAAATGCTTTGTTAAAGATTTTCAGCAGGGTAGGTTTCCAAAAAGAAATACTGACTAGCAGAGGTGCCTATTTCATACCAGACCTACTGGCTTGTCTGTGGGAGTGTTGTGGGGGTGAAGCACCTAAAGACAGACTAATAGTCTTATTGAGAGGTTAAACTCTGCACTAAGACCATGCTACAGGTGTTTGCAGACCAGTTTAAGAGTGAGTGGGACAAATATTTGCCCCATCTGTTGTTTGCTTATAGAGAGGTGGCCCAGAGATCCACAGGTTTTTCTCCCTTTGAATTGCTGTATAGGCATAGGGTGAGGGGACCTCTAGATTTGATTTGTGATGAGTGGGAGGGTGGGTCTGAGCCCCACAAGGAGTCTGTTTTGGCATATATCCTAAGCCTCAGGACAAGGCTCAAGGAACTCACTGGCTTGGCCCAGGAGAACCTGGCAGAAGCCCAACAACAGAAAAAGGTCTGGTATGACAGGAATGTTCGAGGTAGAGAGTATGCAATGGGGCAACAGGTTATGGTTCTCAGTTCTGTCAGACACAACAAGTTTCAGGCAGCCTGGGAGGTACCCTTCAAAGTGATAAGAAGGTCAGTGATTTTAACTACATGGTAGAACTGCTAGGCAGGAGGCAGGGGCACAAACTGTACATGTGAACATGATGAAAGCTTACTATGATAGGGAGGTCCTGGTGCTAAGCATTTGCAGTGGATGGCAGGAAGAGTCTGAGAGGGATCTGGTGATTGATCACCTCAGTGAGGCTTGCACTGACACCTCAGTGGAAGGGGTAGCAATATCCCAGCAGCTATCTCCTAACCAGGTACAAGAAATCTGAGCAGTGTGGCAAGAATGTGGGCTCATGTTCACTGGAAAACCAGGGTGCACCATTTTTAATTGATGTTTTGTTTTCTTTCTTTCTTTCCCTTTTGCGTAGCAAGATATAGGTATTGAGCAATATATTATTCCATGTTTGCACAATTTAGTACTGCAAAAATAACATTTGAATTAAGGTGAACAATTAAAGATGTATTCTGCATTCAAGTAAAATGCTGTACTAGTTACAATATTACTACACTGATACAATTATGGAGCCCTCCTAACCAAAGTGAAAGTATAACTTTATCTGCTCACATATTCATTTCTTTACTAATAATTGTCAAAATAGCAAGTGTGGCCACACAAGTGGTACCAAGTTACCAGTATTATTAAAATGTCAGGAAGAAAGATCTTTCTGCTAAATCAGCTGTATGGTTTAATACAGACATCCCCGCTTTTATTTTACTTTTATTTTAAGTTAGCATACTGTGATTTTCAGATTATATAATAACGTATGCAGTATTATGCTTATGTTATATTTGTCTTGTACTGATCTAAATAAGTGATTAGGTCCAGTACTTTAAACTAATTTATAAATAAATGCATACTTAAACTATAAGACTGCATGAATTCTCAGAAATGCAGAATATATTTTCAGCAGAATCTGAAGTACAAAGGTTGAATAAGATGCCTCCTCTCTCTTTTTATACTGTAGCCTTTCTGCTTTTTGTTTGAAACATTTGGATATTGTCAGTCATAGTGATGGAAAACAACCTTTGATCCTGCAGCCAAAACCTGAAGTAATGATCTTAGTGTTTTCTTCAGTGCTGGTCATCTGTGATGTGGTGATTACAAAATGATAAGCCTGGACTAAAACAGGGCACTAAATAATAGCTTCTTAAACAGTTGCCGAGTGAAGACTAACATCTTATATTTTAAATAAACGCTTTTACTGTAAAAATGTACTGCTTATAAAGGGGCTATGCTTTTTTTCTTTTGTAAGACAGTGTCTGTGTGTTTTCCATCCTGGCTTCTGTCGGAAACATACCTGCTTTTCATCATTTTCTTTTTCTACTGATTAGTGTCACCTCACATGCTTAGAGTGTCTGCCTGACTGCTTAGAGTGTGAACACATTCCTCAGACTGCTGATTTGCTCATTTCACACCAATGTCAAAATTACTTATTAAATTCAGCACCTCCTGATACTCTATGGCTGATGTGTTGCTGTCCAAACACTAACTGACAATAAGAATATGCAGCTGGTGAACCTGGCAAACTCATTTACTCTGATAAAAATGTCACAGCAATATGCTTTCAATCACTGCGCTTTTCATCATTATTAATTGCCAGTTATAGACCTTTTTTCCCTGCTCTTAATATCATGGTGTAAGAGTAGTGCCCCTGCTAGCTTGATTAAGAATTAAAAACTGTGGAAATCCATTTCAGTGGTGGCATTATTTCATCAAGGCATGGATTTTGTTCTTAATTAGCCAGCAAGCCACAAGGGATGCTTCAGAGTCATGGGTGTGAAACATGCCTCAAGCAGGAAGAGATCAATCCGAGAAAAACTGGTGACTGGGGAATAATTGGTAGGCCCCGTGAGTGTGGGTTGGTTTTAACAATGACAATATGTTCTGCTATAATTTTAGAGTGTACTTCATTCTGCTTTGCTATACCATATTTCAATGTGGAAAAAAGGAACATTAAACATAACTATGTACCTGACCGACCTAGGTTTAGACTGTCAGGCATTATCAGTAAATTGTATCGCTGTCAGGGGAAAATGAAGCTGAAGTAGTTATTATCCAAACACAACAGCTTGGTTCATTTCTGCCGTACATTGAGTCAAGCTGATCCAATGAGCTAATTAAACCAAGATTTGAAGTGTGTTATAAGAAACCTGAAAAATTTGTGCTGATCCATGGGTAGTGGTGCCTTCTAGAACTACAAAAGGGGCAAGAAACCACTAGTAATTTATTTTGTTTTATCAGAAGACATAGAGCAACAAGCAGTAGTCAGTAGTGGAAATGAATCATCATACACTGACAAGTCTGGGGTCACTTATGCAGTCGATCAAATATTGTTAACACAGTGGACTGCAATGGCAATACCCTACCAATAATGCTTAACGGGGGATATATCATCAACGTACTTCAAAGCAGCACTTTTTGTGATTACATTTTATTACCTAGTATTAATATACAGCTTAATAGAGAACATGTTGTCAGCTTTACTTCAAAACAGCACTTACTGTGATTATATTGTTTGACATTATATTGCTATCTTGGAAAAAAAGAGTGACTAGTATATTTTACAATATTGCCTGATACATGTAATATGTGGGAACCCTGTTAAAGTTGTCTCAGTATCTTCACCGTTCTTAAACGCCACAATCAAATAGCATTTGTTCTGTGATTTTGAATGAAATGCTTTGCTTTTACACACACACACACACACACACACACACACACACACACACACACACACACACACACACATAGATATAGTGTGTGTGTGTGTGTGTGTGTAATTGCTGTGAGTGTTGCAGCCAAGATTTTGTGAAAACGTTCAAAATAAATGTATAAAGTACATCTTTCCTCATGTTTCAAAGTCTTTGTTTCCTTTTATTCACTGATCTGTCATTTGTTTTCATTTTCCTTAATTACTTTATGCATTGTTTTATGCTTATGTTCTGTGTTGGCTGGTTTTATATTGGATTTTATTTCTGTTGTCCTCCAATATTCAGAGTAATCACAACATTTGTCTAACTGTACCTATATCTTTAGCAATCCTAGCTTAGAATCAGGTTCATAGTGCTGCATTTCAATGCAACATCTTTACTCAGTGGACACTGATGGCTTCTTCTGAAGTTAGCTGTTACCTGAGCTATAACTATGTATTGTGTACTAATAAAAAATAAAAATATTTGTTAAGATATTCATGACTTTGAAATTCTAAATTTTTCAGTTAGGCACAGTGTGATGAAACTAAGCTCTTTAAAAATATCCTTTTGGTTACAGTAAAGTAACTTTGTCCTATATGAACATGTTGAAAGCTAGTTTAGTTATTTACTAGAGTTGGTGGTGTTATGTTGGGATACTCCTACTCCTTCTGCAGAACTTCCACTAATAGTGAAACGTACTATATATATTTCACTGCCACGTGAAGGAAGTTGCAAGTAGAAGACAATAAACCATGCTAACGCTGTAATGTACTACGTTAACATGGTAATACACGACAATACAGTGAACATGGGAACATGGCAGTCCTCAGATACTATCTTTATTTGTTTACCATAAATGCCCTTTCCCAAGTAGCCTTTTTAATTTTATTTTTACTCTGTCTCCTACTGTCTGCCACATTCCAAAGCCTCTCCTTAATTACCGTACCCCCGACTCACCTTATTTAGTCAACTGGATTTTTCCTGGACTGGAGCCCTATTGAGTGAACAGAAGATTTCAGAATCCTGAAAGAATGAACATAGAAAAGAGAGGTCCATAATAGCATAGCATGGCACCATCTGGGCAGTAGATAGGTTTAATGTTTCCCCCCACCTCTTCTTTAACCACCAAGCCCTCCATATGTCATACAGTAAATTCAGGATGGCTTGCACATATGTACTTCCACGTGTACAAGCCACTGTGGAAATCCAGCCTGTACTGTTCTTGTCATGTGACTTCCTAGGTCAGAAATATGGCCTGCACCTGAGACTATTGGTTGTTGTTTGTCTTTTCAGCTTTTCCCGGTTAGGGGTCGCCACAGCAGAACTCCGGTCTGCTAATGATTGGCAGTTGATTTTTTTGGTGCCGAGTTGCCAGCCCAACGCCCAACCTTCAGTGAAGGCACACCCATTCACGTATGTCTTTCGGAGGCCACTCGACCACGGGGAGGACATGCAGACTCCACACAGAAGGCACTCCCCACACACTAGCTGAGAATCGAACAGCAGAACCTCTTGCTGTGGGGCAACAACACAACCGCTGTACCACCGCGGCTTAAGTCTAAAAAAAACCACCTCTCAATCAATGTGAAGGTTAACCAGGAAGTGTCCTGTGACACCCCTCCCCCCACACACATTAGTTCTCTGCCCCTGTTTTTTTTAATTTTTTATTTTATTTTATCAATTTGTTAATAACAATAGCCCACTGGACACAAATATCCCTTTTTTTAAGGGCAACCTCTGACCCCTGTCTGGTTAAGTGACTTGCTCAGAGTTATACACTAGCAAACTGAGATGGAAGGAATCAAAAGCTGTACACTTAATCACAGGAAGCAGCTTTTGAAAAAGGATGTTTTCTGTCTTTCATAGATTCATAGGTTGTTAGTAGCCTAGCAACCAGTAGGGCCCTTACAAGCCTAACCACACACTCCAAATCATTTGGGTCCCAGAACTGGTGAGCGAGGTTTTGAAAGAAAGAAAAGAAAAGGTAGTTTTAAACCAATATTGGGTGATGGGTGGAAGGATGGTGATGAATCAAAGGTGTCTCTTAAGCCCTTGGAGGATAAGGAGGGTTGTGCAAGTCACTATAGTGGGGCATATGTTATGTACTACAATGGAGATGCCAAAAATATTAAGGAAATTATTAGTACTAATTGGAATAAATTTATTGGGTTTTCTGATTTGGAAAAAAATTAATAAGGATCCACTTAAATTTGTTTTTAAGAAGGGACAGAATATTAAAGAGTTGCTGGAGCAGAAATCAGTAAGAAAAAAGGAGAGAAGAATGTTGGTTCTTTTAAATTTATTTTATTTTATTTATTTTACATTTGTTTACCGGGGAGGTCCAACTAGACAAAGCTGTCCGTTTTCAGCAGATGTCCGGGGAGAAAAGCTTCAGAAACAATTGCTAACATATTATACATAAGATATTTACATGAGCATTTTGGTTTACATTTACAGTTATAAAATATAGCAGATAATAACATATGATTGCATAAGATATTTACATAACCATAGTGGTTTAGACATACAGTTAAAAGTATAGCAGGTAGTAACATATGATTGTTGTTCATTCAGTATGTTTAGTACAGATAATCATGAAAATGTAATGAAGATAACAAAATAAAGGAAAACTAAAAATACTAGCCAGTTTATCAAAGGAGGAGAATATAGACACGTTCATATACAGTTCATTGACATTTTAAGGGAAAGCTTTTCAACTTAGTCTAGAGGAGAGTTAGTGGATATAGATGGGACAGTGGGGAGTAGGTGGCAGTGAGTTGGTAAGTAATGTGTGATAATAAATATAGTGCACCTGTGGGAGTTTTAAAAAAGAGGTTGGATAGTGGGTAGGGGAAAGCTATTTGAATATGTCAGCCAGGTGCTAGGCAGTTGCATATCCGGGAATTGTTTAGGTGGGAAATAAGCTGTTTTTTAAAGAAGGTTTTGTTAGGTTGTACCCTGATTTGTAGTGGTATGGAGTTCCAAGTCTTGGCAATGTTGCTAGAATACAGGGAGTCATCAGAGCTGTAATGGCTTTTGGAGATTGCGATTAGTGCCTTGTAAGTGGATCTAAGTTCTTGGTTATTGGAGTAAAGGGTGATCAAGTCTTGTAAGGATGGAGTTTTGTCAGGTTGGTACAGTATTTGGTGACCTAGAAGAAGTTGGTTTAGAGCTAAGGTGCTTGGGAGTTCCAGCCAGAAAAGCTGTTTTACGGCTTGACAGTGGTGGATGCGGTAGGAGGAGTTTGTGGTGAATTTTGCTATTTTGTTGTAGCATAGTGATAGCTTGTTTAAAATCTTGTTTAGATTAATTAGGACAGGAGAAGTATACAATAAGGTAGAGAGAAGATGTTTATGAGCTAGGGTAACTTTATGTGTGCCCAGTTCCCCTTTGTTGCTAATAGGGAATTTATATACATTTGGGTGAGGGATAGGAGAATACTGGGTACAACTTATTCTAACTGTAACAGCAGGGGGTGGTGTATTTAGTGGAATGTAAGGCATGCAATGCATTCTATGTAGGAAAGACCATTTGTCAATTCAGAAAGTGAATATACAGACATCTTTATGACATACAGACACAGGATAAGAGGGCTGCATTATATAAATACACCCTCCAATGACCTAAGGCTAATTTTAGTTTTTTTGTTTTAGAACAAATTCCTCAAGACCATAGGGGTGGTCCATGGGAAACCAGAATAGAATACCAAGAGGTATATTGGCAATTGATTCTTGAAGCCAATAGATCCCTGGGATTGAATGACTTGGTTTCCCTGACACCAGTATTAAAATTGAGGGCAGCTAGACTTTAAAATAAAGTTTTACCTTTGTTTTATTATTTTACGCTTTATTGACTGTGGTCTGAGTATTCTTACATTGTTTTGGGCATTTGGCAGAAGGTGTAGGATATTTGTTTAAGCTTAGGTTATTTACATTTTGTAAGCATAGTTTTTTTTTTTACTTTTTTAATTCATATTTATAGCAGGAATTGTTTTCAGACATTGGTATATAGTGGTGCTGTATTTCAATTCTTTTTGAAACTTTTACACTGTTTTTATTGTGTCATATTTTAGGAACAGTTCATTATTTTAGATTAGTTTTATTTATTTATTATTATACATGTGTCAAAAACACTCTGAAGGGCAATTTTTATTTATTTGCACAGACTGTTGGGATTTTTGCATTTTACAATGCACTCAGATTAGGTCTATCTAGTTAGCATATCTAAATTAGCTGATTAGTTGTTAGTTAATTATGTAAATTTACTTAATGATTTCGCTGTATATACTCCATGTGGCTGTGTTTGTGTGTTTTTTATCTGATGAAGTCCTGAGTTTTACAAGACAAACATGCAGTGAATTGTTAAGCATTAATAAACTTTGTGAGTTTATCCTCCTGGTGCATCTGTGGTTTGTAGTGCCCAATTTTGTTTTGGAGGCCCATAGTAAAGCCAAGTCTGCACAACTTGGATCATGGCAATTCTTTTGTTGTTGTTGTTGTTGGTTAACTAAGATCTATGGATTTCTGAAAATGAAGTATCTGCCTCAATGCCCTGTTTTAATGAGAAAAATTATATTTCAGTCCAAAGTTAATATAATTTAAATCATCACTACTACATCTTCCACTTCCTGTCTGCTGTACTATACTATACTATACCCTCCCAAGTTTCCCTCCCTATGTTTAACACAACCAAACTTCCCTGTGTGTAATACAACCAAACTTCCCAATCTGTGTATAATACAACCAAACCCCAGCCTGTGTGTAATACAACCAAACTTTTCTACCTATGTGTGATAAAATATATTATACAATGTCTGGCCATTAGTATTCCAAAACGTGCATGCTGATTGGCTAGCTCAACCAGCATGCCTGTTGTAAATCCGGCAATATACCAACGGAAAAGATCCGGTCACCCGGACTTTTTTTCTGTTGGTATATTGTCCAAGTTTTAATTTCTTCTATTAAAAAAAAAAAAAAAAAAAAAAAAAAAAAAGAAAGCTGTAGTCCCGACTCCACACATGAGAAAGACAGCCTGAAGAAAATACAAGGAAAATCAGGTATGTTATATAAAATTAAATACACATACCTGATTTGCCTTGTATTTTCTTCAAGCTGTCTTTCTCGTATGTGCAGAGTCGGGACTGCAGCTCTCCTACCCTTAAATTTCCCCAAACTATTTTTTTTAATTAAAAAAAAAAAAAAAAGAAAGAAAAACGGAGCAATGGAGTTCTTCTTTTCTCCGTTGCTTACTTTCCGAAGCACTAATGCACTGGGTATGCATGGGGACGCAAGTCCCATACGCATGTGCAGTACATCAAAAAAAGCAACAGGATCTCTACAAGCCATGGAAGGACAGCATGGAACCATTATACAAGGACATTATTTAAGAAAGGTAAGTATTTTTTTCTTAAATAGTGTCATTGTTTAATAGCAATAACCCATGTCTGGGTGTGGGCAATGCTGGATTTACCCATGGTTGTCTTTGTTTGGTCACGAGGGCAAAGCCCTAGTGACCAAACCACACCTGCCATGGGTAAATCCAGCATTACCCGCACCCAGATGTGGGTTATTGCTATATTAATAAATTCAACTTTCATTTTTTTAATCTTTCTACGTCTGAACAATTCTTGACTTTTTTGTCCATCACAAAAATTTCTGCATGATTATTTTTATGTTTATTATTTGTAAATATTCAATATCTTGATTCTGTACAATTTTTGTCCATGTATAATGATTGTAACTAATGTCATTCATTATGGATTCATGTTATATTTGAAATCTCTCTGGAGCTTTTCTCCCCACTCCTCCACTGAAAAGTTTTTTTCTGCCAGTTGAACCTTCCTGGTAAACAAATTCTAATAAATAAATAAAAATAAAGAAAGAAAGAAGTAAGTAAATAAATAATATTGTCTCTTACAACAAGTTAATCTAACAACTCTTATAAGAGTTGTTAGAAAGAGGTCATTCAGAAAGAAAGAGGTCATCATCTCTCTCTACTCTTCCCTTATTAGACCAGTCTTTGAGTATAATGCCCCATTTGGCATGTACCTCACTAGACACCTGCGATAGCTGGAGAGGCCACAGAAGTACCTCATGAAGAGGATCCCAGGCATTACACACTTGTCCTACATGGACAGACTCAAAATACTTCAGCTATTCTCTGTCTCAAATCGCCTACTTAGAGGTGATCTCTGCTTAACTTACAAAGCCATGTCTGATCCAGCTCTGTTAGAAATGCTACATCTAAAGAAATCACAATCCCTCCGCACCAGATGCTCCAGAGACCTCAACCTCATTACCACAATCAACAGAACATGCTGGAGGGACAGGTTCCTCACCCAGAGACTGCCCATGCTCTGGAACAGACTTCCCATACATGTCAAGCAGAGCATCTCACTGTCCCTCTTCAAGAGAAATCTTGATGAGTGGATGGGTAATAGAACGTTCACCCTGAGAATCACTCCAGTGGCTCTACTTGATAGAGGCACTGGGAACTAACATTGGGCAGCATGATGCCAGGGCACATCTATGGGCTAGGCTTGTAAAGGCATCAGGGCCATTAGCCTAGTACACACCTATGAACCTATGAACCTAAGAGCTAATTTAGTACTCTGTTAATGCCTGAAGACTGAAATAAATGGCCTGAGGAGGTTATAAAACATTAAATATGGCATGAGGTACTGAAACTACTTTTCAATTATCTTACTTAGAAATACCAACTTAGGAATGGCATTGAATACAAATCATTAGGGAAACTGCTAAAAAAACCTTACTAACACCTATAGATATACATGTTTTCCAGATATAAGTTATGTAGTTATTCATATCTCGTACTCCTTTTTTCTTGCCACTGTATATTAAAATAGTGCACACCACTTTTTTTTATTTTTGAATCTTACTCCTCATTTCTTACTACTTGTTTTTATTTTTACTCTACCTGCCCTATTTCAGCTTAACTACTGTTGCCATCTTACTGCTGTTTTTACAATGGCATCGGCATTAACTGCTTTTTTCCCATTTTGTACATAGAATCAGGGATCACATCGACAATGACCATCACTTAGATAGATGGGTGGCTTGCCATGTCTGATGTAAAATTTACTCCTTATGTAATTTTATTAATTCAGTGAAGCAAACAGCCACACATTCTTCACAACTGCTCTGTAATAGGATCGCCATAAAAATCATCCCAAAAAAGTAATCACAAATGTAAACTAATGGGTTATACTTGTGATTAAAAAAGTGAAACTAAAAGCAATTCCGGCCCCAGAACCCCCAAAAATTAAATATACAGGGGGAACGGCAAAACCCCTTGAATTATGTAATGGTCGATATAATGAACTTTGACCATTACATAATAAAACAAATTGAACCAGCAAATAAAAACCTTTCCACAAAGGATGGAGCCAAAAAATGGTGTAAAATAAGCATTTTCATTCTTTATTGAATAGAAGTTCTTCAGATTACACACAGTAAAAAGCCACATTCTCTTAAAATGTGAACAAACCAATCACAATGTTTGATGCAACGAAAGCTGAATATTTAAAAGAACAGAACCTCAAATTCAGCATACATTCATTAAAATATATTAAATAGTTAACAGTTTCCTTGATAAAAAGTAACAATCTCAACAATAAATACTTAAGAAAAAATAATGTTACCACATTGCTCGCTGTTGAAATAAAACTGTAACAAAATAACACAGTGCAGCATTCAAAGTTTATCTGCTCTAATATGCAATAAGCTAGACAGAGAAATCCTGTCATTTAAACCAGGGGCTTGTGTTGCCTTTAATAATACCTGCCAATAAACTTCACTGGTCTCCAAAAAGGTTGACCAGTTACCTCCTTGTGGGTTAAAATGAACTTTCTCCAACACAAAAAAAATAAATTTGTTAAAACTAGTGCACATACCAGCATGTTTCGCTAAGGCATTAGAAATGTTCTTAGTTTTAATAGCATAACAATGCTGATATATCCTGGATTTCAAGCTTTTCTCAGTTTTTATGACATAAAAGGCTGGGCAGGATAAGCATGTTGCCAAGTACACCACACCATTAGACCGACAGTCATAGGAGCCTTTTCTACTAATTATTTTAGGATAATTTTCCACCACAATATTGGAAGTATCATTGATAAACCGACACTGTTTACAGGACCCACACTTTTTCATACCTTTTACACATGATTGTATAAAGGGGTTTGTGCTTGTGGCATTCAAGTAGATGCTTGATACTTCTGCCCTTTTTATACACAGTTTTTGGGAATTCTTCAATTTTTTTCAATTAACCCAAACACACAGAAAACATGGGCTCAGTTGTTATCAAGGATGGTCCCATTGTTATGGTGATTGAGACAATACCATGGTGTTAAAATACTTATCATCTGACCCCTTATTCTTGTAAGGTAATTCTGAACCGCACAGTAGTAGCCCATAGTGGTATGTCTGTGTTCCCATATAAAGGTAATCAGTTTGCCTATCATAGTAACAGGGTATTATTCCCTGTCAAGGAATATTTTCTTGAGCTGTGTCAGCTCACTATGGAAGACACAGTCATCCATAATGAGCATAGATAGATGAATCATTTGCCCTTTAACAAGATTTTTCTTTTGCCAATAAGGGTGGAAGCTGCTAAAATACAAGTGGCTGTTAGAGTATGCAGGTTTCCTACATATAGTGAACTCATATGCATACTTACTCCAAGGTTTATATACTTTAACATCCAAAAAATTACATGGGTCGACTTCAACTTAGTGGATGAATGATCAAAAAGTGGTGGTGGAGTTAATATATTCAAGAAATGAACTAATAGATTCAAAACTACCTTTCCACAAAATTAGAATGTCATCCAGCTAGCTGAAATATTTAATAATATGGTCTTTAAACTGAGAAAGAAATATGTAGCTCCTTTCCCACCACAAAAGTATAATATTGGCAAAATTTAGTGCAGCAGAAGCCCCCATTGCTACACCCCTTATCTGTTTAAAGATTTCATCATCAGACAGAACAAAATTATTTTTAAGTACCAATTCCATAAGTGAGGGTATAACCTGTATCAATTAATAGTCCAGGGAAGTACCCATGGTCAGGGCTTCTAAAAATATGTTTAACCCTCCTTCATGTGGAATTACTAAGAATAAATCTTTAAAATCAATGCATAAAAAAATCCTCAAAAAATTCACACTTAGACAATTCTTCCAAGAAATCCCATGAATCAACTAAAACATGTAGTTTGTCGCAAAAAAAGCCCTTAAGTTTATGGTCCACAAATTTGGCTAGAGGTTCTGTCTTCAACCCCCTAGTAGCCACTATGGGTCTAATAAGGGTCAACCAAAGTTTTGTGGTCCTTAGGGATACCTAAAATAGATGATATGTAGGGCTTTTTAACTTGAAGATAATTCATTTCCTCAGAGGGACAAGAAAACTCCAAAAACAGGTAATTTAAAGCAAAATCAATTCTATCATATACTATGTTTAACTCATTACGAGAACTAGAGGGAAAAAAATGTTCCATCATGCAAATAGTTCATCATTTTACCAGCACAAGTTAAATAGTCCATAATCAGCCCCCCCCCCCCAACTTATCTGGTTTCATTATACACAGATTTTTGTTGTTCTTAAGTTCTTGTAACAAGTTGTCCTCCTCTTTGGTTAGATCATACTTAAAACATCTGTTAATCACATGGAACCTAGCCCTCAATTCCAATTCCCAATGTTTTTCAAATAGGGCAACTAGTGGTAGGATGGTTGGGTTAAACGTGCTTTTCCTTTTCAAGTCAGGAGCCTTGTCTAAATCAATACCATTGTCCAACGACAAGCTTAGATTGAGTTTTCTGGTGAACAAGGATGAGGCAAGAAATGAATTTGGACTTGGGAACTGTTCCATTCACTGACCAAGGTAGTGTTCTTTGTACTATAATGGTTTTAAAAGTTTCAATTATAGTGACATTCAAATTACTGACCAGTATGGAGAGTTGTTCTCTAAAGGATTTACTTTTATTCCTACAAGTAATTTTAATCTGGTGGACAAATTCATTTCTTGCCTCATGCTTTTTGTTTTCTGCCTCTGGAGGGGTTCCCACAATGGGAAATCAAATTGGTACTCCTGCCTCTCTGTACAGCCATCTTCCTCGAAGGGGTTCTGCCAGGCCTCATTGAAGGAAAATCCTCTTGGGACTGTTCCAGTACCTCAGCTTCATCAAATGATTCCATATTGGACCCTGTATCCTTTACCGTGGGTTTCCTTCCAACCTCGTTACCAGCAAATTTACTGCGAGGGATAGGATATGGCTTTCTGTTGTCATATTTAATAAAGAATGAACGTCCTTATTTTTACAACAGGTTTTTGGCTCTGTCCTTTGTGGAAAGGTATTTTCAGTGTTTTTACTTGGTTTACTTTGTTTATTAGTGGTGGTTTCAGCACATGATAAAATGCTTGCAGTGATAAGTCGTATAACCCTTATCTAGCTAAACAAACCAGAAAGACCTTTGCAAACACAGAAAGACCTTTGCAAAAAATGCAATTAATTGAAACTTTGGGAAATGTAAGGGAAGTATAATTAATTCATACTATAACCATTCAGAATATTTTGTGCTGTTGCTGCAGGTATACCTTAACCCTCACTCCACAGACACTCTACTGTAATAACAGTGAAGCAACAACCATATGCACCCTATATAAAATAAAAAATACAATAACAAACATAGTGCCACTTTAGCTATTTTGTCCCAGGAGCAGACCTCTGTGCATGGATATCATATCTGAATAATCAAATTGATTTACCTTGAAGATGATGCAAAATTCAATTGTATTATAACAGTTATAAGATACACTAAAATATTTAGGTCTGTATACCTGCAGTAGTATGAGGTGTAAAGAGCAAGCTGACATTAAAGAGACTTATCCAGTTATAATGCATGCCGTTAGATATAGAGTGGTATTGGTAGCTGCACAAAATTCACTTTATATTCACTATTTTGAAAAAATATTGTGGGCATGGGTAAAGTACTGAACCTCAAACAATAACCACCCTTCTGACCAGCAACAAAAACAGGGAAACATTGAACAGCATCTCTGAGATGCCCTCAGTGTCCCTCTAATCCCAGTAGAAGCAACTGTACATGCCAGATAGATAAGATTTATTGTTTAGTAATTCCATTCCATTCTCTTGTTTGTGAAATCCTTCACTTGACTTTGAATATTACCATGGAAGATTAGATGTACATTATGCTCCTGTGTGACTTTGGACTTAAATAATTACATATCTCACTGATGTAACCTCTGTTGAACAGGTTTCGAAGAATACATATCTCACTGATGTTAATGTTTGCTGAACTGTCTGAGAAGGACAAATATCTCACAGAGGTAACCTCTGTTGAACAGTCTGAGAGGGGTATGTATCTCACTGATGTAACCTCTGTTGAACAGACTGAGAGGGGTATGTATCTCACTGATGTAACCTCTGTTGAACAGTCTGAGAGGGGTATGTATCTCACTGATGTAACCTCTGTTGAACAGTCTGAGAGGGGTATGTATCTCACTGATGTAACCTCTGTTAAACAGGTTTCGAAGAATACATATCTCACTGATGTTAATGTTTGCTGAACTGTCTGAGAAGGACAAATATCTCACAGAGGTAACCTCTGTTGAGCAGTCTGAGAGGGGTATGTATCTCACTGATGTAACCTCTGTTGAACAGTCTGAGAGGGGTATGTATCTCACTGATGTAACCTCTGTTGAACAGACTGAGAGGGGCATGTATCTCACTGATGTAAACTCTGTTGATCAGTTTAGGAACGTCTATGACTTTTTGTTAATGCTACATAAAGCTTGAATTCTAGAACTTGAGTGGAGAGCTCAGTGGTAAGGATACTAACGTTGTCAAGTAACTCAAGCCATGCAACTGACATCACTGACATTGATGTAAGGCTCCCTTCTGGAATGTTAGCACTTGTAACGTTGAGGGCTGACATGCTGAAAAACACAATCCCAAAAATGCAGATGAGTGAATATAGAAAATTGCTGTTCTCTTTTAAACTTCTTTTATTTGCGGGAGGACAAGCCCCCATGCACACCTGATGAAGGTTGTATCCCCTTCACATCCCTTAAACTTACATAAACTCACTCAAAAATTGCCATACCTCAGAGAAAAGAGAATATTCCTAGATATGGTCATCTTAGACTTAATATATGTAAGTCCCTTTTTTTTAGCATTCTGGAACTTGCTAAAGTAGGTCCCAACATTTCAAATGTTTACTTTGATGTACCAGTGTCAGGGAATAAAAGTTCATAGGTGTGAATCACTTGGGAGTGGAAATAAGAAGGAAATGAGAAAAAAAAACATTACACAGAAAAGAACCTGCAAACTGCCCATCTTAGACTCTAAATCTGTACAAATTACTAGATGAAATCTATATTTATACCACACAAAATGCTATATTTGCCCCCAAAACTATAGTAATGAGGGGTATGGTGCACTTCATAGGCACAGTTCTGAGTCGTTGTACTCTGGATATCCTTTGTTACATTATTCACGGGTTACCCCATCCTACCATGTTCCTGGCTGTGCTATAACAAATATTGGTCCTGCCATGCCTCTGGTCTTTTACCATAGATCTCAACCATTATGTTTTTTGATCATTTATCCTAAAGAAAACCACAGCTTTAATTTATTTTGGCTGTCAAAATATTTCTCATCACCCAGGTTATTATGTCTTTGCATGTTCTGTTATTTAACTGCTCAGAACAGAATGTTAGAATGCCGTATAAGACTGAAAAGATTTAAATTTCTGTTTCTGCTGGAAGTATTGTTATATAA
Organism: Protopterus annectens; assembly: GCF_019279795.1. Taxonomy (NCBI): domain Eukaryota; kingdom Metazoa; phylum Chordata; order Ceratodontiformes; family Protopteridae; genus Protopterus; species Protopterus annectens. Next base: position 234,871,330 of record NC_056727.1, read on the forward strand.
ACCTGAGTAAATTATACCGCTGTTTGTGATTAAATACCGATTAACTATAAACAAACTAGACAGCTAACAATCAACTTTATTTAGCATATTTCTTTAAGGTAGTTAACTTTATAAAATGCACATTGTGGCCTGTTATACTAATGCATTTTACTGTTACATGGGGAAACAGAAAATTAGAACTTTGCAAACAAGACTTAATGGTTAAAAGTACATATCTTTGTTCCTCTTACGTTAAATGCTGTCTTCCTGGAGATCTATTTTGGATAATTTTCTGACAGAAGAAAACAATTATATGAATTTTGTGGTTTGTTTAGAGTAATGCTGTATTCTGTAGAAGGAAAATACAGCGATCCAAATAAAATTTATTTCAGGATGAGAAAGGGACAAGAAATTATAATTTTCACATCACCTTTAGACCTTTAACCATTTCTTAAGGAATTCAAATGAATTGTTCTGGTATTTATGATGTGGATCGAGACACAAATTAAGAATTTGAGTGTTTTCAATTATGGTGTCTGACTGAAAACACTGATAGTTACAGCTTCTGTAGTTAAACTAATGTGTAATAATTGTCTCAGTTTTAAAAATACTTCACCTGGTTTGCATTTGGTTTCAGATGCTTCAGTGATATGAGCAAGGGAGCTTCTTTGTTCGAACTCAAGAATTGTTGCTGCCAACCTGTCAAAATAACCAAGCAGTATTGTATATTAAATAGCAATTAGACCTACATTACTGCCCTCCAAAGGCAACAGAACAAAAAATATAACTCAGAAATATTAAGTTGATCATATGTTGAAGTTTATTATTTACGTATTTTATCTCCCAAGCAGTTTACAATTCAATAAATTACAGTTAAAATAACACAATATTGGAATGAATACAACAAGCAGTGATGATAATGTTAGCTAGCCTTAAATATACAGAAATGTAAAATGGAAAGCCAAAACATATTCTGTGTCTAGGATTGAGGCATAACCTACTGAGCAAACAGTGTTTCTGGAAGTTCCTAAATGAGCACTCAGAATCACTCAAATGTATCTGAGAAAGTAATAAGTTGTAAGTTATACAAGGGGGTTAGATAGGCAAAAGCTTGCCTAAGAGAGATCTGGAAGTTTTAAGTGACACCCTGGCAACCACTAGCAGTCCTTCCATAGAACAGTGGAGTTAGGGAGGGTGTGGGTTCCTGTCCCATGTAGCACACCAAAGTACAGGGCACCAGTAGCTCCTAAAGTTAGGCAGAAAAGTAGGCAGAACCCTGTTCCTAAAGGGCTTCATTAGTCAGATTCAGGATCTTGGAGATGGAGTTTGCCACACGGTACCACTATTATGACTCATACAGAACTGTGGTAGTATGCCTAAAGAGAGATAATCTGCCTAATACTACCCTGGCTTTTGTGTTTTAGTGCTCTAACAGACAGATGAGTTCAAAATCCAAGAGGCCCAATTACAGAGTATTACAGCAGTTAATGCAAGACTTAATACATGAATAAGTAACACGATTATTCCAGGGGATTAGATGTTTTCATCACAGGATATTTCTGAGATTAAATTATGATTACTTCACTACCACAGATACTTGTTCCAGGAGTGTCAGCATTTTATGAAGTGCATATTAAAGAGCTGCACCACTTGACACATAAAGTATCAGCAAAGAGGGTAAGGAGGCAGTGGTGAAGGTGTTACCAAAAAGCACACTGACATAGCCTCAGTGCCTAACTTCAAAAGACTATGTGCCATCCATATCAGAAAAGAATCCCAACAGTCCTCAAAGATAACATTTGCTCCTAACAAAAGGAGAAGTATTTTGAATATCAGCATGCAGCAGTTGTACAACATTCTGAAAATGGATGGCACTTAGTGTTTTGATGCTAAACAGCAAATCATGCAAAGACTGAAGCTATGACTATGTCAGTAAAAGCTTTGGTAATACCATCATCACTGGTAATGTACCTTCCTCACTCTTCTCCCTAATGGGTAAATCCTGTCTAATGAATCTTGTAAACTTTTTCAAAAGGGTTACTTGGGCTGTTGACTGTGGGCAATTTGTCCATACAGTGTACCCTGACCTTACCAAGGCATTCGATACCAAATATAAATATAATAAACAAATTGAATGAAATTGAAACTGACTGGGATGTGGCTAGGTTTAGAGCCAATTAGCTTAGAGATAATACTCACAGTGTGAGATTGGGGAGAGGATCCTCTGAGAATATGAAGGTGACCAATGGGATCATTTTTGGGAACTTTGCTGCTTGGTATCTACTTCTCCAATCTTGCACAAACACAACAGCCAAAAATGTATAAAACAAGCAATGAAAAAGAAGAACATGGAAGAAAGAGCAGTTGAGAGAATGAACCGAGTTTATATATATATATATATATATATATATATATATATATATATATATATATATATATATATATATATATATATATATATATATACATACATATACACACACAGACATATATATATATATATGTGTGTGTGTGTGTGTGTGTGTGTGTGTGTGTGTGTGTGTGTGTGTGTGTGTGTGTGTGTGTGTGTGTGTGTGTGAGTGTGTGTGTGTGTGTGTGTGTGTGTGTGTGTGTGTGTGTGTGTGTGTGTGTGTGTGTGTGTGTGTGTGTGTGTATACAGCAGTAGTATTATAAAATGTGACTGTCTGTCTCTGTTTCCATAAGTAAATCTGATGGTTTAGCCATGTCATTGGTTTAAACTCCAGGAAGATAATTCATAGAAGTCATAGGAGAATGGACATGTGATGAGTTTGAGAAAAACCTTTAATTGTTGACATGCCTCATCCAGTGATGACCGTGACCAAGCAGAAGAGACAGAAAACTCTAAGGGAGGGCAAGATAGGAATCCAGGAAAAATGGACGTCAGGGACAGAAAGGAGAACAGATAACAATATCATAGCTGCCAAGACTCTTGTTTATAGTAGAAGAAATCATAGTTTGACTGAGAAGTGAGAAAGAGAGGGAGACACTAACCTTATACCTTGTCAGACAGAAAAATGACATATAATATAATATCATATAAGAAAGTCCTTTATGGATTTCAAGATGGCAGTAATAATGTGAGTAGCTAAAAACAGAGCTCTTGGCTGAGAACAGTTCGAAACAAGGAAAGCTGGCAAATTCCTGTAAAATTTTAACATAAATTTATGTATTTGACACAGAGAAGGTCAACAAAGAAAAGAAAAAGTGAAGTAAAAGAGCGAACAACTGTAAAAACTCTGAAGGCGAACAAAAGAAGTGTGATGGAGCAGAGGCAGGAAGGCAGATGTTAATGGCAGCTGAAGGAAAACAACTTTTCAGCAACCCTAGAGAGAAAGATAATCCAAATGTACCCTGAAATTTTCAGAAATAAGTGGTTCCCTGTTGGGATATATACAGGCAAATAACAGAAATCTTGAGGAAATATGAAGTGTTAACAAGACATTCAGAAGAAATTCCTGGTATGCAAGCTGCTGAAAAGGAAGTTGTTTGTCTTTTTCGACTTTTCCTGGTTAGGGGTCACCACAGTGGATCTCCAGTCTGCTAACGATTGGCAGTAGATTTTTTTATGGTGCTGAGTTGCCAGCCTGACGCCCAACCTTCAGCGAAGGCACGTTTATTCACGCATGTCTTCGGAGGCCATTTGACCGCAGGGAGGACATGCAGACTCCACACAGAAGGTACTCCAGCCGTGAATCGAACAGTGAAAGAAGAAAAATGTGGAACAGCATGGCACAGAAACTGACAAAACTTGAGGAGAGGTCACACAGAGACAACTTAAGGTTTACAGTGGCACCACAATAAACTGAAGGGAAGGATTGTAAAGACTTTTGAGAAAATGCCTTAACACATTAAATGGAGTTGCTGTTGCTGCTATTAAAATAGAAAGAGAACACTGAGTAAATGTTTCTAATTTGAGACCCAGAAAGCTGCTAAGACCTATATTGATTAACCTGCAAACACATCAGCTAAAGGAGAGAGTTATCTCTATTTTGTAATAGAAGGGTAAAATCTTTAAGAGTGGAGATACAATGATTTACATGGATAATGACTTTTCATTACAAATGCAAACTAACTGAAATTATTTTCTCCCTTTATAACACTTTGCAGAGAAATGAAACTTTCAAATTATTGTATCCAGCATTACTTCAACTATTCTACCACATGGATTAAAAACCTACATAGACCCTCATCAGGTGAACTGGCAAAGAGGAAAGAAGACACAGAGGCAGCAGAAGATGGTGAGAGAACAAGAAACCAGTTAACAGGGGAAGAAAAGCAAACTATGGACATTTCAAGGTAGAAACTTCCCAAAACCGTTTATTATTTTCTAAATTAAAGAAGATGAATCTGTTTTCTAAAGAGAGGAAGATTCTATAAAAACAATTAACTGTGGATATGGAATGAGGGTATTATGTAAAAAAAGGATAAATGCTTACATAGGAAAAGATATAATATAATCAAAATGTGAGTTGCATTCTGAACAATATTTTACATTCTTTGGTCACCTTCAGAAGCAGATTTGTTTTAAAGTTAATTTCATTTCCCATTATATTTCTTGTGTTAAAGTTACAAGTAATCTTGCAAAAATTAAGATTACAGGATATTTTTGATTATTATAGTTTCACTATTTACTCAGTTTTTCCTCTATAACCACTCCCACAACATAATGTTATAGTAGGTATTGGGTAATCGTTTGAATGCACCTGCAAAGTGTTATGGGTAAGCAGAGACAACATAGCTTTTTAGAGGAGCAGCTTCTCATTAACATTGTGATTACACACATACATTATTACATGTGATAATTTTCAATGCGAAGTGTTCTACGTGTGACAACTAGTTGATAACTTATCTTTCTAGGAAATAAAAAAAATACTGTTGCTGCATTTAGCATGGAAATATAATGGTTTATTCATTAATTTAGGTAGTGAAACATTGTAGGTTCAGTCCTTCATGATGTCATCGCAGGTATTTTTATCTCTGAGAGAAAATTAAGGGGCTGTCATTATTAGCAACATACAATACAATACAAAAACAAAAAAGTATTTTGCATCAAAACTATACAGTTTGGTAATGTGTATGGTGAGGAATTAATATCTGACTCCAAAAGTTTAGATATACTTGCTTCTAAACATGATCAATATTTACTTTAAAAACATTAAAGTACTGCTTAATTAATATAAATGTGATTATATTAAGTATCATATCTAAATTTTTACATAAATCTGAATTTTTTTTGGTAACCCTCTCTCATTGTTACTGGCCCAGCTCCCAATTACAGCACATCCACATCACATCTATCAGATAATCTCCTACCACTGGACTTACTCCGGTATTGCTGGGGCCAGTCTTGGATCCTAAGGGCCTCCTGGGGGCTTAGCCATCTCTGCATCTGTTTGGAGGGATTTCCTGTATGCCCCACCTACTCCCCCTCTTTCATGACTATGTGGTTATATCCAAGGGGCAGACATGCAGTGTGGACTCTTTCAAATATCACACCTTCTCCAGGTACACTCCACCTTCTATTTGGACCATGCCTCCTGCCAGTAATGTCTGCAGTCTCCATCAGGGATTGTCACAGGAAATGCCTATGTCATGGCACACACATCCATTCCTGCCACTCTGTAATTCATGCCAGCTGCTATTGTACCTGGATCACCTGGGTCATAGTCAAAGTTTTATCCCTCTATGCCAATGGAGTGGCTATAGATATGAAAGTTGATATCTAACTGAAGAGGGCAAGGTTTATACTATATGCTATCTGATGGAAGGGAAGTCCCTGTTCTCAAGCAGCAAGCTGTGTTATGCTGCTTTTAATAAAGGTACTACGACACTGGAAGGAGAGAGGTGGAAAAATAAGGAATTGAATGATGAATGAAAACAGAAACTAATATATTATTGGATGTGAACCAGTAGGTAATATTGTATGAAGTTAGTATTAGTAATGCATGCACAAGGTCTAAGAATGCATACAACATTAATGAAACAAATATGTTGACTGAAAGTAGGCTAGATAGCAATGTTCACAAAAATAATGTGCTGAAACACTGACTGAGGGAACTTTGTTAAATGCAGTGAGATATACATATGGGAAAGGCTATTTAGTGTAATTAAAATGTGAAAGATGCATACTGAAGATATTTTAAAACCACTGACAACAGTAATTTTCAGTAAAAAGATAAGTACTTTATTTTAATTTTAAATGTTATTTTGTTAAGGTCACGTTTGTTGTTAGGTTTCAGGAGGAAGACTCTCAGTCAGAAGGCTGCCTCCAGTGCTGATGGAATGTGATTTACCTTCCTTGTAAGCTGTGCTTCAGTGCAAGAGATAGATTCACTATATCTGGATAGCTAAGTTTGACCTTTTAAAGTCCCTACAGCTTTTGGAATCGCTAATGAAAGGTAAATGAAATATGCTTAAATGTTTAATGATTGCAGGGATGAACAGTCTTTAGAAATGAATATAAAAGAAAACTGATAGCCTGGCTATCTAGCAACATAGGAATAGAGAAGCAGATTCAGAAATACTGTTGGGGGTAGTGGAAATTAAAAGACCTGCAATTTATAATACATTTTCTCGAGTAAAATATATACTCGTGTCTTTAAAAACAGCAGTATCAGCACTACTACCTTGTGAAAATAAGTATATAGTTAATATGCTGTTTATTTCTTGGGTAATAAGGGAATTTATAAGAGACCAGGTTCATTTGGGACAGTGTTACATAAAAGTAAATAAACTGACACAAACAGTGATAAAGACTATGAAGGGCCAGTACATAAGATAAAGTCAAAGAATATACATTGAAAAGAATAAAATATAATCTTTACTATGGCACAGTTTGACTTATTGGTTTGGAATATTAATGGATTAATTGACAGCAAATAACAAGATAAGATATTTGCAATAGTAATGCACAGATAATGTTAACAATAAATGCATCTAAACCATAAAGAACATGAAAGCATTCAAAAAAATGTGTAGGAATAAAGACTGAGGAAGAAATTAAGAACAGGCAGGTAAGATTTATTGTGGTGGGAGGCTGTTGACAAGGTGTAAGAATTACACTGGATGTACAATATATTTTGTGGAAAGCAGTCAGACAAGATATAAAGAATATTATGGGAGAAGTTACTGACTTTCACCAAGGATGTATGGTGACAGCATGAGATTGGAACGCTATAGGAAATAAGGAAGATGTGTTTTGAGGGCCAGGATATCATGGAATACTGGCTGAAGACAGATACTTAAAGAAATATATGTAGACATTTGGGCTTATTGGTGTAATGAAAATAAGTGAGAATGAAGTGGAATATATGCATTTTTTAGTGAAATGTGGTTATTGGTCAGGATTAGCTAGAAGTTACACATCTAAGCAATACTATAACATGGTTGAAATTATGAAAGCACATCTGGTGGTAGTGCCAAAATCTTCTGGGATAAACAATGGCATTTTAAGCATGTCTTCTGAAAAAGAAGCTAGTTAATGATTGGGTAGATTAAACCTTAACTGAGATGTTATTAGATTTAAACTAAAGCAGTAACGAGCTTTCAGTAACTTGATATAATTGTAAAATAGAGATTAGAAATGGGGTCACAATGTAAGCAAATAAGATATGGAATTATAGTCACACTCTTTATCTAGATAACTTAAAAAGGTAAGGGATTTATAGAGGTAAAAAAGAATATATGGAAAACAACAGGTAGAGGAGCACTTGTAAGATGCTAGCATGTCTATACAAGAGTACTTAGAAAATATTAATTAACATAGAGCAATTGTTTGACAACAGCTATTTTTGACAATAATCTGAGAGCAATAAAATTATTGGCTCAACTTTTGAAGCAACAAAAAGATTGAAAGGATGATAAGAAAAATCAGGAATTATGAGAATGGTAGGATAGAAGTAACCCCAGGAAAAATATGACTGTAATGGTAAATTGCTACAGTATGCTATATAGATAATATACAGAAGTTAAAAATAACACATAAATATTTCAGACCGCTACAACTTCCTCAGAAGTAGAAAGAGGGTATTAACATAAAAAATAAAAGGAACTGAAATTAAAGAAATAACGAGAAACCAGAATAAAAGGAATCCTCTGGTGGTGATAGAATTTCAATGCGAATGTATAAAAAGACGGTGTAGGTGATAATAAAAGGATTGCATGTACTTTTTAACAATTTTCCTTTCTGGGTAGAGATGTGCCCTTTACATGGAAAGAAGCAATAGTAGCAATTATGCCACAGGAGGGAAAGGTCTTTTTGATCCAGAGTCATTTAGACCCATTTGATTCTGAATCATGACTACAACTTATTTTATGATTTTGGCAAAAAGAATGGCAAAAATATTTCTGAGAATAACAGGCATGGATTGGTGTGAGTTTATAGAAGTTAGGCAAATGTCTGACAATATCAACAGAACCCTTAAGACTCAGAAGGAGCCAGGGTGAAGTACAGTGGTAATTCAGTTAGACTTAAAAGAGGAGCTAGGCAAGGATGTCCGCATTCACCTTTACTCTTTACTATATAATTAGAGGGCATAAGACAATAAAGTAGAACTGGCTATAAATGCAGAAATACTAATGAGAAAATAGCCCCTTTTTGCAGATGACTTAATATTATATCTTACTAATTGGGAACATAGTGCGAGCCGCGGTGGTGGTGCTGCGGTAGCGTTATTGCCTCACAGTAAGACGTTGTCCTGTTCGATTCTCAACTAGAGCGTCTTCTGTGTGGAGACATACGTGAATGGGCGTACCTTCGTTGAAGGTTGTGGGTCAGGGCCGGCAACTCGGCACGTAAAAATCTACTGCCAATCATTAGCAGACCGGAGTTCTGCTGTGGCGACCCCTAACCAGGAAAAGCCAAAAGACACAACAACAACAACAACTAATTGGGAACATAGTATAACAACTGTATTTAATAAACTGAAATAATGTAATAGTATAGCAGGATATCAAGTAAATGAACCAAAACCAAATACTATAGCATTGAATTATGTCCTAGCTCATGAGCTAGTACATAGATTCTATTTTTTGAGGGGTCATAACAAGATGATATACTTGGGAATTTCATTGAAATGGGATAATTGTCAAACAAGAAAAAATGTAAGTTGAAATTAATTAAAAGATTATAAGTAAAGAAAAGACTATGAAAATTGTTATTTAAGGACACTGACAATTAAGATGATTTTGGTCCTGCTGTTTATACAGTTAGGTCAGGTTTATAAGTATCAACCCAGACATAATATATAAAAGAGTATGTAAAAGGAAATTAAGAAGTTTCTTTGGGATAACAAATGAAATAGTGAGTAGTGGGAAAAACTGATAATGTTAAAGGAACAGGGTGATTTGGGACTTCTATATTTGGAGATATACTATAAGGCCACACATCTTAGATTTAAAAAAAAAAAATTCACAATCTAGAATATATCTAGAAACTGAAATGCGTGAAGGGCATTTTGCCTAACAAGGTAATGATAGGATCACTTGTGGACACTTGTGCAGATCTAGGAAAGGAATGCAAAGAACATCATGCATAGCTTTATATATATATATATATATATATATATATATATATATATATATATATGTATATATATAAAACTATTAAGTACGGGCCGGATTCACGAAGGCTTGCACGGAGTCTAAGAGTAGTGTAAGACTCCATGCAGCCTTCGCGATCCAGGAACAGCCCAAAGTCCATGTAAGAGACAAGCTAAAACGGCTCTTACACGGAGTGGGTGTGGATAAGCTAATCACCTCACTTGCAGCCGAATAGCATGCAAATGAGGATGATTAGCGATCCAGGAAGCCCAAAACAGCCTGTGTAAGAGCCGTTTTAGCTGCAGAAATGTACTCAGTTGACAACTGAGTACGTTTCTGCAAAAACCGCAATGGAGCCATGTCAGCTCCAAATAAAGGGTGCATATGTGTCAGGCAGCATGCCAATGGCCAAATATGTGGCCATTGGCAAGGTAACCTGATGCAAATATCTTAAAAATATAATTTTTTTTTTCCGGTGATCGCCGATGTTTAAACCCATCGCAGCCCCGCGCAAATGGGCTGCGCTGTATAACACATAAAAACGAAGGTTATAAACCCACAAATGTGGGTTTTATGCAATACATGGAATGTCAATGCAGGGACCAGCAGACCAAAACCAACATGGCCACCGTGTAGTGGTTGCTAAGGGGGGAAGCTGAGTCTAAGAGATGTAACTAAGCATGAGTAGGCAATCTGATGCAAATGAGTGTTAGGATACTGAATTCCACTGTCACATAGCAAATGAGCACAGTCTGAGTAGTGTAAGAGTTACAGAAGGGGGAGGAACAGAGTAGGAGATAGGTGACATCACAGGGGGGAATGGTAGAAAGAAATGCAGTTCATTGGAGGTCAGAGTTACATGACAGATGTCAGACAGATATCATGGAAAGAGGTGTGCCACTAAATAAGCATGAGAAAGTCAAGAAATGGAAGGTGTACACTGTTGCCTACACCGAAGTTTCTTGCTGGGTGTGCATGCGCACGTGTGCACGCCATGAAGCGCGAGTAAGGCAGTGTGCGCGCGTGTAAGGCAGACTGAGCATGTGGGACCGTGTTGGGAGATGTTTAACACTGTTTGCGCGGGTGTGCACGGGTTTTAATCCGAATAAGCAGATTCTGAACCGTGTAAGCATGTGTGCACGCGTGTAAGCCACTGTGAGCGTGTTTCTGCTGGTTTGCATACGGCTCCTCCCTGAGGAAACAGAGAGGAAAAAGGAAGCAACAGATTTAGTAGGAAGCTAGCAGGGAACACTGCTGGAGCTAGCAGGTGAAAACAATTAGTAGCAGGCAATTACACAGGCAGAATAGTAGCCCAGCCCAGCACTTAAAACTCTGCAAACAGCAGTGCAAGATGTTTCTCTCAAGAGACACTGCAAGACAGGAGTTAAGTTTTTAGAAGTGAAAACTGAAAAAAGCTGAACTCAGAGCAGAAATGTTAGGGGCTGCCATAGCTGTCGTAATGAGACATAGGCGACTTGCTGAGGGTGGTGACAATGCAGATGGTGCCAGACAACCCACGGTAAGGAGACGGAGAAGAGTGTACAGGCCCAGGGTCACCTACCACGGGTTACATGAGCTGGAGATATTAGAGCGCTATAGAGTGGACAGAGACCTCCTGCAGCAAATAGTGGAGCTGTGCAGGCCACGCCTCACACACAGAACCAACAGAGGGGAACCCATCCCAGTGGAAACCAAGGTATGTATTGGCCTAAGAATACTAGCAACAGGTACCTTCCAGAGACCAACTGGTGATATGATGGGGATATCACAGGCATCAGCCTCCAGGGTACTGCACCAGTTCCTGGATGCCATGTCAGCACATGTCGGTGATCATGTATATTTCCCCAATGCCCGTGAGGTATTGGCCAACAATATGCGTCTCTTCCAGCAAATAGCGGAATACCCTGAGGTAGTGGGTGCAATAGACTGCACACACATATGCATCAAAGCACCAGCCGGTGAGTGGGGTAGGGCATACATCAACCGCAATGGCTTCCCCTCCATCAACTGCCAGGTCATGTGTGATGCCCAGGGCATAATAATGAATGTGTGTGCTGGCTGTCCTGGGAGCTACCATGATTCCTACATCTGGCATTTGACGCAGCTGTACCAGACATTTGCCAATGGGGACATCCTGCATGGACACCTAGTGGGGGATGCAGGTTATGCACTGGAGCCGTGGCTGATGACACCCATCAGAAACGCACACACCTGAACAGGAATGCCATAATGAGGCACACGCACAAACATGTAATGTAATAGAGCGTGTGTTTGGGCTGCTCAAGTCACGGTTCCGGTGTCTGGACACATCTGGTGGAGCCTTGCAGTACACACCAACTACATGTACCCAAATTGTCATGGTATGTGCTATGCTACATAATATGATCTTGCGAAAACAGCTGCAGCAGGACCAGCATAGGGCTGGGCCAAACAGCCCCCCACCATTGCCAAGGCCATCACAGGCAGAGCGTGACTCGGAGGAGGAACAACCTGAGCCTGCCCCAGTAGGCAGAAGGAGGCGTGCCCAGTATGCCCTGGCGTTGGCAAAGAGGCAACGCATAGCACATACACTGGCTCAGTAGGAACCCTGGGAATGATACCCTCTGACTCACTCATATAGTAACAGGGATGCCTAACATGACACAACCTGCTCTCAAACATGTACAGGGAAGTGTAATATGCGCATCTGACAGAGGCAGCCCTGCAGCACCACCTGAGGCATGAATGCTATGTGTTAAGTAATGTAACACCATGTACTATATGCACAACTGAGGACCCTGACTAACATCCTATCCTCACCAAGCATCATGCCACAATATGACAATGAGATGATCAAGTGCAATAATTGACTGAAGTATCGCAGTTAGTCAAAGGGGATCCAATGTGTGCCAGTCTGGGATGACATGCTGAGCATGACATGATGCTCCACCTGCTAGGACTGGCGTGCACCTATCAGTGCAGGCCGTATGGATACTGGCAAAGGCTGTTGTTACCCACAGTGTGCCCTGAATAGGTAAGGCTCAAAACACAAACCTATCTCCATAGGTATCAGAAGGGATAAGAATAAGATAAGGGATAAGTCGAAACAGCAAGATGCATGCAGTCTAAACTCACCCAGTATGGAAAATGTTGATATCTGCGCTGTAACAGAAAACTGAGACAAGGCTCACAACAGCACCCTAACACTACCAGGTTACACCTCATACTGTGCTGTACAGCCTCAAAACATGGAACAAGCTACAAAAGGAGGGTGACTAGCAAGAATTTTCAAGGATAACCACACCCCCATGTTGGTACCACAACAAAAAGCAGCATGGACTAGCCATGGTCAAGTAACAGTGGCTAAAACTGCCCCCCCCCAGTTTATAGCCTGCTACAGACTACTGTCCCAACACCAGGAACTGCACCTGGCCTATGCTGGAATACATGAATATATCAAGTCCTCCAAACCACATTATATTGGGTGACTGAAAATACCCAGACATAGACTGGGAGCATTATACTAGCTCCAACAGTGTAGGACAAAAGTTCATAGAATCCATAAACCAAAAGGCCCAGGAACAACGTACCACTCCCACAAGAGGGGTAAGCATACTGGATGTGATAATCAGCAACATGGGTACTGGATGTCAAGATGAGAAGTGTATTGCTCACTGGTAAAACCAGACCATAGAGTAATCACACTGGATATACAAATCCTGACCACAGTCCCTGGCCAGAAAACCACAGTGGAAAACATGTGTAAAGCAATATTTGCACTCCTCCAAACTGATGTGGAATCCATTAAAGGTCCTGTGCAGGTGCAAAATATGGGCCACACCTCAGAACCTGTAATACAGCCATTCCATGAACACTGCCAGGAATGCTTGGATTATGCAATCCTAAATTAAAACAAGACACAATGCCATGCACGCAGGCATCTGGCATGGTGGACACCAGCCATAACCAAACCATGCAAGAGAATGAGGAAGCTACTACATGATAGAGCAAACATAAACAATGAAGTAATCACTGATCAGTAGTATGGCAATAAAATCTGTCCACACATACAATCCACTAAGGCCAGCCACAACAAGTTGAATCTGTGAATCCTGAGGCAATGTTACACCTGCCCCAAGTACACAGACAACCCCCAACTCCACCCAAGAAATACAAATATATGTGAGAGATGCAACCATCTATCCAAACTGGAGGCTGAGCTCCCTCAACTCAGTACTCCCAAAACTAGCCAGGAGGAGAAGGTAACCACACACACCACAAACACAGTCCCACATAGACCTATCACAACTGCAAACCAAACACATAAACACAGAAAACATTCCCGGAGGCACAAATTACAAACACAGCACACCAACAGAGGCCTCTAAAGCAGACACCCAATCAAACAACCTCCAAACATAGCACATGCAACACATAGTACACAAAGCTGGTGTGCCAAACAGTCACAGGCCAGAAGCAGAAACAACATGCCTGATACAGTTGTAATAGGTGACTCCATAGTCAGACACACTGCTGTCCCGCCAAGACACCAGACTGAACAAGGGAAAGGGTACAGTAAGCTGCCTGTAGGCTGCCACAATGCCACATAACAGAAGTATGCAGGTCACTCCAAAGCAAGTAGAAATATGATGCAGTCATAGTCCATGCTGGTGTGAATGACCTGAGATGTACCTCCCTAGACTACATGAAAAGAGACATAGATGAGCTCTCTGATTATGTAGTCCAGGCCGGTATGACACTCACCGTTTGCAGCATCCTACCCTTACCAAGAATAATGCCACAGTACAAACACAGAATGATCAGTCATAGCAAGTGGCACACTTACTGGTGTCATTCCAAGGGGATCCAATGTCTGTCTGCTTGGGATGTCATGCTTGACAAGCCACGCAGCTGTTCTTGGGATGGCTTGCACCTGTTACCCTGGGCCTGGATATTGGATAAGGCCTTTGCCACCTCCATAGAGCCTTTTGTAGGCAAGGCTGAAAAGACTGACCCACCACCCTAGAAAACATAAGTGGAAAGAAACATAAGGCTAATGCTGACCAATGCCAGATGTGTAAACCCCAATATGCATGCTCCCAAGGCCATCCCCAGTATGGAGAACATCGATGTCTGTGCAGTGACAGAAACCTGCTGCAAGCCTCCTGACAGCACACCAGCACTACCAGGTTATACCACATATCATGTGTCATGGCCCCAAAATCTGGAACAAAACATAAAAGGAGGGTGAGTATCCATATTCAGCACAGACACCCATACGTCCAGGTAACTGACAATGCACAAGGCATTGGAGTCCACCCATGTGCAACTAACTGTAGGCAAGACTGCTGTACAGTCTGTAGCATGCTACAGACCACACGCTCATACACAGGAACCCCACCCAGCCGTCCTGAAGACACTGGACAGTATGAATGTCCCACCAAATACCAAACAAGGTACCACAAATTACCACATAGGTGGTAAACCATTATGTATGGAAGGAGTAACCAGGGACCTAGGGACACAAGTGGACAGTAACCTGTTATGTGACACCCACATTGCCAATGTGGCTAGGAAGACTGTCTACATTTGACACCGTATCAGGAAAGGATTCACATCTACGTCAACAGAGGTCATTGTGCCCCTATACTGTTCTCTTATCACACCCATAATCTAGTACAATGTCTCATATGGGATGTACCTTACCTGACACCTGCAGCAGTTAGAAAGACCTCAAAGGTACCTCACCAAGAGGATAAAGGGTCTCAAATATATGTCATATGCTGCCTGGCTGTAGACACCCCAGCTGAATGCAGTCACATACTGCCTACACAGAGGCATTACATGCCTGTTGTAGAAGGCCATGCCCAACACAGGAGTAATGGACATGCTCCACCCCAGAAAACTCAAAGCCATCGGAGCTGTGAGAGTGAGAGATGTCAACCTCAACAAATAATGAAATAGGATGTGCTGGTGGGACAGATACATAATCCAGAGGCTCCCCCACCCTGGACTAGAATCCCACTCCATGTTAGGCAGAGCCCCTCACTGACACTCTTCAACAGGAATCTTGCCAAGTGGATGGATGATTGTAGAGTTACACTGGGGGTCTTCACTGTGTCATGTTCAGACAGAGGCACAGCAAAGCAAATCAGAAATGGCCATAATATTCACATAGCAAGGGGTGGCAAAAGCCACACACACTCTGGCTAGGCTAACAAATGCCCTAGGGTGGATAGCCTAGTATGAACCTATGAACCTATGAAGATACAAATTGTACAGGACACTAAGGATAATCCCAAGGCTTTCACAACTGATGGTAGGAACCATGTTGGGAATTCACAGATATGCTCTGAATCACACAAATATCACAAACACACACACATATTGCCAACATACATCCTGACAGGTGCAGTGCAAACCCCGCCCCCCCGAATGCAGAATATCTATCCCAGCAGACTGCTGGCCCCCTGATATTGCAGATGCTGAGGTAACAGCCAGCATCTACAAAGCAAAACACACAGCAGCAATGGTATGAGATGGGTCCTGGGCTTAGTGCAACATGGACTCCAAGATGAATGGAATGCCAAATCACACTACTGCTCAATGTCAGCCTTACCACAGAATATGTACCCAAAGAGCAGTGTACAACAACAGTGGTCCTTCTCAACAAAGGTGTTGCCTGAATGGATACTGAAAACTACTACCCCAGAATCCTGAGAAGCTTGGTCTGCACAGCTATGGGAAGGATCAGCATGTACCACAGACATAAAGATATTGGGGACCTACTGACACTGGACCCTACCCAGTGTGGCTTTCTTAAGTGCAGATACTGCCGCTAAACATGTTTGACTCAATTGAAACAGTCATTAAGGTTATTGATGAGGGCAATGTGGTCCACACAGCGTAGCTGGACCTTGCAAAGGCTTCTATACAATACCCTATGTGTTCATTATAGATAAGCTCACCAGCTTAAATATAAACCCCTATGTCAGTAGAGGGGTTGCAAACCAGACCAAGGACAGAACAGACATGGTCAGACATGCTGCAGCCATGTCAGACTACAAACCAGATATAACTGGCATCCCACAAGGCGTGGTCCTGGGATCTCCCTTGTCTGGTATATATGTCCCATAGGTACAGGCAAACATGGAAGGACTGTGTCCAAGCATGTTTGCAGAGGACTACAAACTGCTCACCACATATGATCCACCAGCCGACACAAGCATCCCACAAAAGGGCCACATAGAAACAGACAACTGGTGCCATAGCCATGTCAGCAAGCTAATTGCAGAAAAGTGTATAGTCAACCCCCATGGATATACAGTAAGTGCCCACCAATTACCACATAGGTGTTAACCCATTATGTAGTTAACATGTAATGAGAGACCTGGGGACACAAGGTGATAGATATCCTGCATTGGACAAACATGTGCTGTAGTGTTTACAGAAACATACCATATACCCACCTAATCATGAAGGTTGTCAGATCTAGATAAGGGGAGGTCATTGTGGCTCTGCAGTCATCCTTCATCAGCGGTGCAATTGACTACAATAGCCCCTGTGGGATGTACCTCAGCAGACACCTCCATCAACCGTAAAGTCCCCAACAGTACCTCACCAGGAGTATCAAAGAGCTTGCACAGATGCCATGTGTTGCCTGTGTTGCTGGTATCAATAAACATGCTGTACCTTGTACAATCTGAATGGCAGTGAGCTATGCACATGAGAGACCTGAACCCCAGCACTGACTTACATAGGACAAGCTGTACTGCATGATCCATAACACAGAAGCCACCCCCACCCATGAGTGAACTCCCAGTACAGGCTACCCATAGAGTCGCTTATCAATCTTCCTCAATAGGAATCTTGATGAGTGGATGGGAGATGGTAGCTTTATCCTGGGTATCACTGTCATGTCACGGGTAGACAGAGGCACAGTATACTAACCATGACACATGTCATGGCAAACTCCACTTACAATGTGTGTTGAAGGACAAACACACTCTCCAACTAGCATTAGACTTGGACAAGGGCACATCGCTAGTGTTTGCAAATGTACACCTATGTTGTGGAATACACTACCAATGTTGGACAAGCCTGTTTTAAGTAGTTCATATCTGAACAGAATGCAACATGGTCAGATGTACACAACTGGCCCCTAACCAGGCTGTTGTGCTCACTATCGAAATGTAAAGCAGTGATAGCACTAAAGCCCAGGATACTGTCCACCACAGTCAAAGTACTACCAGTACACTATACAGTACTACAGTGTTAGGTCAGTGTGAAAGGATGTTGACAACTGTATGCAAAGTATCCCATGCAAACACTGCAGGCACAGTATAACCCTGTTGTGTTCACACACAAAGCAGTTGTACAGTAACTACACAACATGACACACAACACACAACCATAAACGGGTGATATTTGTTGAAGTTCACACTCATCCACAAATGTGGTGGGCTGCAGAGTCCAACATATGGAATGCTCACACTGGGCATGCTCACACACTTTGATAAATGAGACATATGTCAGACAACATGCCATGGGAAGGCTGAACTGGGCATGCTCACACACTTAGGCCAAATCTCAGTTTAGCAGTTGGACACACATATCTGGTATTTGTACGTGTTATTCCAGGAACCAACCACATTACAGCAGTCTGCCCAGTGCACACAGTTAAATGACTACATAGACATACATGATATAGTGGATCCCTCCCATATGCAAACATCTTCCACAGATGCACAAGTTGTTCATACAAACAGGGAATGCTATGGCAATAAAGATGTGCAAACAGTCTATCAGCAACAAATAATGTGCATTTGACAATTAAACATATGGGTGTAGAGGTCAACACTAGGCTGTTTGCCCTAGGGAATGACAGCTTAGCCAGAGTGTGCTTGGTGTCTGCTTCCCGACAGGATGCACATTCCCCTTTCTAAACACCGATGATGTCAGCACCCTATAAGTACAGCAGGAGAAATGAAATCTTCCAGTAATGCGAATAGCGCGCTCTACTAATGCGTCCGTTGCAAGTGTCATAACGTAGTTAGGTAGGGGTTTGAATCCTGCAAATGCTCAGTGTGAGTGAGTGGGGTTGGTGTGTGTGTAAGGCTGTGGGAGAAAAATGTCCCTTTTGGCAACTAGGAAAACACACTACAGGATGCACATTCCCCTGTCTAAACACTGATGATGTCAGCACTCTATAAGTATAGTAGGGGAAGATAAACCTCCCACTAATGCGAATAGTGCGCTCTGCTAATGTGCCCCTCACAAGTGTCATAACATAGTGAGGTAGGGGTTTGAATCCTACAAATGCTCAGTGTGAGTGGGGTTGGTGTATGTGTAAGTCTGTGGGAAAGAAATGTCCCTTTTGGCAACTGGGAAAACACACTACAGGATGCACATTCCCCTTTCTAAACACCGATGATGTCAGCACTCTATAAGTACAGCAGGAGAAGAGAAACCCCCCAGTAATGCAAATAGCGCGCTCTGCTAATGCGTTCTTCTCAAGTGTCATAATATAGTTAGGTAGGGGTTTGAATCCTGCAAGTGTGTGTGTTTGTCTGAGGGGGGTTAGTGTGTGCGCAAGGAAAATGTCCCTTTTGGCAACTAGGAGAACAGACTACAGGATGCACATTCCCCTTTCTAAACACCGATGATGTCAGCACTCTATAAGTAAAGCAGGAGAAGGTAAACCTCCCAATAATGCGAATAGCGCGCTCCGCTAATGCGTCCGCCTCAAGTGTCATAACATAGTTAGGTAGGGGTTTGAATCCTGCAAATGGCAAGTGTGTGTGTTTGGCTGAGGGGGGTTAGTGTGTGAAGAAAATGTCCCTTTTGGCAACTAGTTGAACAGACTACAGGATGCACATTTCCCTTTCTTAACACTGATGATGTCAGCACCCTATAAGTATAGCAAGAGAAGGGAAACCTCCCCGTAATGCGAATAGCACATTCTGCTAATGTGTCCATCTAGAGTGTCATAACATAGTCAGATAAGGGTTTGAATGCTACAAATGGCAAGTGTGTGTTTTTGGCTGAGGGGGGTTAGTGCGTGTGAGGAAAATGTCCCTTTTGGCAACTAGGTGAACAGACTACAGGATGCACATTTCCCTTTCTAAACACTGATGATGTCAGCACCCTATAAGTGCAGCAAGAGAAGAGAAACCTCCCAGTAATGCGAATAGCACACTCTGCTAATGTGTCTGTCTCAAGTGTCATAACATAGTCAAATAGGGGTTTGAATCTTGCAAATGGCAAGTGTGTGTTTTTGGCTGAGGGGGGTTAGTGTGTGTGAGGACAATGTCCCCTTTGGCAACTAGGTGAACAGACTACAGGATGCACATTTCCCTTTCTAAACCCTGATGATGTCAGCACCCTATAAGTACAGCAAGAGAAGAAAAACCTTCCAGTAATGTGAATAGCACACTCTGCTAATGTGTCCGTTTTGAGTGTCATAATATAGTCAGACAGGGGTTTGAATCCTGCCATAGGCAAGTGTGTGTGTATTTGGCTGAGGGGGGTTAGTGTGTGTGAGAAAAATGTCCCTTTTGGCAACTAGTTGAACAGACTACAGGACGCACATTTCCCTTTCTAAACACTGATGATGTCAGCACCCTATAAGTACAGCAAGAGAAGAGAAGCCTTCCAGTAATGCGAATAGCGCGCTCTGCTAATGCGTCCATCTGAAGTGTAATAATATAGTTAGGTAGGGGTTTGAATCCTGAAAATGGCAAATGTGTGTGTTTGGCTGAGGGGGGTTATTGTGTGTGAGGGAAATGTCCCTTTTGGCAACTAGGAGAACAGACTACAGGATGCACATTTCCATTTCTAAACACTGATGATGTCAGCACCCTATAAGTAAAGCAAGAGAAGGCAAGCCTTCCAATAATGCGAATAGCACACTCTGCTAATGTGTCTGTCTTGAGTGTCATAACATAGTCAGATAGGGGTTTGAATCCTGCAATTGGAAAGTGTGTGTTTTTGGCTGAGGGGGGTTAGTGTGTGTGAGGAAAATGTCCCTTTTGGCAACTAGGTGAACAGACTACAGGATGCACATTTCCCTTTCTAAACACTTTTCAGCTGAAGGCCATGGCTCTGGCACAAGTTGTCTGTTCCTATGATGCCCCTTTGGAAGATGCTTGTGTCGGCTGGAGAGTCGATTATGGTGGCCAGTTCGCAGTCATCTGCATATTTGGTCAGCCACAGTCCATCCGTGTTGGCCTGTACCTCCAATAAATATATACCAAACAAGAGAGGTCCTATGACTGAGCCTTGTGGGACACAACTCGTAACTGGTTTGGAGTCTGGCATGGCTCCAGCAATTCTAACCATGTGGGTTCTGTCCTTGAGCCACTGTGCAATCCATCTAGTGACATAGGGGCTTATATTTAAGCTGGTGAGCTTCTCTAGAATGCCCAAGTGGGGTTTTGTTGTGAAGGCTTTTGCGAGGACCAGGTAGGCTGTGTGAACCACCTTCCCCTCGTCAATGGCCTTGGTGACTGTTTCAAAGAAATCAACCAGGTTAAACCTGGTAGTGCTGGTGTGCTCTCAGTAGCCCTGAACCAGGCATCTGTTACTGCACAGATATCGATGTTTTCCATGCCAAGGAGTGTTTTGGGTGCATGCATCTGGAGGTTTAGACATCTGGCGTTGGGTAGCATTACTCTTAGTTTCCTATCCCTTATGATACCTATGAAGGTGGGTTTGTCATTTGAGCCTTGCCTAACATAGGCACTATGGGGGTAGCAAGAGCCTTTGCCAATATCTGAAAGCCCAGGGGTGACAGGTGCAGGCCGTCCCTAGCGAAGCAGGTAGTTCAACAGAAGATGAATATGTGAAGGTGTAGTGCCTGTGATTAGTTAGCAGTAGCATATATGACTGCTCACGTGGACACATGCCAGGTAAGTCATATGCACTGTGTCACAGGCAATGTACATGTGAACAGGACAAACAGTGACATCCTGTCAAGTGGGACATGGACATACATATAGTAAGCTATGCAGATGGCACTAGGAGTCCACAGAAGCTCTATAACTATGCATTGCAGGTGTGATCAGTATTCCAGGGTAATTGCAAGCAAACATGCATGCAAACAAAGCTACAGTAAACAGGGCTGCATGTAGTCCATTGTACAACAAACAAGCTGTACCAGTTCCAGTAGGTAACACTGCAAATATGCAGGCACTATGCACATGTACATGGAAATACACGGGTCAGATGGCTAGGGTCCAGTCTCAGTGCACACAAGTGTACAGACCATGTACTGTCAGGATGTACAATAACTGGATGGAAACCCATGTGCTCATACCTGCAGTAATACACATGTCAAATAACAGACACTGAGCCTTCACTCAGTGGTTCCATACTTAGTAGGATGTATGCTACCTGGCCTGCCACCACAGTATCCCTGACATATATGGGGACTCTCCCTCCTGTGACAGTTAGTTTTGTGTGTTGGGGCTGTCTAGCATGGTATGAGATGTGAGCATGCAGTGCTAGGGTGCTCCTGTGTGTCCTGTACCAGTCGTGTAGTACTGCACACATATCAACATCCTCAAACATCTGCATTGCAGAGTCCAGTGTGGGCAACATGCCACTTGCAATTTACATGTCCATCATTGCGTATCACTACATTCATTACCTTATCCCCTGTGCTACCTATGTATGTAGCCTTCTGTTGACATCATTACCACCAGTATGCCAACATGTGCAGATGATACACTATAGTACTTACCATGGGTGTAGACAACAGGACATGACAATCACACACTTACTGCATCAGGCATGCTGTGATATACCCACAATTAATTCAGCACACAGTACTGTTAAAAACATGATACTATTACTACACATCTATGTGGTCACCCTGTGCATCAGCAACATGTTAACCTGTACCTGCACAGTTGTTACAGATTGCAGGAGGTGGCACAGTTTCATCATATGCACAGGGTGTGAACTTGGTATGCCTGAGTCAGCCACCGATACCACCGATTGACATGTATGTGTATGTGTGTTGGTGAGGGACAGCAGTAGAAGGTGGGGCAATGTTGATGCGGTGTGTGCGTGTATGCGGTAGCCCTAGGTGTTGTCAATTCGCATGTGTGTATGGATGCACACAGTTCCACCTCATGGCTGCCATATACTGGTATTTGTGGACAGCCACAGACTGTACCTGCCAGGTCATACAGATCAGTGTCTCTGGCCACGGACACGGTACCTGTGCCTTGCAGGGGTGCTACGGACCGTATCCAGTACCAACCCAGACTGGGTACTGTCATCAGAAGCAGGTGTTCATTGAATGGACACAGATCCCTGTCGGGCCTGGCCAGAGCCACGTGCACGTGGTCTCCTGGGGCGGTCTGATGACAGCACAGACCCAGCATTGCTGGGGCTGCTGCTGGCACTATGGGGGCAGCCACAGCCCTGTTGTCGTCCGCGACGACTGCCAGCTGCTGCTGTTGCTGGCATACGGCCACGTCGACGCCTCAACCACCCACCATCACCCTGACTCATGGACATGTAGTTGTGGAACCGGTCTAATATGTCCCCACAACGTCTGTCTATGACATTGGTGAAATCACGGATGGCAGCCGCAATGTCACGCATACTGTCAGTCATGGCTGTGTGACATGCTGTCAGCTCCCTCAGACCCTGTCTGGTGTACCGTTCCATATGTGACTGTGCCTGCATGACAGCCTGAAACATAGCTGAGGTTGTAAGACCTCTGTGGGCACGTCTGACTGGGGCAGTACGCCCACAGATGCTCCCACGAGAACCCCAGGACATCTGTCTGTGTGGTACCATCTCTGGGCCATGCCCATGGCTGCTGTGTGGGGAGGCATGTGCCACAGATACCACATTACCCTGGTCAATGCCCACTGTATGCTGTCCATCACCTAGGGACATTGGTGACAAAGGGTGTATTGGCAGGATAACTGTGTGCATTGATGGGGTTGACAGCTGTGTACTGTCAATCGGCTGACCAATGGCGGACCCTGGCATACTTTCCTGTGCCATTACACAGATGTCATCATTATCAGAACCCATGGCACCTGATTCAGGTTCCCTGCTACATGACACCAGAGCAGCACCAGAACCTGTGGGAGGGAAACAGGAAACACAGTTTACAATGTCTACACATTACCAGTGATGCACACATGCACACATGCACACATGCACACATGCACAGGTGCACACATGCACACATGCACACATGCACACGTGCACAGGTGCACACATGCACAGGTGCACACATGCACATGCATAGGTGCACACATGCACACATGCACACATGCACAGGTGCACACATGCACACATGCACACATGCACACATGCACACATGCACACATGCACACATGCACACATGCACAGGTGCACACATGCACACATGCACACATGCACACAGTTTCACACAATTGTACAGTACTCAGTATGCGTGATATCAACACACAGACACAGACACACCTACATGCATACAAAGAGCACTACTAAGTGAGCCAAATAGTACTATTACTATCAACACTATTACAGGAATTGTTAATACACACTCACCAGCATGGATAGGCTGCATTGCTGTTATACCAGAGGGACCTGCAGACGTGAAGAAACTAATATCAGTGGGCACAACTGTGCCATTGTTACTGAGTATGATACAGGTCAGTAGTACAACAGTCGCCTTTCACAGGTCAGCTGCTAATATTGAGGATATCACACTTGCACATTAAATACTATGGTGACAGCTACAAACCAAGGACACACCTCACACATGCATTAACTACCAGTGTACACAACAGTCAACTATACATATGGCATATTACCTGCACGTTCACTGTCTTGCTGCTGCGTGGCTCCAGCCTCCATCATAATGCATGTCTGCTGCTGTTGTTGTTGCTGGCGGACTGGAACCACTACACTCATGAGTAGTCCCTCCAGTCTGGTGAGTGGGGGATGTGTAACCACCCCACCACCTGTGGCGACCTGTTGCCTGTGGATATCCGATGCACGCTG
The DNA here is from genome assembly GCF_019279795.1 of Protopterus annectens. Classification (NCBI taxonomy): domain Eukaryota; kingdom Metazoa; phylum Chordata; order Ceratodontiformes; family Protopteridae; genus Protopterus; species Protopterus annectens. The sequence continues at coordinate 234,895,864 of NC_056727.1, forward strand.
ACGGACATGTCTGATTAAATCACTGCAGTGATGTCGTACCTGCTCATATGTCCTATTATGCATGCCTATGTCATTTACCCAATGGACAAGGTCTTGCCACAGTGCAGCCCTCTCCTGCTGATTCTGGCTGGTGCGGGAAAAGAGTATTGCATAATCCCGCACCAGGCTCTGGTGTATCTCCTCATCCTCAGCTGTGGAGTAAGTGGGATTCCGCGGGTGGGCCATGTACCTGAGAAAGAAAATAACCTGATATCAGCAATATATGTCAGCAGAATTTGGCACACATACTACACATGCTACTCGACTGTTATGATACAACATATCTCACATATGTAGCATCTGTCTGTCTATTGGTGGATACACATGTAAATGGCCAGGTATCAGTGCTCAGCCAGCAACTGTGCAACAGTACCTGGCACACTCCATACGACATACTACCAAACCCCAGCAGTCAGAACACTGATTCAGGTCAAGAGCACCTCCTCACTCTGGGGGTTTGTATCTAGGTACTGTATGGCCTACATCATCAACTACTGTGAGCTGACCACACACTGATTGCCCTGGATATACATATCCCACCTCCACCACCAGCACAAACGACTATAGTGAATAACATTACACTTTGTAACAGTGACATGGTATCCTTTCAGCCTACTGGGCCAGTGGCAGATACAACCCACAATGCTGACCCCTACACAATTGCTTTCTACAGACATCTCCGAGAATGCATGGATCATGCAATCCCATATATGACCAAGACACTCTCCACAAAGGGACAGCATCCTGTCTGGTGGACCCCAGCCATAGACAGATTGTATTACAGAAGATGGAAGCTACTGCAAGACAGAGCATAATTCCATAAAGGGAGGGCATGTCTGAGCAGCACTAGTAAGGATCTATTTTCCATCATACAAACATCCATGGGCAACTTTGAGAGGGAAATCAAGAGGGACACTACAGATAACCAGAAGGCCTTCTTCAGTTATGTTAGCAACCTGGTCAGGATCCATCCTCTATGCCCATAGTTAGTACACAACAACACATATTTCACTGACACCACAGATATTGACAACATTGTGGCAGACAGGTTCAGTGCAGGTGTCACCCCCTCTCCCCAAAATAAGACATAGTTATCCCAGCTGACTGTAACCTCCCTGTCATCACAGATGTCCAGGTGAGAGCCACCCTCAGGACAGCAGAATACACAACATGAATGGGACCTGATGGTATCCCCAGTTGCATGTTACATAAACTCTGACAGGAGCTAAACACACATATAGAAGTGCTATGTAACACTAGCCTGACTACAGGATATGTACCTGTACACTGGCGCACAGCAGCAGTGGTTCCACTCCTCAAAGGAGGCACCTCAACATACCAATACAATACAACACAATACATTACATTACAATACAATACTATACAATATGCTATTGCCCCTGGGACTACAGCAGCATACTGTTCTGCTACCCTGACCATTGTGACACGTGGTGTGATGGCACCTGCTGCTGTCACACAGTTACACAGGGTGACTCATATGGCATATTACCTATCTGACTAACATTCAGCAGGGGTATGTGTGACATGTACTCATGGGGAGTCTTGCTTCTTAACACTGTGTGGTTTATTGCAGGGTATGTCTTATCTGTGGGTAGGAACTTTTACCTCCACATGTGCACTCTATTGCAGTGGCACGGACGACACACAGCAGACATTTAGGTTGTGGATGATGTGAGGTGTTACTATGGTTGCTGGACATCTGTCATGGGTGTGACTTACATATGTAAATCCGGGAGTGGTAACCTCTATGTGGGTAGTATATGTGTACTCTGTGGTGTTGTCAGTCACTGTGCATTGGTAATGTGTTTGAGTGCATTGTCACAGTGTTGTACATGTCACTGTGTCCTTCTCCATATCTGTAGCTGTCATGTGAGGTCCATACCATGGGATCCATTATGTGGTGTGGAGGGGTACACAGACCTACATGTCCATAGCTGACACACCATGTCCGCTGACACATACCATGTGCAGGTATTCCCGGGATAGTGTGCCACTGTGAATATCATTGGGGCCACTATTGTACACATTTATGACCCTGTTCACCCCTGACACATGCAGTGGTGGGCAGCCAATCACATATCTGGTGGTTACTGGTGTAGGTGGTTTGGAATGTGGTATGGTACTCCGGTTTTGACACTGGTGTTCACTCCATGCCTTTGTCACCAGGCACCTGTTGCAATACATCTGTACACATCTCTCTCTCTCTATATATATATATATATATGTATATAGATATATGTATATGTATATATATATATATATATATATATATATATATATATATATATATATATATCTATATATATATATATATATATATATATATATATATATATATATATATATTGATGTACATATATTGCTATAGATGTGGAGGGGGGACACAGAGGGGTGAGAGTGACAGAGGAGTGGGACAGGCTGTGTTGAAGGTCGTCATATACAGTCATACCTGTAGATAGTCAGATCAGTCTGTCTATGTATATGTATCTACATATATCTATATCTGTATGTGTGCATTACATATATATGTTTGTACAATATTCTATCTACATCTGTCTATGTATTCCTACATCTCTCTCTATGTATGTATACATATATGCATATCATATATATATATATATATATATATATATATATATATATATATATATATATATATATATATATATATACACATACATATGTTGACATACATATGTATCCATATGTTAGACAGGTATATCAACATGTTTGTCTACCATACTGTATACACACACTAACATACTGCTAAACATACATAACTGTGAAACCTACTTTGTACATGGCACTACAACCTACAATCAACCAACATTGATATGTGCACATAGATGCTCTCACATACAAATGTATGTACAGCCTTCACTGATAGTTGCTGTATGTCCCCTGCCCTTTACACATCTTCATATACATATGGATACAGACTAATGACACATATGGAGGGTTCACAGTATGTAGACCTTTATAGTATTACTTTACATTACCTGTGTTTGTCACAGCTGCTTGTGTTGCCGTCTGGTTCTCTGCCCTGCTGCTCCACTTCCCAGTTGTCTGCTTTCAGGTGGCTGTTGCTGAACAATTTGTTTGTGTCTGCTTAATTGCAATTTTCTCTGTCTCTGTCTCTGTCTCTCTCTCTCTCTCTGTCTGTCTCTCACGTCCTTCTCAGGGTGCAATGAAAGTATTGCATGTGTGGACTGGGAGTACAGCATACTTTTGTAGGTATCTGCATATGCCCATGTGATGGCCTCTGCACCAATTGTTAGCCAGCATTTGCTAATTGCATGCAGCCAGTTGTGTACTGATTGCAGTTCTCACTGTGATTTCAGAACAGTGCTATAAAAAGGTATGTGAGATAGGCGTAACCCTTTCAGATTTTAAGGGCAGGGACCATGCTGTTATGCTGTGGACAATGTTCTGTGAGTGTAAAGTTTGGTATCTCTCTCGTATTTCCAGGTGTGTTGTAGATTAACATTCCTCCATTCATTTCTCCAGTTTCCTGTACTAACTGTGTATGTACACTGACACCTACAACTACTACTACTGTTAATGTGTGTGCGTGTGCTTTCCTTTAACTTTTGCTTGCACTTTGTTGCTGAGGCTTCAATAGTTGCCCTTTACAGTCACTACTTGTATGCCTGCTAGGTGTCCTGACTGTAGTGTGCTGCTGTAGCTTTCCTATTTTCCATGTATATTCACACCTTGGAATGCTTGCTCTATCTGCTAGGGTGTTACAGCATGCAGTGTGGTCTGGCCATGGTGTGGGCCTTGACATCTATTAGGGTATTTGAGTATGCTGCTGAGCAGGCCCCAGAGACTTTCAGGTTCATCTGTTATGTGCCTCATGGAATGGTACATATCAGTGGGGTACACCCAGTAAAATGTCTGGTATGCTGCAGTTGTGACTGTGGGTTAGCATGAGCATATGTATTACTACACTTTTTCTGCCATGCAAGTGATGAATACTTTCGGGACTCCATAGTTACCATTGCATGTGTTACACCTTTCTGCCTACTGTTTGTACATTTCACATGGAGTCTGTGGGGCATCCCTGTAAGTCATTCACTGTTGCTATGTCTAGGCTTTTAACTATTCAAATATGGTGGTGTCAGACCCGTCATGTGTACAGATATTTGCAGGTTGTCCACATTTCTGCCTCATATTTTGGTCAATATCTCATGCACACCTTTTTCTGGCAAATCACTCTGGGCTCAAGTCAGAATATGGTGACAAACATTCAAGTTTCAGACTGCATACCCTTCCAAACATCCCACAAAGTGCAGACCCTGTTACTCTCTGAACTGTCTGCGTTTGTTGTAACATTATTTGTAATGTGTCCCTGGTTTTGGGCCTTTGCTCCACATATTTTATTACTTGGTCCAGATGTGTTCCTGTAAGAGGTTGTGGGGTATGGGCAGTGATTATCCTGCTGTGAGTATGTGTGTGGCTTGCAAGGTGCTATAGTGACATTATTACCTACTAGCTTCCAACTAGCATGGCTGTTTCTGTTCACACACTACTATTATGGAAATCCACTAGTTTTGATAGTAATTCTAAATGGCATGCTTTGTGTACTACACATTTATATTCCCTTTACATTCATTCCTACTATTACATGATATATTTATTTTAGCACAATGTTCTTGTATAAGAGTCATGGCTTAGTGGTAAGTAATGCAGACTACTATTTTCAAGGTCCTGGGTTCGGGACTGACAGTGGGATTTTATTTTGCTTTTGAACTGAGTACAGGACCTGTCAATCAAAGTGACTAAGGCACTTTTAAGCAGTTGTAACCGGGTTAGCACTGGTTTGCGCAGAGCTCACGCATGCGTACTTGCGTTCAGCTCCACGCATGCCCGCTTACAACTGCTTAAAAGTGCTTACTCTTGCACACACCCGCGCTAATTTCTTTGAAAGAAATGAAAATGGGGAGACAGGAAAGTGGTGAAAAAGGGGTCACAAAGAGGGTAAGACAGTAGGGAAACAAGCTTGGGATGTGCAGGAGGGATGTAGGTAAGGCCCATAGCTGCCCATTTCTTCATCAGCAACAGCTGTGCATATGTATGTAATTTGGTGTGACATTTGAAACCTTCCACCCCTGAGAGAGGTGTCAGGACAACAATAATACTTGTACAGCCAATTGTAATTGATAGGTTCCATGTCCAGCAGACATGTGTGCGGAATGGGCAGCTATGTATGGGGCGTAATTTTTTTGTGGGTACAGAGTGCCCTTTTTTTTTTTTTTTTTTTTTCAGGTGAGAGTGGTATGTCAGGTGACGGAAGTTGGTACAGCTGGGGAGGTAGGTTGGGTAGGTAAACAGACAAGACAAACAAGACGCATACAGGGGCGGTGTATGACACGTGTGGGGGGGTTACGCAATTGACGGGGACAGAGGTTTGGATATCCAGAGCCCATGAGCCCACAGATGGCAACAGTGGAACTGATATCCCCACCCATAGGCAGTTGCCACTGTTCCTTCACTGCCCAGGACGGGGCTGTGCTAGGGGCTGTGTAGGCGGGGCAACAGGCATGCCCGTTAATTGCGCCACCCGTGCCTCGAGCTGGCGTAGGGGCTCGAGAACAGAGTCCCGAATCTCCCTACGCACCACAGTCCGGACGCTACGGAGGGTGAGTGGTGGTTCTCCTCCGGCCACACTTGCAGAGGGGGGGCGAGCCCCATCCCCTGCAGCGCTTCCACCCGCAGGTGGCACAGGGCCACCGGAGGAGGGTCCGGACTCGGCACTAGTGCCAGGTGCACTCGCCGGCTGAGGTGGGAGAGGTGGGTCCGCTGGAACCCGCCTTCCCTGTCGTCCTATGTTTTGCATTATGTCATGACAGTTTGGGTTAGTGACATATAATACCATTCACAATTAGTTGTAACAGCATGCATTAGTATTCCCATTAACCAAACACCCAGATATTCACACCATTGAACAGCGTGCATAACACATGCATAATTTGAACAGAAATACACAGTCCAACAACATGCAGGGTTAATTGATGGCAACAGGCCATCAGGTGTGGATGTATGAACAGGGCAGATGCATCAACGGACATGCAAATATATATGACCCAACAGGACAAACGTCTAGGGGTGTTAATTGTGATTGCACATACTATTTTCACGTGGAATGGGTTATATGTGGTTATAGGGTGGGGTAAAGAAAGTAATATTAACACCTTCAAATAACAATACATATGCTGTACATTTCTAATAGCTACAGTTATATACACCCTACTGTTCTAACTACAGTTTCCTATATGATAACTATTTCAACTTGGTGATAGGACTGTTACTGCAACATCAATATACATTTTATGGTTCTTCATACACATTCATATCTAGCTTTGTTCAGCTACATCATCCTGCTACATTTGCTTTATATAACTGTAGACAAGTGTGGATGTTTGGTATATCAGACAATCATCCTATCTGCATATTGCAGACTGAGAGCAACATATCCAGATTTTGGGATACACATTCCAGATGCAGCAACACTTTGAACAGATTTTGCTGTTTGGTTTTGAATCTCACATGCATTTCATTCTGTCTTGACTGCAGTATACTTTATTCAGGGATTATTACTACTCTATTGCTGGATTCATGACACTTTCTCACACTCTCTCACTTGCTTTCATTTTACTATTCAGGATGGTACTTCTAGGCTTTATTGACATGTTTTACCAGTAGTTATTACAATCCTTTCCAGCAGTCTCACTTCTGTCATGTTTCAGTATTTCCACAGGGATATATTTCACACATGTGATTTCATCATCTTCTGCAGCTATACTTTTCAGGTTGCTGCAGGTTGTGTACTATTTTCTTACAGGTAGGGCATTTTTATTTCAGAATATATGTCAGACAGTTTCATTTTTTGGTTAAACTTACAGGCTGAAACACACTTTTGTAATCAAGCAATACTTGCATACACTTTCACACTGTTACTTGCAGATTTTATTCCTTACTGACTACACTGCACTCTTTTGCTGACTGTCATACTTTTATATTTCTTTACAGTTACTGGTAGTGGATTACTGACCTGCCTGGTGGCGCAACCGCACCAGCCTATCGCCATAGGCTCTGCGGTTCGCAGAACGGACACCTGCAGCTGTAATATAAATGAAGTAATATTGGAATACACATCTCCATAATATCAGCTAGTTTAATTTCTTACATACATAATTAAATGTTACTTACTCAGTAGTGGGGCGTTGTGTGTTTGCCAGGCCTCCTGGATCCAAAGGTTCAGTTGGTCCTGCTTGCGTCTCTTCAGGTCCGCATGGTGGTGATGGACCTGCTCACCAGTCCTTGGAATCCCTGTGGCACTGGTGAGATCATGAGCCAACCGTCCCACGCCTCAGCCCTGTATGCTCCCCAGAGGACCTGGCCCTGCATGAGTTGGGCCTCATGATTATGGACTAGGAGCCAGACCATGTACCTGGACTCCTCAACACCCCACCTCTGTGCTCGGAAGCGACTACCCTCTCCTACTCCTGTCATTCTGCCTGCAGGTCAGTTCTACAATCATTTATGCTGTGTATTCCCGCCTATGGGGCTTATATAGTCCGTTTTTCCCGCACATATCTGTGATTGGCCATTTTGGAATTGTATCAACTTCAGTAAACCTGCATTGTCATGCTCCAGTTTGTATTCATTCCTATAAATTAGCTATTATTGCATTTCTAGGTGCTGCTGTTGTGGCTTAGTGGTTTGGTACCTTGACTATGGTGAATAGTATCCTGGGTTCGAACCTGGCCACTGCTTTTTATTTTTCATGACTGTCTAGACATGCTGAGGGGTGTGTCTGTGTAAAGGCAGTTTTGATACGGCTTGCTCAACGTTGCCCATCGGTTAGCTTGTTTGCGCGGTGCGCAGTTCCGCGCAAACGGGATACGCTGGTTTAAGCCTCATTTGGCTATCGGCACGCATATTACGCTCAGCTCAGTTAGGGGCACATAGATTTAGCGTGTTAGACCACTGCTCAGCTACGGGCACTCATTTTGCACCAGTTAAACCACTGCTCATCTATGGGCACATGCACTCACTCTGTTAAACTGTAGCTCAGCTATGAGCACATCTGGCATTTTTTCTTCTTTTGTTACCTCACATGTCTTCAATATAAATGGGCTATTTCATTACATTTTACATAAATTGTGGTTTTATGTGTACATATTTGTCAGGGACTTGTTTCCTGCTTATTTTGAAAAAAAAAAATTGGTGTTGTGGGGGCTCGAACCATGAATGCCTGCTCTTCAGCCAACATCTCTACTGCTACACTATAGCTTCCTGGTTTATTTTGCATATTTAGTTCTTATATGCTTTCCCACTGACTGCTAACTGTAGCTGCGCTACGGGCACGCCCGCGGAAATGAGCGCACTCACTGTTAAACATCTTTACAATTTTAAAAAAATATATAACATGTTCATTTATATATATTTTATGTTCATAGTCTGTGGGGGCATGTGTTGTGTTGTGTTTATTCACATTTCCGTGGACTCTGTTGTGGGTGTTTACTTTGGGCACTTTTACACTTCTGGGGGCGTGTCCGCTTGCAGGGCTCAGCCTACGGACACGCCCCCTACTGTCTTACACGGACCATGTTAGACTTAGGTGTGATTCAGCATGCTCTCATGAATATGCAAAGCATGCTGACATCACTCCGTTTAACTGCAGCCTCCGTGTAAGAGTTATAACTCTTACACGGAGGCTTCGTGAATCCTGGGGTACGTCTTTGAGTGGGATACTGAAAAGTGTTACAAAAAAAACACTGAGTGTTTAGTGCAATTAAAGGGGTAATGTAATGTGTTTTGAGTATGTGAATTGTGACACTATGCAGATTTATTGATAAGGTACTAATGCAGTGTATGTTGGCTTTGCTTACATTATGGTTATAAACATACACACACACACACACACACACACACACACACACACACACACACACACACACACACACACGCACACACACACACACACACACACACACATATATATATATATATATATATATATATATATACATATATATATATATATATATATGTATATATATATATATATACACACACACACACACATGCACACACATACATGTATATGTACTTGTATGTGTATGTGTATATGAACATATATTTATATATAGATAGACAGGTAAATAGGTAGATAGCTATAGATATAGATATAGATATAGATATAGATATAGATATAGATATTGATATATAGATATAGATATGAGTGTAGTATGCTTTGCTGAATGACAACCTTGTCGAATCACAAAATATCGATCTTTTTAGATCACCACCTCTTATATTTACCAACTCTAACATGCAAAACAGTGGGGAAATTTTCTACTCCCCATTGTATCCTGACCTCTCACAAAGTAATGCCATTATTCTAAAATCAGTTCTGTATTTGATCACTTATACTGACATTAAAAGCATTTGATATTTTGAACATTTCCTGAGCTGCATGATTTCCATATTTATATAGTGAAATGGAGAGAGAGGGCATTACAATTTGCATATGTAAAAAAAGAAAAGTGTTACAACAAACCATTCTGAGTGTTTAGTGCAATTAAAGGGGCAATGTAATGTGTTTTGAGTATGTGGATGGTGACACTGACTATGCAGATTTATTGATAAGGCACTAATGCTGTGTATGTTGGCTTTGTTTACATTATGGTTATAAACACACACACACACACACACACACACACACACACACACACACACACACACACACACACACACACACATACACATTTCACTTTCTGCATAGCCAGTGAGATATGGAACTACTTGTGGATGTGGTAGGTATGCAACATACTATTTTGGTTAGATGTGGACAGCAAAGAGTTTTTTATGCTAAGAGCAAATCATACTTATGGATGACAAACGTGTGGAAAAATATGGATCAGTGTCCACAAAACATGCAATGTTTCACAAATTTGGAGAATAACAATACATAGCATCAACATTTGCCATCCCTTGTCACGTCCAAAAAGGATGTGTCAAAATCAAAAAACTTTTCAGAGGAAAAAAACTTTGTTGATTTACATGGTCAACACCCTTAGTAGATGTCATGCAGACTGGTTTCAATTAGTGGCCCAAGAACCTGCAAGAGCTGTTAGGGAAGGGAGGGGTGATGAGGCTATGCCAGGTCATTTCTCTTCAAAGGAGACATAGGGATGGCATGTCAACATGAGCAGGCTACTCCTGAAGCCTCAATGAAATCCTGAACCTTGAACAGTGGCCAGAGTAGGACAATATACACATTATGACGGAGTGTCACAAATTTACAAGCTGTGTGTGGACACACCTAAAGAGATGGTCATGCCTAACATCTTACACGAGTCTTCTCAATAATGCCATCCCATCAGGGGTTGAGCTTCCTAGTTTTGTATCAAGCCATCCTCTGTGGGCAGAAATGTTGGCTCCCAATCTCCTGCACTCTGTCTTCACCAGTCCATACTAACTGTTGCCCTGTCCTGGGGGGAGTTTAAATACTAGGATGATGCTGTGAAACTGTTGTATCTCATGGAGACAAGGCCTGAGAAGAGACAGACTTTCTCAAAAGTCATCACATCCAGCAGAACCATTACAGACTTACAAAAAAGAAAAAAAAAGTATTACAAATGGACGTGCTTATGATGCAGGACATATTTAACAAAAGGAATGAACAGAGTTAGAGAAATGACTGGGCTTTTCTTGCATGCCTTGAATATTGCAGACATTTACATTTAGTATACTTTACAATATGGTCATACCTGGATAAACATAGGGCTATCTGCTAATATGTGGTATTCTGAGAGGTATGACCACATGTGTGTTCAATATTGAACAGTCTGAACTCTGTACTGCAATGTGTAACAGACATTTGGCATTACATCATGCATATTAGTAACGCAATAGGTTCGTAGGTTAGTACTAGGCTAACTGCCCTTGTGGGCTATTTTAAGCCTAGCCAGTTACCTCATGTGAGAGTCAAACCCTGCAAGGTAAACACCTTAACCATCTTGACAACCTCCCACCCCTTTTACTCAATTACTCTCCATACAAGTTAGCTGTGACAATATGGTTACATACTACTCCAAAACAGTACTAGCAGCTGCACTAATTAGTGCTGCATACATTTATAAAAGGATTTGTCATATTAATAAAATGTAGTTGTGTGTAAAAGAAACAGAACAGTTATGCTTAACATATTGGCCAGTCACTCATGACTACTTGTTGCACACTTGTAGGAAAGGTTATAGGAGTACGTAACAGGAAATTTGCAATACTTGGTACACTCTCAACAGTGACATGCACAAGTAAAATGAAATGTATTCAACATGTTTTATAGTTACATAAACATTTCAGCAGCCACATATGACATGAATAATAAGGATCTGTAAAATAATAGGTTATAGGGTCTTCTTTCTTTTTAAATGTGTAGTGCTATTTGGTAGTAAGCTGTATAGTTAATGTTGCTGTATATGCACACACACACACACACACACACACACACACACACACACACACACACACACACACACACACACACACATATATGTACACAAACACACACCCACACACATATATATGGAGTTTATATCACATTATTGAAAGATGAAAATAGCGAACGCTATTTCATCGAACCTAAAAATATCTAAACCACATAATATCGAACATTCAGAACAGCAAATTTTTTTCCTTGGGAAAAAATTAGCTATTCCGAAACACATACACACAACACAAGCACACCTAAAAAACATCAATACACACACATACACTTATAATCCTACAACTAACCCTGCACTAAACTATACAGACATGACTAGCTATCCACTTACCTTAACCCAAACCCTAACCCTAAGGTCCATCACTATCACACACTCACCTAACCCGTGCCCTAACCCTAACTCACTTAACCCGCCCCCTAACCCTAATTCACCTAACCCACGCCCTAACCCTAACTCACTTAACCCGCCCCTAACCCTAACTCACGTAACCTGCACCCTAAGCCTAACAACCACACAATTGCACACTTAACTGAACCCGACCCGTAAATTTCCACCACAGCGCTGAAAATAGCGAAGCCACAGAACCGGCAGATGTTCTGCAGCTTCGCTATTTTTAGCTTTTGCTCAAAACAGGTCGATATTAGAACATTCGAAGTTTTAAAACTTTGATGTTCTGATATAGACCCTATATATGTACACAAACACACACACACACACACATATATATATATATATATATATATATATATATATACATATGTGTGTACACAAACACACACACAGACATATATATCTACACAAAAACACACACACACACACATATATATATATATATATATATATACATATATATATATATATATATATATATATATATATATATATATATATATATATATAAGACCAAATTACTGAAAACTCGAAATTCATAAGCTCGAAGCCAGAATCTCGAGTTTTCAGTAACTCAAAATTCTGCAGGGGAACAAAAAGAACTGGACATTTTTTTCTAAGGTTTTTGCAAGGGGGCAAACCCCCCTGCACCCCCACATGGGGGGGCTGCTCCCCCTGCACCCCACTTCTTAAATATACCAACTCTGAGATCGCACTACAACGGGGATGAGAAAAATCTCCCGTTTCGTGCTTTATGTAGATGTGCACAATGGAAGAATTTCCTTTCCTCCGCTATAGTGCAGTCACAGAGCTGATATATTTAGGCAGGGAGAGTGCAAAGGGACTCGGCCCCCTGCAAACATGTAAATAAACTTGTTTTTTTTCCCCTTCTCTTCCCTTCACAATTTCGAGTTACTGAAAACACGAGATTCTGGGCTCGAGCTTATGAATTTTGAGCTTTCAGTAACTCAATCTTGTGAAGGGGAACCATATATATATATATATATATATATATATATATATATATATATATATATATATATATATATATATCTATGGAAAGGGAAATGTAGCCAATGCACTTATGGTGTTGATGTTTGAGGCGTGGCGGTATCACTAGTGGATGATTACGGAAGTTACAGAAAATACTTATGCTTCTCTGATTTTGCAGGATGTTGTAATGTGAATTATAGGGAGTAATGCTATAATAAGATGTGATGATGATATGTGACCAGACTTCTGATAAATACATGGAGGATGCTTTCTAACAAAGACATTCTGAGATAAATATTGGTTTTCTAGTGATACACAACTTAAGATGTCACCACCTTTAGTTTGCATATTAACCAGGAATCTTTCTCACACAGTCATAATAAATGTTTTGTGATATCAGTTATCTAACTTAACACTATGTCTTCCCAGCTTTGGAATACATAGTTGTAATTATGATATATCTTCTACAAACTGTATAATTATATAGTGTAGAAATCATGTTTACAATGCACATTAAAATATCTATATTATTATTGTGGTAGCTAACAAAGATTTATTGGATTAATACTGTGATACTCGGTATGCTAGTTTGCCACATGTATAATATTATGGTTAGTGGCCTGCATGTGGAATTCAACTATCTGCATATGAAGTGAGCTTTTAAAAGTGTAACAAGAAAGCAGCTGCTCTCCACCTATTCTGTGTTATTTAACTTTATTTACACTTCAGCTTGCTGTCAGAAAACTTCAATGTGTGACACATCATACATGGCCACTCTTCAATTAGGGAATGTGAGTTACAGTTACAGGTTGACTATATGCAATACTCATTTCAGTTTGTAATGGCAACATTTTATTCTTGCACAGTATATGCATAATAGTATAGTACAGTATGGTGGCACATTATTAGTAGTATAAATACCAGGTCTCCCCTGAAACAAAGCTACAGCCGAGATGGAACGAACCCGAACAAAGGATAAATAAAATAAAAATACATACAATAAGCATTAAGATACATTTATTTTACCAGAGGATGTAAAATACATGTATCTAAGGACTCATGGGTAATATGCAAACTGTAGCTAAACACATCTCTGTTGGAACTATGAGTTAAGATATAAGAAGTCCTCTTGGTATGTCTGAATTACATCTTTACTTTGAACTGCCTGCAATAGCAAGAGATCCACATGATGCAAACAAGAACTTGAATTTTCCACAATGATTTGTACATTCATAATGCTATAGTATTAGATCGATGCAAACTTTTTGACATAAACACTGAAAAATATATATCACCATTAGTAGCAGAAATAAATTACCCAACTCCAATAGAACATATACTGCTATAATACTCACTGCACATGAGGTTGCTACACTCTACACTTTCTGGTAAACATAATGCATGTTAAGCATATTTCATATTACCTGCATCTGACACAGAGTGCATTGTGTAGCACATATATAGTGTTATGCAAAAAATACTAATGAGTACTTTAGTAATATAACTAGAACTGTGAATGCTACATGACAAATCCCATCATAATACTATATGATATGGGGTAATAATTCTGGCCCTGTTTAGGAGTGGTAGCATTATTGGCACATAGGAACCGCTACTATCTTGCTGCTGTCAATTGCTTTCCATGGTACACTGTACAATACTGTTCACACATGTGCTCATACTACTACATACTAACATATAACAGCTGTATGTCTATATAGGGATTACCTTAATGCACAGTACTCTAACTACCTGTTATATTCTACACATACTTGAAAAGTTCAGCCTTTTGCAACTCTATTCAACTCTTATTGTGGTGGTAAGTCCTGCATTATATGAATTTTCCACTACAGGCTTTTTTTTTTAAATTCCATGGAGATTACATAGGTTAGGATGACTTTTGTGGACATGTGTCTCTCCTAAGCCCTCTTCTACCTGATAACACAGCTATTCTGTGCCACTCAGGTAATTAACCCCTCTGTGGTGGGATCACCCAATGGATGCTGGAGGGGAGTGAGCCTGGGAACCTGGGAGCCATCACTGATATACAATAGTTTGGCCTGAAACAGAACTAGGAGGCCCTAGCTCAATGGGCTGGCATTATTCAGAATGTGATTGTGACCTATTAGCCATGGGCCTCTGTTTAGGTGAACTGCCACCCCTCCTCCTCCTCCACTAAAGTGACAAGACCCCCTCCCCATGGCCCTGCAATTTACCTCGTCCAGCTGATATTCAAGGATGTGGTCTTGACCAAGCTGCACGGCATAAGTATCACCTGTCTCACTCCAGAACATTGTTATTATCCCACCACAAATATAAGTTTGCAGGCACATTCACTTTCCCCTGCTAGCTTCTACAGGTAACTGAGCTGCATAAATGAACCTGGGCCTGTATCACTGTCATGGCTTCATTCATCTACATCAATGTAGCTGGTTTGCTCTGTAAGACTTGCAAACTTTGGCATATGCTATCAGATCAGTGAGTGTTTGTGAATATTGGCACAGTGTGCTGTTAATCCTTGGCAAGCTACATGGTTTACAGAGAATTAAATTCTGAAAGATAGATTCATAGATTGTTACTAGGCTAATGACCCAGGGGGCCTTTCAAAGCCTAGCCAAGTTATCTCAAAAGAATTATGATGTCCTGTATCCAAATAAGACATTGAGGGCTAGGCATTTATAAGCTACCTCTGTCCAGAAGGGGAATGGGTACCAGGCCTGGTGTAAATTTCCTATTCCTCATCTACTGGTCTGGGTTGCTCTTAAATTGGGTAATAAACAAACTCAGTTTCGCATGGATGGGAAGCCTGTTCCATAGAAGGGGCAGTTTCTAGGGCACATATCTGTCTGTCCAATATGTTCTGTTTAAGTCACAGACAAAATTCAGGTCCTTAGAACTTGTATTTCTGGTACTGTTTAACTTATGAATATACAGGAGATTCATAAATGTGGGGTTTGCAGATGCCTTGTAAGCCAGGCATAGATCACCCCTCATTAATCTATATGAGACTGAGTAGAGGGAAAGGGCTTTATGGCACTCTGCATAAGGCAGGTTTGTTAAGCCTTTTATGCTTTTTGTAAGGAACTTCTGAATTCACTCTAGTTTTTGCATATGCCTGCACAGGTACATACTGAAGGGACCATTGGTGGAGTACAGTGGGATAATGTCCTCTTTGGACCTAAATGTCATTCCCTTAATTATATGTTGCACATCATAAAAAGGATACCCTCACCACTGTGGCCACAAGGTGGTTGAATGTAAGGCTACTGTCTACTTGCATGCCCAGTCCCTGAACACTGGGTCGACTCTTAGGGGAGTATTATCAACATGGTAATTAACTGGGATGGCTGACTTCTAAAAGGGTACTATTATGCATGTTTTAACACTGAGTTTAAGACCATGGCATTGGCACCATTTGTTAGTCAGAGATAGGTCTTCTTTAAAAATGCTAGAGTCTGCAGGGGAGTCATTGATAACCGCCAACTTGTAATCATCTGCAGACTAAGTCAGCCATAAACCTTCAGCATTTGCTTCCATTTCAGAGAAATAGATGCCAAAAAGGAGAAGACCCAGTACAGAGTCCTAGGGGACTCCACGAGTGACTGGCCTCTTAGTGAAGATGGCCTTACCTATATTGAACTCCTGGGTCCTATAAGTGAGCCAGTTGGCTATCCAGCAGGTGATAAAAGGGTTTATACCTAATTTACTCAGCTTGTCTATAAAGCCTGAGTTGGGTTTTGTAACAAAAGACTTGTTCAGGTCAAGGTAAGCTGTCTGCATAGTCTTGCCTTCATCTAATGCTTTGGTGACCCTCTCAAAAGAGTCCACCAGATTTAAAATACATGACCTTCTTTTCACAAAGCTAAACTATGATGGGTCCAGTGTTTTCTGGTTACCTATGCCCTCATTCATCACGTCCACAATTTCCATTAATGATGCATGTCACTGGAGAGCTTAATACAATTTCTAATATGTCAAGCACATCTGAAGTATTCTGAAACACACACATATATGAGATTATTACATCTACAGGGGAGACAAAGTAGTTGTCTAATACTGAGGTATGTCCACCTACCTATTATATCACTTCTCCTGGGATATATCACTTTTGCAGGACTCTGTTGTAATTGCACATGCCTTTGGTGTTCTTGACATGTGTTGCTGTTGAGGAACAGTTTTGCAGGGAAGATGCAACCTGAGTATTTTGATACTGCCTATGTTTCTCAGGCTTCATTTAGAAATAGTTTAATGTAGATGGCAATATTTCCAATGTAATACATTGTGCATACTAATGCCTATTTTTCCACATATGTGAGTTGTCCATAGTTATGTAATTTTCTTAGCATAGACCGTTGTTTTCCATCCATGACTACCCATGATAGTATGACATATATTAGTACCACATGCAAGTAGCTGCAATCTTTATTGGTGTTTAGTAAAGTGTGTGTGTGTGTGTGTGTGTGTGTGTGTGTGTGTCAAAAGCCAACATATACTGTATTAATGTATTAGATAAAAATGTGTCTTGTCAGTCTTGGAAATCATGTGTATATCACCAAGAACGCTGTTTCTTATATTGCCCCTTCAAGTAGCCCAAACACTTTGCAATAGTGTAAGAAATTCTTGAATTCCTACTTGTGTATGTGTACATAGAACCATTATATAGGCTAAACCAACATACAGCATATTAGTCCATTGGACAAACATTGTGGTTTCAATATTACTAATCCTTTGCATATCCCACATGAATAATATTTGCTTCATTTCCCCTTTAATTACATAGAGCATTTCAGAAAAGTACTGTGTAAGATGTCAGACTCCCCTCATTTGTGTTAAAAGAAGTTAGATCTTGGAAATATCGAATAACAGCAATAGGTTGTATTATAGTAAGGAAGACACAGAGGAAAAGTTAATGAGCATTTGGAGAAGAGGGAACAAAGAACCAAGATTTAGGAACAGTTGATAAAAGGAGATGAGATAATAAAATGAGATACAGGTAGACACGTTTGGGCTATTGAACTCAGATCAACTTACATAGACAGGTCTTATGTTAGACCTCAAGGAAGATATGTAGAAGTTAGACAGTAATTTTGTTAAACCATGAATAATAGATTTTATAACTGAAGTCAGGACAGAAATGGCAGATTGGAAAAGAAGAAGGAGAGCATATAAGGGAATATTAGATTTCAGAAAAACAATACAGTATAATGGTAAAAACAACATGGAGTAAGCAACTAAATGAAGGCACTGTAGGTGATCAATAGAGAGAAATATGATTTAATCAAAAGTATGCAACTAAATTGACAAAATTGGAGCTTCTCCTATATGACAATATGCAGGGGACCTGCCTCCTCCAAAAATATGTACTTTAGTATGTAAGTGAAGTGTGTTTTCTTTTCAGTAAACTTAAAACCATTCATGCTGCGTTAGAAGACCTACCCAGGTCCTCCAAGACACATGGTGGGGCACCTCAGCCACACATAGCCTCAAACTCACAGAAACTCTTTACTAATATTGGTATACAAACATCCACACCTACAACCATTACATTGGCATGTACTTTTACAAGGAATCCTCAAGCTAAAAAGGAAGCATCCTTTATGTAGACAGAGCCTACAGCTAAAATGCACTGTAATACCAGAGATGCCCTAGTTATTGGTAATTCCATTGTCAAGCATATAGACCCTGTACTCATCAGACTGGCTATGAACAGAGTGACCTTCAGTTGTCTCTCAGGTGCTAAATTTAGAATGCCATCAGGGCTCTTTAAGTCCGGAACTGTTCAAAATGTTAATACAATCCTGCCATTGCCCCTGCTAAGCTAAACAATCTCAGGTACTTCACCTGGAAGGAGGTACAGTGAGACATGATGGAGCTCTCATTTTCTGTTCTTGAGAATCAGATACTTCTTGTGTTGATAGGTATTTTGCCCTCATCTAGACTGATATCTAAAGGCACATCAACTATTACTGGTTTCAGAGATTGGCTACATACATGATGCCATTTTAGGGGAAACACATTTTTGACACCTTGCAAAAATTTGGTAGACAGACATCCAGTTTTGCCAGAGATGAGATGCACTTGTCCATCTAGGGCATTCACATTCTGGCAAAACCCTTTTCCACATCTATAGTATCTTTTTTTAGGCAAAGCAAAATTGCTAGACATTTCATTCTGACAAGTTTTAATCTTCCAGATATCAATGTTGTTTTGCTTAACTGAAGAAGTTATAGAAGCAAAATATCTGAATGGGAAACATGTATTTGCCTGGAGAACATACACACTTACATAGCTACTGAAACTTGATTCCAGTCTCTGGAAAGCATTCCTTCTAGTCTAGCTTTCACTACCTGCCACTCATTCAGGACATCTGGTGGTGGTAGGGTATACCCCTGTTTATTACAGAGCTCATATGTATATGTCTCATCTGCAGTGAATTTAACCTTGATTTAGCAGAGATCCAAATCAGTTTCAATAACATACATTTTTACACTATTGGTAATTACAGGTCTCCTTCTATTCTCCTCAAAATACGTATAAAATACCTAAAGATGCTCTTCTAGCTGGAATTCAAACAAGATGCCTTTTTATTAGGAGAATTTAATTATGCAAATATTAACTGGTCTACCTACACACCAAACAGTTGTCATGCCCAGACCTTTTTTGACATCATCAAGTCATGATTCCTGTATCAAATACTTACTGTCCTTACTATAGGCCCAAACCTCATACACTGTGTCTCAATTAACTCTCCTACTCTCTTCTCACCCCCAAAAGTATGCCATTTAATAATTAAAGCAGACCATTCAGTATTTAGACATCACATTCTGCCTCAAGCCTAGCCTTCCTAGCAACTCTCTGCAGGCCTCCACTGAAAATGGGCTCTGTCCCAGTCTGACTTTCGTGGTAAACAAATGTTAAATAAAATAAATAAATAAATAAATAAATAAATAAATAAATAGATAGATAGATAAATAAATAAACAAATTCCCCACATTGGCATAACCCCAATCATCAACCTCTCTGTAGTTTTCTGGATTGCTCTCTGGATATCAAACAAGATACTCTCGATTAGAATGAATGGCGGCCTCCCAGAAAAAATCAAAATGCAACCTGCAATATGTATCAAAGTTCTGTTCTAGGACTTCTAGGGCCTCAGTTTTTTTAAATCTATTTCTTTAAAGTACAGGCAAATGTCAAACTTTGACTAACTAAATTTTCAGATGATTGTAAGCAATATATCATCTTATCAGATTTAGTAATATTCCAAAAAGTCCTTGATCATACTAATAAATGCAGCTGTAATCATGGTCTCAACTAAAATGCAAAGACATGTATTGTTACCAATAGTAAAGCAAGTGCTTTTACACAGTATCATATGAATGTTATTCACTGTAAGAATGACACTCTGAGCTGGGATTTAGGAACTAACACAGAAAATAAACTTTTCTTAAATCAGCATATGTCCAATACTGTCAAAAAATCCTTCTGTCTCTGTCATCTAGTCTGCTGTGGGTTCTTGTGCAGATTCCATTCTGTTCTAATTTCTATTTACCTTGTGATCATTCATGCCATCATAGAGTACAATGCTCCATTTGGCATTCATAGCTCTAAACAACACTCCCAGTTGGAAAGACCACAACGTTTAAAGAACCACTATTAAATAAATAGATGAAAACATCATCCTCGTATTCCATGCACCATAGACTTATGTAAAGGGATCTGTGCCTTGTTTTCCATTAAAAAGAAAAATCATGTTAGTAAATACCCATTCCAAATACCTAGTTCTACCTCAAAATATCAGCAAGTTCTGATTTGGAGAAAAAATTATCACTTAATGTTTGCCTCAGCTATGGAACATGCTTCCCCTATGTAACAGACAGTGTAGAACCCTACCAGCATTCAAACTTCAATCAGACAGAAGTCACTGGCCCCAAACATCTAACTGTGCCACTGTAAACATCATCACACCTCAATACTCTTTCTCTGATTCTCTTTCCTCCCTTCTTCCATTTTCCAAGTTTTCCCAATTTCTCTTCCCTCTACCATAACCTAAATTGAAAATATTCTGTCTGTATCTCTCAGATTAAAACTACCTTATGCAATCATCTTCTAAATTATTCATTCCCCTTCTAGGGTTCTTTCTCAATGACGTTTTCTAACCTATGATGTTAAGACTGCTTTTTTCTCACTTGTACATCTATCTTTCATTGAGAAAGCATTACCATGGTGGTAAATGCATCGAAAATTAATAGGCTATACAACAGTGCCCTAATACTATTGATGTTTTTATTTTTGGGTAGAATGGCCAGATATCTGTGTAGAAATCTGAACAACAAACAGAAGTATACCAGATGAACGAAGGAGCGAGTTAGCACAAAATACAATTCAAAAGGGAAAAACAGGCTCGACCACCACAGCTGACACATATAAAAGTTTAATAGAAAAACAATAAAAAAAAAAACAAAAAGTAAAAGTTAAGTGCTTTAGACCATGGTCTTACCCAGCACCTGATCTACAATGAGAAGACTTCTAGTACCAAGCACATTTTGCAAGTGGGACACAACATTTATGCTGATTTTGATACCTGGGATCTGGGACCTGCTCTGTTGAAGTCATTTGGAAGTTGTGTTTCAGATTGGCATTGATGAGATGAAGGGTAGCAGGCACTTTTCCTAATCATTTATCTGCTGTAGGCTGGTCACCTGCATGTGTCGCAATTAGTTGTTTAAATTTGTTTGAGTCAAACTGGGGAGCAATGAGCAGCGTTGAAGTCATTTGTGCAGTGTATGTTGCAGTACCTAGTACCAGAAATACAAAAAGAAAACTTGTACCGCAGAACTCATTCCACATGTGGGACCTGATGAGCTGTGCTATGTTCAGAATTGTCCTGCACCACACCGTGTAGTACTCAGTAAGCACAAATTTCTTTGCCTATTCCACCAGTCCCTAGCCAGGTACCCCTTTCCTATGGTCATCTAATTTAATAGTAAGATTGTTATCCAAACAACCTGCTGTTGCACTATACTATTTTTGTCTGATACAGATTGCAGTCTATGCTTATGCTGTTGTTGTACTATTGTGTTTATATTGTTGTTCATTGTTTTTGTATAGTGAGTATCTTCCCAATCCTGCACTGAGTTGCTTTATAGTAGCCTACTTAGGTGCTGTAGTTGCATTGCTGCTGCCCTACTGTACTTATATTGCTCACTTTTTCATTTTTTACATTAATGTGTTTTACTGGTTTACTGTGCTTCTCTGTTGTTCTTACCTTTTTCTGTAATTCAGTGCTATTCCACTACCTCTGTGTATCTGATACATGTGCCATGTATAGGTTCAGCCAAGTAACTACTATTTTTACATATCTGTTACTCATGACACACAAGCCTTATTGGTACCGTGACACACCTTTCTGTGTAGCATTATCTTTCATTACTTATATATATATATATACGGTATACCTTCATTTGTTAGAAAGGCATTTGTATGATCACACTATTGTGCGACTTTAAATGCCAAAACACAACATGTCACAAACAAAATGTCGAAAATGGTAATCTGGAAAACCAGATTCAACCATTTTTGAACTGCAGCACAACAATAAATGTCAGGAGACATTTCCGAATGTCTCCAAACATCATTATGCAGGGGACAAACTCCGAGATCATACTACAATAAAGGAAAGGGCTCATTACCTGATCCCCGCTATAGTGTGATCTGCACCTGGAATGCCAAATTCAAATGAGCTCATTTGGATTCGCAACAGTGGCAGTCAACATTTGTCAGATCTGAAGGTTGTACTTTCGCACTTTGGTGCATTGTACAACTTCATTATGATGAAATGAATGTATACCATATATATATATATATATATATATATATATATATATATATATATATATATCGTTGTCGCCTCACAGTAAGATGCTGTCCGGTTCGATTCTCAGCTAGAGCGTCTTCTACGTGGAGTCATGTGTGAATGGGAGTACCTTTGTTGAAGGTTGTGCTTTAGGCCTGGCAAGCCGGTACGTAAAAATCAACTACCAATCATTAGCGGACCAGAGTTCCTCTGTGGTGACCCCTAACGGGGAAAAGCCGAAAGACACAAACTATATATATATATATATATATATATATATATATATATATATATATATATATATGTGTGTGTGTGTGTGTGTGTGTGTGTGTGTGTGTGTATGATTTTTGGTACATAGCTGTATTGTTCTGGTATGCTTTGTTTATACTGATACTACATGTGATTTCCATTGCTAATGTAATTTTTGTGCCATGTCTTTCAAGCCATGATTTCACTACTGAGTATTTATTCACTGTCTTAATTGCTTTGTTGCACAGTAGTATCCATACCTCGATCGGACTACTAATATATATTTGTTATGCCAGTGATTTTTCTCCCTTTTTTGTTGTGTTGTCCCCATATTGGTACTACAGATCTATTGCTGTTTCACCTACATTGCTGCTATGATATTACTTCTTTACTCTAATGCAATAATCCCTTTATCCTATGAGAGTACTAATATACTCAGATATAATAACATCATTATCCTTTACTCCTTAACTCTACTTTGCATCTCCCTGTCTGTCTCCCCCTTCACGGGATCACATACTGCTCTCACCTCATTTGTAGCTAACCTGCTAGCCCTTGGAACTCTAAGGCAGTGCAGCAACTACCTTCTGTTTATCCTCATCTCCTACCTACCAATGATTCCACTTATGACAGATGTAGTGGATTTTCCACCTAGTGCACTGGGAGGTAGCCTGGTCTGTTTAGGTTGTGGAAACACTTGAGATTTCTGCATGCAGTTTTATTGGCTGGAGGGCTTATTACTCAGCTTATCTTCTTTTTAGTGTTGTTATAAATTCTGTACAATTGAGTGGCTCTTGGTTCAGTTATACAAAGTGAAGTACTTTTATTGAAGAATCACAGTTTTATAAGCTGTTTAAAGTACACTGCTGTTTCCATATCTTTGTTTGTGGTGGCATTTTACTCCAGACACTCCTTTACTGTGTTTTTACATTAGGAGGACTGGGATTATTCATCTAGTGGCTCTAGCTGTTTACCTAGTCTATCTGAGATGGGAATAGGGTTGCCACCTCTCTGTTTTCTTTTCTGGGCTATTTGGATATGAAACCAATTGTCCAGTAGTCCAGAAAGCACTGTACAAACTCTGGTATTCTGTTTCAAAAAAGAAACAGACTATCAGAGTTTGTTAAATCGTTAGATTTACTATGCTTTTTTTACAGAAAAACATAGTAAATCGGCAGAAAGCAGGCATCAAGAATGGAAAAAGAGGGTGTTCCCATCAGCTGCTGTCATAAAGACATCACAAAATTGGTGGAACATGGATGGTAGAGGGGGCAGAAATAGGCATGGTTACTGGTGATGTGAGGGGTGTGGCCTTTCTCCGGTTTTAGCCACAATGAAAGGTGGCAACCCTAGCTGGGAAGCACACAAAAGGGCTCTAAGTTCTGTTTTTGCACTTCTCTTATATACTGTCTGCTGCTGCTTTAAGTAGTTAAATGCACTCTATTACATTGTGTATGTTAGTTGTAGGTAGTTTGTGTGGTCTTCTTACACTTGGGCTCTAAACAAGTTATTCTACATTAAGAAGGTGTTTTTCTGCACCCTTGTAGCATAAGTGTGTTGATCTAACTTGCCTGGGTTGTTGATTGCTACTGGAAGGCTTATTGTGTGCTTTCCTGATTGGTAGTTAGCTTACAACCTGTTTCTCTTTGCTTGTATTTCAGCCTCATGTTTGCATGGGCTTTGGCTTACATACCCAGAGCTGCCTCTCATTTGGCGACTTTGCTACTGATTGCTAAGAATCTGCTTTCACCTGGAACAATCCAGTACTGAAAAGACAAAAATATTTTTTTTCACTTCTCTTATATACTGTGACAGTACTTCATCAGTTTCTGAAGCTATTTGCTGTTATTTTGCACTTTATAGCAAAAAAATGTACAGTCTGCTGCTGCTTTAAATAGTTAATTTCACTGCATTACATTGTATCTGTTAGTTGTATGGCTGTTGTAAGTAGTTTGTACAGTCTTGTTACACATGAGCTTCAAACCAGCTATTCTACATTAAGAAGGTGTTTTTCTGCACCCTTGTGGCAGAAGTGTGCTGATCTAACTTGTCTGAGTTGGAGATTGCTGGTGTAAGGCTTATTGTTTGCTTTCCTGATTGGCAGTTAGCTTAAAACTTGTTTCTTTGCTCATATTTAAGCCTCACATTTGTGTGGTGTTGCTCTTTAAGAAGAGGCAGTTAGCAGTGCCCTGTATAGATGCAAAAGCCGAGAAGCTCAGTTTTTCCCTAAACAGCTGTCAGTGAAACCCTTCTAAGCTTTTCTGCTGCTCTAGGAGCAAATCAGTTGTACAGTGAGTAGAGTTGCCTTGTTGATCAACCTTAGCCTACACAAAGTATAGTTCCCTCTTGTAGTCTCCATGCTACCAGCACAGTCCTATCAAATTAACCCATTCCCTTCCCTAATAAAACATACAGTGAGATCCTGCTATCATGGATGAGGAGTTTCCCATCGTCTCTCTGGCAAGCCTGATAGACATGGCATCCTGAGGCAGTGTAGCAATTGTCTCATGTATACTGACAACCACTTACTCCTGAAATGAAGAAATACCCTATGTGAGACATGTAGTTACACTATGAAATTGGAGGCAAGGCTCTCACATAAGGACAAATCAAATGTCAAGCAGGTTTCAGCACACATACTTCCCACACTAAATAAGGACATGACACATAAACCCACACATGCAGATGTACTCACTAGTAGCTTATCAAAAGATCAGAGGTCTCCCAAATGGAAACCACTTACACACATAACAATGCAAAAACCAACCACAACACATAGTAACACATACACCAGTGTCTAAACAAATAAGCCCATAAGGCGTAACACCAGAAAAACTAATGTATTTGTCATAGGTGACTCCATTGTGAGACACATGGATTTTCCCATCACCAGGCTGGTCAAGGAGCAGGTCACAGTTAACTGCCTGTCAGGTGCCAGGATACATCAAGTCACTCAAGCATTCAAGTCACTTAACTGCAAGTACCAGTATGACTCCATCATAGTCCATGTGGGGGTGAATGACTTGAACTGAACCTCACTGGACTATATGAAGAGAGGCGTAACAGAGCTCTCAGATTATATGTCATATGCAGGTATAAGCCTAGCCTTAAGCAGCATTCTACCTTCTCCAAGTATGATGACACAATTTAAATAAAAAATAATTGACTTTAACAATTGGCTTAGCTTCTGGTGTCAGTCCAAGGGGAAACCAATATCTGTCAGCTTGGGAAGACATGATCAATGGGCAATGCTGCTTTGTCAGAAATGGTCTGCACCTGTCTTCTATAGGCTTTTGAATGCTGCCAAAAGCATTAGCCACCCATATTGTGCCTTTATAGGAAGTGTCAAAATAACCAACCTCCCTACATAACAAAATTCTCTCTTGAAACTCAAGGTGCTGCTGCTTAATGCTAGGAATCTACACAAGAAACTGCACTCCCTGGAAGCCCTCCTCACTTTGGAAGATGCTGATGTCTGTGCAGTCACCAAGACATGGTTCAAAGGCATGGAAAGCACCCTGGCCATGCAGGGCTACAATTCTTTCCATATGTGCAGACCACAAACTGAGTGTGAAAGAACCAAAGAAGGAAGTGTAGCCATCTTCATTAAGGATAAGTACATCTCAAGACTGGTCGAACAGTATGACTTTCTTGAGCTACTCCATGCCCAATTAACTATAGGCAAAACCCCTACCAAATCATAACTAGCTCTAGGTCTCACAACATGAAACACAAAAAGCATACCACATACCTGGACTTACTGGAGTCACTTGCCATACAGCCCAACACATTACTCATGTGTGAGTTTAATTATCCTACCATTGGCTGGGGAACATACACGGCCACAAATATGCTGGCTCAGAGGTTCTTGGACATTGTCAATGCAAATGTTCTGGAACAGCTAGTCAGCCCACCCACAATAGGCTCAAATGTACTGGACATAGTACTTACTGACATGGGAGAGCATTGCACCCCCCCCCCCCATGTGTGATGTCCTCCCTGGTAAGAGTGGACCATAAATCTGTCTTGTTCAATGTAATTTTAAGACCAGATATCCCATCAAGCTCACAAAAGCTTAAGAATTTTTCAACAACAAATCACCTCCTACTAAGTGATGGTACAGGAAATTTCAAAGTCCCCTTGAATGCAGATAACATGGACTCCTATGCAGAGGTGTACACCAATCCCCTGTATAACCATTTAAGCAGTTATATAGAATTGGCTGTACCTGATCGGATTAATACCAAGTCTTGATGATAAAACAAGCCACCCTGGTGGACCCCTAGTATAAACAGGCTATACAACAAGAGAAATAAACTAATGTCCAAGAACAAGAGGGAACTGGCTCAACAGAGGAAGAAGTCCCTTGCTAGCTTAAGCAAACAGATTAGAGATCTTGTCAAGTCCTTAAAAGCTAATTACAGAGTAAAAATTGTCTCCCTATTTAAGGATAATCACAAGGTATCCTTTAACTATGTCCAAAATCTAAAAAGGAATACCCAGCTATCCACTGAACTGGTTCTGGGTGGCACCAGCCATACTCAGCCTGAGGTAATAGCCAATCTGCTAGCTGACAGATTTGGAGCAAACTTTACCCTTCTCTGTTCCCTCCAATCATCCCCAGTGTATATCTGCCACCATTCCTCAGCCTATTATCTGAAGAGAGCAGGTCATCTCAGTGCTGTCTAAGGCCAAAACATGGCATAAATGGGACCAGATAACATCCCAGGTTTCCTTTTAAATAACTTAAGACATGACCTAGCAAACCCACTTGGATCCTTGTTTAACCACAGCCTGTGAATTGGCTATGTTTCTGTGGAATGGAGGAAAGCAACAGTAATACCTCTGTACAAAGGAGTCCATCAACTGACCCTGTGAAACTATAGGCCTGTAAGCTTGACTAGCCTCTTCAAGGCCATGGAAAGAATCATTATGTACCTTATCAACAAGGGCATAGGTAATCTCTCAACTCTGGACCCAACCCAGTTTGGATTGTTAAAGGAAGGTCATGCCTGTTAAGCATGGTTGACTTCTTTAAAAAAGTTACCAAGGCCCTGGATAAGGGAAAGACAGTCCCTACTACCTATCTTGACCTAGCCAAGGCATTTGATACATTCCCCCACTCTGGTATTATAATAGAGAAACTCTCCTCATTGAGAATTAACTCTACATTACCAGATGGATAGCCAAGTAGCTGACCAACAGGAAACATACTGTCAAAATGGGTGACTTCACCTCTAGCAAAAGACTAGTCACCAGTGGTGTACCACAGGGTTCTGTACTGGGCCCGTTACTGTTTGGAATTTATTTCTCAGAAGTCCAGGTAAATGTGGACAACCTGTGGCTTACCAAGTTTGCTGATGATTGCAAATTAGGAGAAATCATTGAGTCCCCCCAATGATGTTAATATACTGCAGACAGGGTTAACTCAGACAAAAGACTGGTGTCAAAGCCATGGATTAAAGATAAATGCAAAACAAAATGTATTATTATTATTCCCTTTGGGAAAGCTGACATCCCTACAAATTACATTATAGATAACACCCCCTAAGTGTAGGCCAAGTGGTACATGATCTGTGTACTCAGGTTCATAGCAATCTGAACTTTCACCCCATGTATCCACAGTAGTACGGGAAATCCTTCTATGTGGCACATCTTATAAGTAAAGGCATCGCATCTAGATCTAAGGATATTGTTATTCCATTATACTCAGCCCCATCAGATCACTAATTGAGTACAATGCTCTCTTTTGCATGTACCTCACCAGACACCTACAACAACTTGAGAGACCACAGAGGTTTATCAGTAAGAAATTACAGGGTACACAAAACACGTCTTCTGCAGCAAGACTGAAAACCTTGTCACTGTATTCTGTCTCCTACAGGTTGCTAGAGTGCGACCTGTGCTTGGCTTACAGGGCAGTTTCTGATCCGGCCCTGATGGAAATGCTACACATTCATAAATCAAACTGCAGGAGGGTCACTTGCTCCAGGGATCTTAACCTAGCTTCTGACATGAGCAGGTCATGCTGGAGAGATAGATACATCTCCAAGAGACTGCCACTTCTCTGGAACAAGCTTCCAATTCACATGAAACAGGACACCTCCCTGACCCTCTTTAAGCACAACCTAGATCAATGGATGGGATGACCACAAATTCACTCCTGTCTTTTGGATAGAGGAAGTTGCTATTAACTACTATAGACTCTTACCTCTGTGAACTTCACTCACCTAACCACCAACAATTGAAGCAACTTAGGATGAATATGGCTAGGCTTGTAAGGGTTCTAGTGCTATTAGCCTAGTAACTTCCTATGAACTTATGAACCTATAAGTATTTATTCAAACTGGAGGGTAATCTTTTAACCTGCCACATGTGTCATTAAACAGCATATCTCCATTTCACTTGAATCCAATACCAAGCCTGCATATACTGAGGTCCTTAACACATCTCTTCCTAAAGCTGCCAAGGTAATGCATCACTAGTCCCAGACCTCTGCTTCACAGTCACACTTCCCCTTGTACAACTCCACTGCACTCACCAATTCTTCCTGTACTGCTAGTCATCATGGCTAAATGCCTCCATCAATTAGGTCTCCACCATATGTAGATACATGCATCACCCACGCTAATGTCCTACAAATAACTAACTTGATTGTCACACACACTGATATGTTCATAGGTGAATACTAGGCTAACTGCTCTGCAGGCCATTTTGAGTCTAGCCAATAACCTTAGGTCAAAATCAAAGCTTTTACATTGTGTCTATGAGGTGATGACTTTAACCATTATGCCAAACCCACTCCCCCCAAAATATTAAGCTACCATTATACCAAACCCACCCCTCAAAAATATTAAACTATCAGTCTGCAGACTATTACAAGCTTAGCCAGTAACTAGAGGTCAGAATCAAACTTAGTACCTTGTATGTGTGAGGTAATGATTTTAACCATTATGCCAACCTCTCCCCCTCAGAAAAAGTTTCTCCCCTTTGCATAGCAGAGGATGGTAGCAATCTATCATCCTCTAGGATATGTACTGCTGCACCCCTCTGCTTATCTCTAAAATGTTACTTAAATCTACTTTTCATTCATTGGTAAGTACAAGGCTGCCCATGTAGGCCATTTTAAGCCTAGCTAATTTCACTCAAAGTTGCAAATCAAACCATTTACCTTGTGTCCATTTGGTAAATACCTTAACCATATGCCAATCCGCAACCCCCATTATGCACTTCTTGCTGGGCTGAACAAGTACAGGGTGACTGTTACCTTTCTGTCTGGAGCTAGAATTCAAGAGTGAGTCAGTCTGATCTGGCCTATATTACTTTGGCACCTTTTAGTGTCTAGTAGTCTAAACAAAACAAAACAAAACATGCCCAACCTTGATGCTTTCTTGACCCTCAAAAAACATACATACCTGTATAATTATAAAAAAAACATGTTTTTTGTATAATGTAAGCAGTTCAGTCTTTATCTGGAGTTAGTGACTATCAGTGACTATCACTATAGAATGTCAATAAATAATCTATTTGCCTTATTATTTTTAACTATAGATTCCCCTAATGTCTCCTTCAGATTGCAATGTGTACTTAAACAAGCTAGAAAATACATCTAAACATTAAACAATTATCCTAGGTGACTTTAACTACCCATCAGTAAGCTAACAAATATACACAACCATTAATAAATATACACAGTAGTCCCTAGATATTGTTAATTTTTACCCCTGGATCAACAGAAACACAAACCTCCTTGATCTCTACATTGCTAACATCTCCCCTGCTTACTCCTCAACAACAATCTCCCATGTGATGATCAGATCAGGCAACCATGCCCTTGCATTCTCCTTAAGAACAAAACCCATGTCTTCATAGAACTCTAGTGAGTTTAGGGACTAATGTTGACATCTGTTACAACCTAAAGGAATTCAATTGCTGACCCCAATGACCTTATTATTAAAGCCACTTTGTTTACCTTCAACGTCTATTCTTACCTAAATTCTTGCATTGAGGCCTTTGTCTCAATCACTTGTAAGTATGATGGCAAATTTAAAAAATAAGCCTTTACAAAATCATAAAATCAATAAACCATACAATAACAGAAAAAAGCTTCTTGTTTTCTACAATGAGCTTCAGTCTTCCCATTTTAGAAAAAAAAAAACTTAAACTGCTCTAGAAAGAATTTGGATATACCACCAAAAGTTTTTTAGTTACAATTTAAATAGTGCCATCATCTAGTGATCTGAAGGAGGCCACCCAGATGTTCTCTGTCAGTGCAAAGAGGTTTATTTGACTTTGTTGACTGTCTGGGCAGAGTCCATTTTCAACGGAGGCCTGGGGAGAAATGCTCCACCAAAGTACATTTATATTAACAAGTGAATTTCACACAGTTCTCAGAACAGTTACATTTCTCATGAAACAACAAACATAATTACAAGACAGGTATATACAGTAAAGTATTTACATCAACAATTATAAGTCTATACAGTAGTTCCAATTGTTAGATCTTGCAGAAGTAAATGGACTGATGCTGCAGAAGGGAAACATTATTGTAAAGGAGTTTAGTGTTCTTTCATTTCAGTAAAGAAAGTCTTGCAAGGAATTCACGATACATGATGAAGTTTGTACAAAAACTATGTCAGAAGGAAGATTTTAGTATTGTATAGGTTTGTAAAGAGTTCAGGAGATATATTGAAGTAAGTTATTTAACATTTGTTTACTGGGAAAGTCTGACTTGGAACAAAGCCAATTTTCAGCAGAGGCCCAGGGAGAAATGCTCCAGACATATGTCTTTGTAATGTGGGAGGAAACCAGAGCATCCAGCGGAAACCCACACGAATACAAGGAGAACATGCAAACTCCACACAGAAGGCACTACAGCTGAGAATCAAACTGGAGAACCTCTTGCTGTGAGGTGACAATGCTACTGCTGCACCACTGCGCTATCCAAGTTATATTAGGAGGATAGTGGCAATAGCATATGAATAAGGGAGCATGGTATAGGATTGTTTCTATTTAGTCTGCCTCTTCCAAATTTGTATATTGAGAAGGTTTATAACTTAAGGTTTATAGCAGGAGATACATGAGAAGGGTAGAGAAGTGGATGGGGGCAGTTAGAAAAAGAGAAAGGTGAGAAGTGTTGTGGGGCAGGGGTGAAAATGGATGTATAAATTCAAGTGCAGATGGGAAATTTGTTAGGGATGTAATGATTCAAGTAGATGAGGATAAAAAGTTAGTGATAAGCAGTAAGAAGTTTATGATTTCACTAGAGTTCTCAGCCTGGGGAGGAACATGAGCATTGGCAGGACTGGGTAATGTATTGTTTGAGCTGTACTTTATAGCTTGGGAGTTTGTTAATCATTTCTACTTATGCAGGGATGGTTTTCCACTGCTTGGAAAAGTAACAGGAGTTTAGTGAGCCCCTTGGTGAATTATTTGCTTTAGTAGTGCTTAGTAGAAATCTTTCACCAGAATGGAGGTCCCTTGTGGAATGTAGGGCAATAATATGTTTTTTAATACAGGGCATTGTTCAGGTAAATATATCAGTATGTATACCATAACTAGTTGAGAATATGTTATATAGTTGTTAAGCTCTAGCCAGTTAGGCTACTTTAAGGCTTGGCAGTGGTGAGCTCGGTGTGCAGTGTTGGTAGCAAATTTAGCTGCTTTGTTGTAACAGGAGGCTAGTTTTGATTTTAGTGTAGAGCCTAGGTTTATAAGGATAGGTGAGGAATACGGGCTGGAAGCAAACAGGATGAGGCTAGGGTTTTTATTGCTGGGTCTGTAAGGTACTGTTTTGCTCTGTAAAGGGAGCCAAGTTTCTGTTAGGTCTTTATCATTGTTTGAAGACTATTTTGATCAAATTTA
Source organism: Protopterus annectens (assembly GCF_019279795.1). Lineage (NCBI taxonomy): Eukaryota > Metazoa > Chordata > Ceratodontiformes > Protopteridae > Protopterus > Protopterus annectens. Next base: position 234,928,795 of record NC_056727.1, read on the forward strand.
AGATTGTCATCTATTACAATGCCCAGTAATTTAGTATGTAGTACTACCTCAATTTTAGCATTATTTGCTGATGTAACCAAGAAAGATTGTTTTTGAAGGAGATAATGTTTTGGGGTGAAGAACACCAGTTTTGTTTTCTTGGGATTAAGGAGTAGGTTTGAATTTTTCAGCCATGTTTTGATTAAACAGAAAGAAATTTGGGTGATTTCTTGTAGTCTGGATATTGTGAGGGCTATACATATTATAGTCAAATCATCTGCATAGTGTGCTATATTTGCTTGGTATATGGTAGCATGAAGCTTATTTATAAAAATATTAAAAAGAAGGGGTCCTAATATAGAGCCCTGAGGGACACCTATGGTAACTGGAAGAGAGGAAGAGAGGTCATGTTACCATTTGACTACATGTTGCCTTCCAGATAGATAACTAAGGAACCGTTTAAAGGAGGATAAAGAAAGACTTGTAGGAGAATGTTCAGTACTAAATGATGGTGTTATAAAGTGTTGAAAGCTTTAGATAAGTCTAGGAACACAGGTGACACTAGGTTACCATTATTCCTATGCTGGTGATTATGCTGTGGTGGGATCTGAAACCATGCTGTGTTTCCGAGAGCAAATTATTTGAATTTAGATGATGTAGAAGCTGCACATGAATGCATTTTTCAAGTATTTTTAATAGGGGGAGAAGATTGCAATGGGCCTGCAGTTATTAAACTCTGCAGATGGCCACCTTTGTGTAAAGGTATAATAATGGATTTTTTTCAGATGGAAGGAATGTATTTTTCAGATCTAGATCTATTTATCAATATATAGGCTAGAAAAGCAATTGCATCTGCAGCCATTTTTAAGTGTTCTGAGGGGAGTTGGTTAGCAGCTAGGGCGGTTGGTTTAAGTTTATGTAGGAGTTTTTTAATGGTGGAGGTAGGTACTAGACTGAAGTGAAATACCTGAGGATATTTAGCAGAGACTGCATGTACTGAGAGGGTAGTGGAAGTATTAATGTTTGTAAGGGACAATATAGCCTGTATAAAATAGTTGCTAAACTGTGTGGTAATTGAATCAGTATTATTGTTGGATGTAGGGGTAGGTGGGGTAATTTAGCCTGGATGTAAAAGTTTGTCTATGGATGCCTCAAAAACTTTTAGGTTGTTTTGATGTTCATTTTGTGGAGTATTATAATATATTTCTTGTCATGTTTTATTTGGTATTTTGTCCTATTCCTTAGTTGCCTAAAAAGTTGAAATGCATTTTGTGTTCTATTTCTTTCCAGGCTTTGTCATGCTGTAGCATTAATTTCTTACTTTCTTTTGTTAGCCATGGTGCAGGATTGAATTTGATCTTTTAGTACATACTGGGACAAGGTTATGGAGAATTTTAGGGATATCTCACTGAAGTATGAGACAGTAGAGTCTATGGGAATAGATTTTAGTTTTTTTCAGTAATATTTTCTTAAGGATTTGATAAAAAGTATGTTTGTCAAAGTTTTTTTGAGTTACAAACTATATATTTATCTTGGATATTGTCACTTCTGAGAGCATAAGTAGATTGATGGTCACTTAGGCTGCCTGGAAGGCTGCTGGCTGCCCTTATTTTGTTAGTTTTATTAGTAAGAATCCAGTCTAAGGTTGATTGCCTGCCAGTATTTTTGTAGACTCTAGTAACTGATGTAATTAACTGCGTAAAATTGTACAGGTTTATGGAATCATAGGTTCATAGGTTGGTACTAGGCTATCGGCCTTAAGGCCTATACAAGCCTAGCCATAACAATTCCCTGGCTATTTCTTCTCACACTATTTACTTTACTGGACCCCTGTTTAGCAGGGTGACTGCCATGATCCCCGGGGTGAATTTCCTTTCTCCCATCCAAACATCAAGGTTCCTTTTGAAGAGGGCCAAAGAGGTGCCCTGCTTGACATGTATGAGTAGTCTATTCCAGAGTCTGGGGAGACTCTGGGTCAGGAACCTATCCCTCCAGCATGTTTTGTTTATTGTGATTACAAGGTTTAGATCCCTGGAGTGTGTGGCTCTGAGGGATTGGGATTTCTTTAAGTGTAGGATGTCCAACCGCTCTGGGTTTGACATGGCCTTGTATGTTAAGCAGAGATCGCCTCTAAGTAGATAATATGCGACAGAGTATAGCTGGCGTTTTTTAAGGAAATCAGCATAGGGCATCTGCTTTAGGCCTGTGATTCTTTTAGTGAGGTATTTCTGCAGCCTTTACAGTTGTTGCAGATGCCTTGAGAGGTACATACCAAACAGGGCATTGTATTCTATAATGGGTCTAATGAGGGATGAGTACAGTGGGACAATGACCTCCTTTTTTCTGTATGAAAAGCCCTTAGTGATGAGGTGTGCCACATAGAAGGATTTCCTGACTGTTGTGGCGATGTGTTATCGAAGGTGAGACCATTGTCCACCTGTGTCCCTAAGTCTCTTATCATACTTTCGGTGTTTAGTGTACTGCCACCTATGTGGTAATTCATGGGTACATGTTTTTTCCCAAAGGGGATAACTATACATTTCTTGGCATTGAGCTTGAGCCCATGGCTCTGGCACCAAGCATCTGTTTCTGTAAGGCCCTTTTGTAGAGTATCCACATCATTTGGGGATTCAATAATGGCTCCCAGTTTACAGTCATCTGCGAACTGTGTTAGCCAGAGTCCCTTAGTGTTGGCCTGTACTTCAGAGAAGTAGATGCCAAACAAGAGTGGTCCCAGGACTGAACCCTGAGGTACTCCACTTGTCACTTGTCTGGAGATGGATTTAGAGTCAGTTACTTTTACAGTGTGGGTTCTGTCAGTAAGCCAGTTAACAACCCATCGAGTGATGTAGGGATTAATGCCCAGCTTAGTAAGTCTATCTATGATTCCAGAGTGGGGTAGTGGTGTCAAAGGCCTTGGCGAGGTCCACATAGGCTGTGTGGACCACCTTACCCTCGTCCATGGCTCTGGAGACAGATTCAAAGAAGTCAATCAGGTTCAGGAGACAAGATCGGCCCTTCACGAACCCAAACTGGGTGGGATCCAGTGTTTGAAGGTTGCCAATGTCTTTGTTTATAAGTTCCATGATAATACATTCCATGGCCTTGCAGATCAGGCTCATCAGACTGATGGGGCGGTAGTTCCAGGATCCAAGGTGGATCCCCCCTTGTGGAGTGGGATAACTGCAGCTGTGTGCAACTCAGTGGGCATGAAGCCTAAGGAGAGGCTATGATTAAACATGACACTTAGGTGAGGTGCCAGTTCATTTTGTAGTTCATGTAATACACAGCCCGGGATGTCATCTGGTCCCATGGATGCTGTATTCTTAGCTTTGGCGAGTGTGTTTTTTACTTATGTAGCCATTATTACCAGAATTTGGCAATCTTCCGCTATTGAGATGGGCTGTTTAGGGGGTATGAGGGGGTGAAGTTGGCACTGAATTGGTCTGCCAGGATATTGGCAATATCCTTGGGATCAGTATATTTAATGCCGTTCTGTTGTAGCTCAGAGCAGATCTGAGCACTGCCATTTAGATTCTTGATATAGTTATAGAATGCCTTGTGGTTGTCTTTGGAATCTTTGGCAATTTTATTTTCGTAGCCAGATTTGGAGGATTTTATGAGGGATCTCAGCTTCTTACTGAGGCTGGTAAGGGAGTTTTTTGCATCTTGGAATTTTCCTCTTTTCTGCAACAGTTTCTTCCTTTTATTGTAAAGTTTGTTTATGGCAGGGGACCACCAGATTGGCTTCCTTTTTTGGAGGAGAGCATCTTGGTTCTATCAGATGGGGTGTTGCTATTAATAATCTGCTAATATATATTTAGGTCTCCTAGTATTATTGTTTCATGTTCTATATGGTGGGTTATCCCGTTTATGATATTTTCCACAGTGGTAATGTTTTTACCAGGGGAGATATATATGGCTGCTAAACAAAGTGCTTTCCTAATATTGATTTTTAGATGTGATACAAGGAGTTCTGCGTTATTAAACTGTGGCATCTCCTGTGCATATGGGGTTATACTTAGGGAATTCTTGTAGATGAAGCCTATGCCACCTGCCCACTTACTTTTCCTCTCAAGCTTAATCATACTGAAACCAGGTGAGGTAATTTCATTGTCATTTATGTCTTTTTCCAGCCATGTTTCTGTAGCTATCATCACATCTGGGGAATATGTGGCAATACAAGCATGTATGTCATTGATTTTATTGCATATGCTTATAAGATTGATATTTAGGAAGAGAAGGCTAGAATTGGGGGATGGGTGAGGAAAGGAGAGTGGTTCATTTAATACTGTGCTGCTAGTGTGGAGCTTTTGCTGTTGTGTGGGGCCACGGTTTAGGTGAATGCCTCCACTAATTTTTTGGGTGGACATTTTATAAATGAAAGTAAAAAGCCAAATGCGTTTGTGCTTTAGTTTTATTGGATTTTGTGTGGTATCATGCTTAGATTTAAGATACCTGTAACTGAAAAAAATCTAAGAAGGTTTGCTGCTATAGAATGGGGACTGTGGTGATTGATAGACTTGTTAAACTTTGATGTCGCGAGTATGTGTTTGTAGGACTATTAATTACATTTATTTAGGAGGTATGGTAGTTGGTGAAGAGTGATAATTTGCATCAGAGAATCCGTTTTTTACAATATGTAAGTTAGATTTTGCTGAGGATATTAGTTTGCACTGTAAAATGTTACTTCAGAAGAGTAATTCTAATTACAGCAGTATAACTTTGAAGGACAAGCTAGGTAGAGAAGTTGTGTACTACTCAGAACCATGGCTAGGTAAGGTGGCATCCTGTGCAGATCCCCCATTCAAATTTGAGAACCAAAAATAAATTCTGCTTCCTGCACAACGGAAGGTGTTATTAATTGTTGTTCATATTTGCCGTTGAATTCCTAGCCAAGTAATTAACATGTTACAGACTTCACTTTCCCACCCGCTGTACCCAAAGTCTCAATTAGAAGGCTGACTATTTTTTTAGGGTAGTACCTGAGGTTCTTACCTTATTTAAAAAAAAAAGTGAGCATAAAGGGAGTGTGTAACAGGTAGGCTCCAGTGAAATATCTATGGTCCTTTAAACAACTGCAGTAATGCATTTTAAGTAAAATTAAATAAAAATAATAAAATCAGTACTTTATGAAGCTGGAGCCCAATGTGGCTGCATCTTTTGTCCTATTCTGTAGCTCCTCTACCACTGTAGTGAGGCTTATTTTCCCATTTAGACAATTGCATCATGAATTATTTGCAGATTGCCTACTCAAGCTGTTAGTGTTAGACATGTTATTTGTGCTGCAGCCCCAACCTCTGCTACACATCCCTGAATTTGCCACACTGTATATCACAACTTCACATATCTCTATTTTCCACAGAACTGACCATTTAGTTTGTTCAGTTTGAGTATTTACTCCTTGCTTTGCTGTCCATTGCACATATACTGGTTTTCATCCATACAAGGTGTTACTTTCCTACAGTCCAGTAGCAATCTCACAGCCATTTGTATCTCCTTTTATTATTTCCAGTCTTATTATAGGTGTTGCCCAGACATTTATGTAAACATTATTCTGCTGACTGTTTTCCTTCTTCCAGAGCCTTTCTTAATAAAGTGTAATACACCATACTGTGTAAGGAACCATACCGAGTCCTGTTCTCATTTTCTGTATAATCGTATTTTAGTTATGTTACTTTACTCTTGTTTTTTTTTTTCTCTATTTATTTTCATGTTTTTCTGGAGGAACAACTGTAGAGTTTGCAGTGATGAGGCAGTGGCCAACATCCCCTTTACTGGTCACTGCACCAACTGTGGGTCCCCAACAGTCCCCAGGCCACTATTTCTGCTGGATGATGGTCATCCTGTGGAAGACTACCTGGAGTGGTCACTGGTCACATCTGGTGCTGTTTCTCTGGTGGACTGTTGACTCCTCATTCAGGAGTAGCACAGGATTGTGTAGGCACCTCATTGGGAAGTGGCACAGAGTGACCCTTTTGTGTCACATGGCAGGAGATGTATCAGCTAGTCAGGTGGAATGACAGCTTGATACCATACTGGCACTCTGGAGTCACATAGCCACCTGAACCTGACCATTGTGCCACCAGCTGCTGAGCCCACCTGTGATGTAGGCTACATAGTTGAGAAACTTCAGGGTGGGTTCCTCCATAGTATGACTTGGTGGACTGTCTTATCCCTTTCTTGTGTGTCCCTTATCCTACCGTTTTTGTTGTCCACTCCTCCCTATCACCAGGTGTCCACCCCAGTTGTGTGTGTGTGTGTGTGTGTGTGTGTGTGTGTGTGTGTGTGTGTGTGTGTGTGTGTGTGTGTATGTGTGTGTGCATGTATCTCTCTCTCTCGCTCCATTGTTTCTCCCCCATTCTATCAGTATCTCCCTTGCTAATTTTTGTCTGTGTTACATGTTTGTGGGTCTGCCCTTGCTGCTGTTACTATACTATCCTTCCTACCCACATGTTCCCCATGCATCTGTCCTAATTAAGGCTTCTTTTAAAAAAATAAAAAACACCTATCCCACAAAGAAAGCATGCCCTACTTTCTCCAGACCCATAACAGTTTTTTTTCCTGCCTTTGTGTATGTTCCCCTGCTTGCTTTTCCCCCTTTCTAACTGCCCTACCATCCCACTTATAAAAGAAAACCAGTAGTCCATGTATGGGCTCCCAGCTGTGCCTGTGTACCATATATACAGAGCTCTGATGCTTGTGTGTGCACACATTGTGTTGAGCAAGGAACCTGCATGCCAATGGCCACAGTTCACAAGGCCTCTCATAATATAGTCTACTGTCTTCCACGACTGCCGTTTTTATGATTGCATGGCTTCATTACACAGCACTGTCCTCAGCATATCTGTGCAGTGCCATCACTTATGCATACCTTATCACCATTAGGTTGCCTTGCACAGCTTAGCCTCAGCTATTTATTACAGTAAGTCATTAATTTTTCCTGGATATTCTTCCCAAGGTTTAAAGCATTTGAAAGTTCTCTTCTTAATGAAACAACAAATATGGGCTATATTTTAAACAGTAAATCATTGGAATATTAACATTAGTATGAATTTTAATAAATGTTTATATATGTTTTTGTGTGAGTCTGTTAGAAGGTTTTATTTATATTAAGCTGTTTTAATTGGTAAGACAAAATGATGCAAGTTTTAGGAAGTGGTGTAATTAATCTTTGTGTTTTTAAATGGAAAAAATTGAAGTAAGGATGGTTTGTTTACTCTGGGGGAAAACATTGCATTGGTGGAAGGTACGGTCTGTCGTTGCCTTAGCAAAGGTTGGGTCATGAAGGCAATTACCTGGTTGGAGGGAGTGAGTGGGTTATTGGAGTGGGTATAAGAGTCATGTCTGCCCAGCACCTAGAATGTATCTAGCTTCCTGGACCATGCCTCATTGTCCATTCAGCTCAAAGAGCATCATCACATAAGGAACTGGAATTAGGGATGTAACTCATCAAGCGAGAATCAACGTGGAAAGCAGAAGCAGCTCTCTGGTCTGCTCTACTACCCAGTACACCTTGTCAGTCCTTATCAAACCCACAGTCAGGCATGGTGTAAAAATACCAGACTATTTAATGATAACAGGGACAATGGTGTAAAGCTTAGCAGAGATGCTGCATTGCCACATCAGTCATCACTTTTCAAGTAAGACTCAGTGCAAACAAAAAAGTAAGTTTAGACTGATTAAATTCATATTTTTCTGACTGAAAGTGCTAACTGTGGCTAATAAAATGTGTTTGATGTGCAACTCGCTCCATTGTGTTCATTTTCTTCTTTTAGCATATTTTGCATTATTGCACATTGATTATAGCTGCTTTGGTTGCAAAAATAATGTATTTTTGGAAATTTTAAAAAATACTGATAATTTATTTTCTGTATAAAATTGTTTTTTACTTCTGCCTTTAGCTAGAAGCATATTTCAAGTATTTTTTTATCATGATCATCTTGCTTTGTGTTTACATTTAGCTGAAAATTAATTGTTTGCATGTATATTCTTAGGGCCTACTTCAAAACATTGAAATTTCAAAACATTGAAATTCAAAACATTGAGACCAAAACATCAAAATCTCAAAACACTGAAAACCCAAAACAATGAAAACTCAGAACATCGAAAGGGTGCTTCATAACATTGAAAACTACAATGCACGTGTAAATGACATCCCCTTCACCTATAACAACATCAAACTAGCAAACACACTTTCTACTATGTTTCTGCAGGGGGCAAGCCCCCCCTGCACCCCTACACCTCCCGTAAATTAAATATACCAACTCCAAGATCGCATTACAGTGGAAAAAAAGTTAATTTCCTAACCTCACTGTATCACTATCACCATACACTAAGGTTAGGAAATTAACTTTTTTCCACTGTAGTACGATCCTGGGGTTGGTATATTTAATTTACCGGAGGTGTGGGGGGTGCAGAGCTCCTGCAAAAATGTAGTAGAAAGTATACTTGTTTGTTAGTTAGGTGTTGTTATAGGTGGAGGGGATTTTATTTACATATGCAATGTAGTTTTCAATGTTATGAAGCTAAGTTTCGATGTTCTGAAGTTTCATTGTTTTAGGTTTTCAGTGTTTTGAATTTTTAATGTTATGGTCTTAATGTTATGAATTTCAATGCTATGAGGTTTCAATGTTTTGAAGTAGACCCTATTCTTATATGTATCACTACATCATTCAAGGCTGTCTGAATGTGGTGATATCATTTGGTTATAGGAAGTACTTCTATTTTTGTGGTGATTGTTGAAATACAGTGAGGCTATTTCACTTATTCTGAGAATGGGCTGAATGTAAAGTTGGAGTAAAAAGATGGCAAAGCAAGTTTTGCAAGCTTTTGTTTCTTTTTCTGCTTCTTAAATTCTAATGATATGCACTGAAGTACTGTAAACTCCTCTAAAAGTGAAACTCTAAGTGTGCAGTATGACTGTTTGGGGAGAATAAGTTGTTGAGGTTTTCAACATTTTTTAATAAAGACATTGTGGGAATATTGATGCTTGAGGTATATTTTTTTAGTCAAGAGAAATTACTACTACATTGTGTAGACAGGTATTTGCTGTTTCATGCTGCTGATTAATAGAATGTGTCATGGCACTGCGTTGTGTCTCTGTTGGTTTGCTGACAAGCTGAATAAATGTATGACATTTTGGCTATATATATAGTAATTGTGTTATATTCTGAGGTTTTATTCCTTTGGGTTTAATGCCTTTTGCAGAGCAACTTTGCTTAATGACAGTATTGTAGGAGATTATTGTTTTTCTATATATTAATTCACACATTTATAAGCCTTCCTGTATCTGCTGTTCTCCTAAGTTTTTTGCATACATGTCACTGAAAGTTAACATGTAGTGCAGGTTAATGATAATGGTGATGTAGATCAAGAAATTAATTCTGCTAGAAGGATTTACTTGCTGTTATTATTGTTATGCATTGCTACTATGTTACACTCCATTTCCACTGTGGTTTTACTGCTGGTTTGAATACAACTCACCATCTGTTACAGGCAATTATTAACCTTATCATCATTTCATATCACATCATGCCAAATCACCTGCCTATTTCACTTTTTGACATTAATTGCCAAAGTCTCTGACTAACCTGGCTTTAAACAGCCTGACATTTGCACTTAGTTTAATGATATCTGGCAACATATTCCATTTTTCTGCAGTTCTTAAGCAAGTGATTTCATACTTCTTTCTGCTAAACATTTTGATCATTTAAGTTGGAGCTGACCTGTTGCTTTCTGTGAGTACTAGACATCTTTTTTTTAATTTTGTATATGCAAATCAAGCTACCCTTTAGCATAGATGTTTGAGACAAAGCTTAACTTTATATTACAAGGTTTATTCCATTTTGTAGTAAACAACTCTTGCAGTCTTTCAAGCCTTATAGTTAATATTTTCATAGTGCATTCGGCATGGTGACTGTACTCCAGTACCCATAAAAAGACAAATCAGTTAAGTGCATCTATAGCATAAGAGCTGAGCTTAACAATTGTTAAGCACCCTTGCTTCTGTTGTTACAATTATTATGCTTGACAGTTAAATGTCTCAGTACTGACTAGCAAATAACAGTGGAAGAATTAAAAACAGATTTGTTTCTGCCTACTGTTTGTGCTAGTAATGTGTTTCTAACTTTCAGTAACATATGAGAGTGTGTTACTGCCTTTCTGATAGTTCTGGCTAAGTGCTTTATGGCTTTGAAAGCCAGCAAAACACTTCGCTCTTTTATTTTCTGTAACTAATAGTACATGGAGTGGATAAAGCTCCATGCACTACAAAGAATTATGATCACCTCTCTGATCATAACCCATTAATATGTGTTTGAAACATGGATGCCGACATTCACCTCTTGAGTGAATTTCTGCTTTTTTTAAAAAAAAAATATTTGGTTTTAAAACAATAAATAAACGCATCAATTTTCAAACAAACAAATAACTATTTACATAGGGCAACAGCTGATCAATACATCAAAATTATACATCAACAACAATTAATATTTTTCAAGCAAGTCTTTAAGTTTAAGCCAAGATTTATATAAATGTGTAATATTAGAACTGCTCATCTTTATAGTATGCAATTAACTGCTGCAAACAATTTTTGCCATACTAATAAATACAACACTATAGGGAGTAACTTTAATTTTCCAGTTTTTAGCAATTACTTTTCTGGCTATAGCAAGAATAGACCTTTTTAGAATTACTGTATCTCTATAAAACTAAAGACTTAGAAATATTACATATATCTGATCATAGAGCTTGAATAAATTATTAATTTCTTTCCAAAAAGGGGAGAAGACTTTACATTAATATACCATATGCATCCAATCAGCTATTATTTCAGAATCACATCTCCAGCATTTAATTCTATTTGATTTATACATAATTGTGATTTTGTAAGGAGTGACAAAAGCTCTGTGTAAGAATTTCCAAGTGAAGAATTTCCAATATAATGAATATGTAGTTGTATCTGTAGATCTTGACATCATGTCTCAAATACATAATAAGCAGGTTATGATCAACGACCTGATTGTAACCCTCTAGCACATAGTGTGTTAACAATATTGTAACTTGAAGCTAACATAACTAATCAACAAGGGCTATAGCATCATGTGGTTTTGTGATCTGATGACTCAATATATTTTATGTTATTTTATAGCTTTCTTCAAAGATTGACTCAATCCCCAGGATTCAGTAAGGATAAATACAGGAATAGCTTATTCCTGCATGGAAAAGACCATTTAAGAGCAGCATGGCAGCTCGCCATGCATAGTTACGAAGGCACGCTGCCTCTGCTCCTAAACAGACACGGAGTGTGGATGAGTGCAGGGGGTGTGTCTGAGAGCATAGCTCTCATAATATACATGCCCCTGCAGTCAAGAATTGCCATTCAGCAATTCTAATGAGCAAGAATGCTCATAGGGGGTTGCATACCTCTCAACTGTACAGATCTTCGCAGAATGTCCAGATTTTCATACTTTAGCCTGTACCTCATTTTTTCCTGGCAAATCACTGGGATGATCTCAGGATTGAAGTCAGTAAATAATGGCATACATTTGAGTTTCAGACTCCAAATCCTTCAGAAAAGTGATATTAAAACAAACCCTGTTACTCTAGCAACTTTCTTAGGTTTATAAGAGCAATATTTAAAATATGTCCCTAGTTTTACCTCATTTTTGTCAAGCTTTGTCCAGATATTTTGCATGAAGAGGTTGAGAGGCATGGGGTGTTGCCACCTTTTCAAATGCCCAAAGTGGGACTGTTAGTGTACAAACATGACATGTTGCAGGAGAAAGCACCCCACAGCTATTGCAAAGGTCAAAGCCCCACTTCCCAGGAAAAGCCTACAATGATAGCACCAGAAACACGCTAGGATGGCTGTCAAATGTGCAGAAGCACATAGAAATCCACAGCAGTTAATGAAACCTGTCCCTTCCTAGGGAAAATAATACTAAATTTTTTTTTATCAAACAAATTAAATTTAACCGTAGCTGTGTGGGTTTGCCCATTGCTTAGCTATGCATACTGTAGCTTAAATAGCACAAGATGGTAACTAGCAAGATACATTCAGTTGAAGCAGTACTGCAATAGTGTAGTGGTCAGAGCATTCACTTTTTGAGCCTTCATTCCTTGTTCGATCTTCGCTGTAGTAAATTCCATTTTCCATATGAAAGCAATTTAAGGACATTTTTTGCTGTATAACCTACTAAATAATATATATTTGTGAACTGGTGTACTGCATTAAGTGCAAATGTGAGATGTCATTGTAATAATGTGGTAAAATCCACAGATAAACACAAGTACCCCATACAGTATATATACACATGAATCAGGGATGCTAAACAAAGTTATAATATGTGATGAATAATCTATGCTGTACAGCAAATAGTGTAAAAAATGTATAAAGTGTCCAAATCTACCACTTTCCCAAGACCCATGTTTCATTTCTTTCTAAATTAGTGCAGGGGTAAGCAGGAGTAAGCACTTTTAAGCAGTAGTAAGCGGGTTTAAGCCTTTTTGTGTGGGGGTAAGCAATGCCTACACAGGTTAAGCAATTTAGAGCCTGAGTATGAGAAACTGTAACTGGAAGTTAGCATTGTTTACCGTCACGCAAACCCATGCACAACTGCTTAAATGTGCCTTAATAACTCTGTATCCAACAGTCCCTGTTCTGCCCAGCAACAAGATAAACAGCCCTTGCAGGTCTTGAACCCAGGACCCTGTACTATACAGCCACAGCAGTTAACCAGTAAGCCATCACAGCTGTACATAAAATTGAGGTCTACCCAAACAGAGCCTCACTATAGCAAAATCCCAATTTACATGTGAAAGGAATCTATAAACAGTTTTATGTTGTATAACCTACTAAATAACATATATATGTGAACTGGAGTACTGCATTAAGTCCAGATGTGAGGTGAAATCCCCCAATAAACACAAGTACTCCATACAGAGTACATACACATGAATCACGGATACTAAACAAATATGTAACATGTAATGAATGATAAATCAATTCTAAACAGCAAATAGTGCGCAAATTTAGAAATAAGCAACACTAAGCATTCCACACCTCTGCTTACTAGGTGTAAGCAATGTGTAGCCCAGCTAAATTGATTTGCCCATTGGTATGCCCCTTTAAGCAATGCCAGCCTTAGGTAAGCAGGTTTGCCTATAGCTTAGCATTTTCAAAACCATCCAATCATGGCAAAGTGTGGGAAATCAGCCCTATTTAAACCCCACAGGCAGGAATACATCTCATAACTGGTTGCAGCTTCCTCCTGTAGGCACAATGACTGGTGTTGGGGAAGGATCGCGCTTCCAAGAGCAGTGCTGGGGCATCCAGGACTCCAAGGTCATGGCAGGACACCTGGTAAAAGACCATGAAGAGATACTGCTGCAGGGCCAGTACCAGGGTTCCCAATATAAAGAGGAAGCCTGGGACCATCTTGCCCGTGATCTCACCAGTGCCACTGGCATCCCTCAAACTGGTGTGCAGGCCAGGCATCACTATGCTGACCTGAAACAGAGGAAGAGGGAGCTCTGGGATCAGTGGATCCAAGAATCTAGGCAGGGTGATATCCAAGCAGTGTGTAAGTACTCATTCTACTAACTGTTTAATAATTACCAGCTTATGAATATTATGGATAGGTATAGTTAAATATTTAAATTATGTCTCTGACAGTAGCAGCAGAGTGGACTGTGAATCAGGAAGCCCATGTGAATAGGCTGCAGAGGCTGCATCGCGAGGCAGGTTAGTAATAATCTTGCATGTACTGTCATAAGAAATAAATCTAAAAGTAGTAGAAAGTTAATTGCAAGTATAAAACCTGTATTGTGTATAGGATGTACTGAATAAACCAAACAATATGGCAGGAAGAGTCTTATATAGGTTGTATGTAAATAAAAGGGTAACAGCCTGGCAATAAATGTCTAACTCCTGGACTGCTTGTGTTTACTCTGGTATCATATGGTAATGTAGTGTTGCATTCCCTTAATAGTACTGTTGTATTAAGCACTGTTACCCACACTGTGCTACATAAAATGTGTAGGAATGTCTGTATATGACTGTTGTAATCATAAGGTCATATTGTACAACTGAGGGAGACTTAGACAGAAAACAGTGAAATGATACATAACAAAATTCAAATAGCACACTCAACTGAGATGTAAACTGTTGTATTTTTAGCACACACAGCCATGGTTCAAATCCTGGGAGTGGTAGTAAGCTGTATGCAGAATTGTACCCCTCAACTGTACAGATTTTGTCAGAAAGTTCAGATAATTGGCTTAAATTTCCTGCCTGTCCCCCTGGCAAATCAGTGGGATGATCCAGAAGTTTAGGCAGCAAATAATGATGTACAACTGATTGTCAGGGGTCTATAATAGAACATCGAAAGTTTAATGGTTCAAATAACTAAAGGTCGACTTTTAATGATTGAACCATTAAAATTTTGAATGTTCAAAAAAAAAAAATCTAAAGGGTGTAGGCAGGGGGCAAGCCACCCTGCACCCTCTACACCCCCCGCTACTTAAATATACCAACTCCGAGACTGCACTACATTGAAGTAAATGGAAATCTCCCCTTATGGAGATTTCTGTTTACCCGTTTGATGTTCTACACTTTCGCTATTCTCGTGTTGACAATGTCGGATTCGACACTGACAGCTTTCAAAAATATAATAGGTAACCGATTGTCAGATATCATAACCATCAGAAATATATCTATAAGAACAAACCTGTCACTCTAGCAACTCACCCAAATGTTATGAGAGTAACATGCAAAGTATGTCCCATCTCTATCCCGATGTTTTGAAGCTATGACCAGAGTGTGTGCAGTAACAGAGTGAGACATATGTGCATAATAATGTGGAATCAGGTAATATGTGTGGCAATATTCAGATTGTGTTAACAAATATTCCCTCCACAGGTCTGTCAGATAAGAAAACTGTGCCTAGAAATAAAAGATTGAAATCCTGGACTGATACTGTTTAGTCCAGTATTGT
>NC_056727.1:234953772-235031272 GCF_019279795.1 Protopterus annectens
TCAAATCACCATAGAAGTAAATCAGTATGCACATTAGTGTTTATGGTAAATGGAGTGAAATAGCAAATTAATGGATCATTGGAATGGCTGCAGGGAGGCTCCATTCGACCAGGGTTTTGTGAGGGGGAAGGGCGGCAAACTTAGACAGCCCCAGCTGAACCATACCTCCCAACTGTCCAGATTTTCAAAGAATGAATAGATGTTTTGCTTCTTATTTTTGATTTGTTCCACATAAAAATTTGTGGTTTTCTGGCAAATCATTTAGGAATTAAGTCACTAAATAATGACACACCTAGTTTCAGACTTCATAACCTTCAGAAAAATGCATGCTAAAGTAAGACCTGTCCTATCAACTGTCCCATTTTATAGAAGAGCATTTTTTAGTACTGTTTATATGTTCCCCCCAATATATTTGGCCTTGTCCAGATTTATGTCCCAGTTTATACAAGAGCAATTTTAGTACTGTATTTTCCCCCAATATATCTGGCCTTGTCCAGATTTATTGCATTAACAGGTTGAGAGGTACATGCAAATAAATTGCTTTATAGAATTAGGCATAGCCAAACCTCTGAACTGTCCCTGATTTTGACTCAAAATGTTGCTCTTCCCCTAATGATCCCTCCGCAAAATAGCAATTTTGGAAGAAAACATGGAGGGTTTATAATTAAGAAATAACTGTAATAATCAGATTACTTTTATTTCAGAAATGCATGTAGATTATTTTATTTTGTCAGCTGCTCAAGTTAGCAGTACTAATATTAAAGTGTCCCTTCTTTGACAGGTTCCCAGCTGTATTGTGTTGCTATTTTATATTTTTACATCACATTTTTTGGTCCATTTTTCATAAAATTGTGTTTTTTTGGTAAATTAGTGACAAATAATTAAAGACTGAAGTTAGAAAATAATGACAGACATTTGAGTTTCAGATTTCATACCATTCAGAAAATTCATACTAATGCAAGACCTCTATTAGCTTTCTAATGTTATAAGAGCGATGTTTTAAAAATTGGCCTTATTTTTGGGCCTTTGTCCCATTTCTTTGTATGGCTTTGTCCAGATTTCTTGCTCTGAGGTTGAGAGGTATGACAAATGTGTCAGGGCCATCACAAGTAAGCCAGAGACATTTCAAACTGTGACATACTTGTTACACCCCACTCCCCCATGTAGTGACTCTGGATGTGTCGTAGCAAGGCAAGGAGTAGTTATGCAGTGTAAATGTGCAGAGAATCCCACCCATCCAAGGTAGACACAAGTACTAGAGTGGCTTTTCATCTGTCCTTGATTTTTGCAGAATGGTCTGGTTTCTGTCATATTTTTTGTACTGTTGGTTTATGCTTATTAATCAAAGTGCATGTTGCTCTGTGTTTAAGTAGCAATACTTTAATGACCATCAGGTAAGCTTGGCTGAGATTGCAAGATGCAAGTAAGCTTTAATAAGCATACTGTTAAAGAATTGCCAACACTGAAAGCCTTTCTGTTGCCATGTAGAGAATACTTAACTAGATAATGTATATGCCTTGGGTATTGAAATGCATATGCCAGTATTTGTAATAAAGGACAGAATTACATTATTTTAAGAGTCTCATTACACTTGGAGACTTACAATCATCTCTGCAGGCTTTAACCATAAACCGAATGCCAATTGTGTGGTCTATAACCTGTACAGTAATCCTTTTAAGCAATGTATCTTGAGCTTATTTCTTGTTTGCTTTTCATTTTTTAATTTGATCATGTTTTGCACTTGAAACAAGTAGTTGTCAGGCAGCAGGTCTTTTTTTGGATAAGGAACATTTTTACAAGTGGGGGCATCAGAGATTTCTACTTTCAGCATGTTACTTGTTACTTTAATAAAGCTGAATATAAATTATAATTAGAACTGCAGTGCAAGAAGTGGTTTGAGTTGAGTGCTGCTTGTTTTTCTTATACTTGATTTTGACTGGCATTCCATTAATGTATTTAAAAAAGTAATTTATTTCTTCATGCCTCACAACCTTTTTGTTTCCATCTAGATATTAAGCTGTCATGCAGCCAATGCATTGAAATATTTTTATTCTTCTACACTTCATTTTGTCTTGATTGGACTCTCATGACAACTGTTTGGCACCCAGTGCAGTATACTTAGTTTTTGTGGTTTGCTACTACAGGTGTTTGTGTGTGCGGTAGGGAATACCTCAGGCTTGAATCCTGTACCTTGTATGCAAGTTTTAAAGACCTTAATTCCCTACCCACCACCATTTGTGAAAAAAAAACTGCAGATTTTTGCCTCATGTTTGATCTGATCTGTTCCTCATAATATCTGTGGTTTGTAAATGTTGCAATGCTTGATATTTGATGGAGAAGTTGTAGCATTGTTGCCTCACAGCTGCAGTTTCTCAAGTTTGCTTCTTGGCTGGGGTGCCTTCTTTGTGGGGTCTTTATCTTCTCCCTGTGTTTGTGTGGGTTTGCTTTTGTGTCCTCCCATGTTACAAAGACATGTCTGCATTATATCTTCCTGGGCCTCTGCTGAATTTTTTTTTGTTCCAAGTCAGACTGTCCTGATTAACAAATGTTAAATAAAATTGACAGGCATTTGAATTTCAGACTTCAGGTTTCTGAATGTTTAAGTCCTTGCATGTTTGATGGTGCAGTGGTAGTATTGTTGCCTCACAGCTATAGGTTTTCTGGTTTGATTCTTGGCTGGGTTGCCTTCTGTGTGGAGTCTGCATCTCCTCCCTGTGTTTGTGTGGATTTGCTCTGGTGCCCTGTCATTTTACAAAGACGTGTCTGCAGTATTTCTCCCTGGGTCTCTGCTGAAAATTGTTTTTATTCTGTCAGCAGTAAAATTGACAGGCATTTGAATTTCAGACTTCATGTTCTTCAGAAAATACATAGTAACACAACCGTAACACAACTTTTTATTCTAGCAATTTTCTAAGTTTATAAGATGAATATTTGAAATTTGTCCCTATTTTTGGGACTGCATTCTCTCATTATTGGCTTTGTCCAGGTTTTTTGTGCTAAGGTTGACAGCTATGGTGAGAACTGAATTCACTAAATGATAGCCATTTAAGTTTCAGTCTTCCTCTTTTACAAAGCAGCTGATTTGGTGTAGTGGTATGTTGCTCTGTTCTGCACAGGGAGCTTGGCAGTAAAATGTATGGTTCTATCAACTTTCCAAGATTATACAAGCAATGTTTGTGTCCCTGGTTTTTGGGCTTTTGACCCCCCCCCAATACATTTTGGCTTTTTCCAGTTTTCTTGTGCTGCAAAGTTGAGTATTGAATAGATTTTACAAGGAGCTGAGAGCTGCAGGGGAACAGAAGTTTAGCGCTGCTTAAGTGAAGTCAGTTTGCTTTGTTAATAGCACAACAAGTTGTGTACTTGTCTTTGATGCAAAAGGCTGTGGGTTCTACTCCCACAAGGGGTGGATGCTGCTGTACTGAGAATGTTCTCCTTGGTGAAGATACTAACTATGAGTTCGTTATCAATTTGCCATCCATTTCCTCTTGCAATATTACTAGCTTATCATTTTTTTAATGTAATATAGGCAATTTATTCCTGAGGGGCAACTGGCACTTTATTTTTCGATGAAACCATGAAATATAAAGGTGTTTGCTAGCAGCAACCTCTTCATTAGTTACAGATTTCTTTAATGTGGAATTATTTAGATGACTTTTACTTCTTCAGAGATAGTGCATATTTACTGATAATGGACTGTAGAATTGTATACATTTACTGATAATGGACTGTAGAATTGTGCATATTTACTGATAATGGTGGACTGTAGAATTGTGCATATTTACTGATAATGGTGGACTGGAAGTCTGAGTAGACTTTTATGATAAATGTTCTGAACTGGGCAGTTTTGTCATTATGGGTGCATGCATTTTGTTTCATTGTTTATTGGAAAAATGTTCAAAACAAATTTAAAACGCCCTCTAACAACCGTAATATATTGTACAAGGAATATAATTTAGTACAATGAGGAAGGTGTATCAAAGAGCACATGTGTGTTTCATATGCAAGGGGCCTATGATTTGAAAACAGCCCAAAATTAATCTTTATCTGCCACTGGCAAAATGTATTTTCTTTGAATGTGGGTTTCAATGCTGTTTCAATGAATGTGTGTTTCAAGAGCAGAGAAGTTTTAATGCTAAGTTTTCATTGTGAGACTGCATTGCTTTGTTTAGTAGATGACTTAGTGTTTGTGCTGTAAAATACAAAATAAAACTTTCAAATGAAGTCCAACTCATCATACAAGTAAAGCAGTATGCACATTAGTGTTTATGGTAAATGGAGTGAAATAGCCAAGTAATGGTTCATAGGAATGGCTGCAGAGGCTCCATTCAACCGTGATTTTGTCAGGGGGAAGGGCAGCAAACTCAGACAGGCCCAGCTGAACTATACCTCCCAACTGTCCAGATTTTCAAAGAATGAATAGATTTTTGCTTCTTATTTTTGGTTTGTTCTTCATAAAATTTGTAGTTTTCTGGCAAATCATTTAGAAATTAAGTCACTAAATAATGATACACAGAGTTTCAGACTTCATAACCTTCAGAAAAATGCATGCTAAAGTAAGAACTGTTATTCTATCAACTGTCTCAATTTATACAAGAGCAATTTTTAGTACTGTTTATATGTTCCCCCAGTATATTTGGCCTTGTTCAGATTTACTGCATTAACAGGTTGAGAGGTACATGCAGATAAATTGCTTTATAGAATTAGGCATAGCCAACCTCTCAACTGTCTCCGATTTTGGCTTAAAATGCCCAGGAGAATGAAGTCATCATCACATACCTGGTGCAGCACTACCACACCCTGTTTGGACGTACAGCCCATGATCTGCAGGAGAGGACCACCCTGTGGAATGATCTTGTCCACAGGGTAAACGATGTCGGCCTGCATAACTGCAGTTATGAGCAGATCCAACATTGCTGCACTGATCTACTCCGCCATGCCCATTGGCATGCTGCAGCGGTTAGGGGGGACCAGCTTGCAATGGGGGGGCATGCCATCCAGCCCCCCGACACATGTTGAGGAGCCTCGGGTTACCTGCCCACCCGCAAATACAAGACTCAGTAGAGAGCATAGTGGAGGTGGGTGCTACCCACACAATGGCTGAGGAGCATGCAGGTAAGGCCACAGGGCACATCAGGAGACCACTGTTGCATATCCATCTGCATTTGTAGAGTTTACTCATGCATATGTGAGATGAAATATATATAGTCTGTTGCTTCATTGTAGTAATAAACAGATGTGCATAATCTGTAGTATTGTAGGTTTGTACTGTTGATGTACTGTATTGCTGCTCCCACCCTGTACCAATGCCACAGGTGTGGCTACTGACATCACATCTCTCACACAACTATGTAGGTCCCTCTGGTATACCTCAGGGGCAGCAGCCTGTAGCTGGTGAGTATGGTGTTTGTTCAGGTTTGCCAATACACCGGTCATTTTATGACCATGGTATATTCCATGCACACATTTAACACACCTCCCCATAATGCATGCTGTACTTGTTCACTTTTTGTTGCTGTTAACTGCAGTGCATCACAGTGGTCACCATGGTGGCATATCTGAAGAGTATGTAAGAGTCCTGCAATATAACTAATAACCTGTCATTGCAAGATGTGTGCACAGAGATGTACATAATGGTGGGACAAATGGCCTACAGTAGGGACATGTCTGAAACATCACCCTTATACAGTGCTACAACAGTATATATACCACTATTACAATGGCAACTGTTACAGCTCTACACTGCGGCATATCACAATACTGCATTCCACAACCCTTACAACCCGCAATGTGGTCCTAACATGAGTAATGAATGTGTAATATGGAATCCTATGTTAGGACAGCAAATATGGGGGATACATACCTTCACAAACACTGGAAGCATATGTGTGCACACACTCCAAATAACATATTGTGGATGCAGCTTTGAGGTACTGACAGCATTCACTCTTCATGAGTATGGACCTTCTAGCAAGTATAGGTCCTCAATGTCACACCAAAAAATGGTATGCTGTCCAAGACGTTTGGCCATCAAATGTGCCCACTTACCTGCAACACAGGTAGCCATGGCTTGCACACATCTTACAAGCCATGGAATGGATCCCATACCCAACAGGCAGCACCCAGGAGTTGGACATGTAGCCTTACCTCACCATTGCATATACTATGGCAAACAGTGCAGACAGTCATGTATGTGGTGAGGATGTATGGGACAGGATTAATGTAGAAAATAAACAGATGGCTATGCAAGAAAGATGACAACACATGTTGCAAATTGGTCATGCAGGCTGCCTAGTAACATGCCACAACACTGAGGGAGTTGCAGGGATGTCTAGCAAGTGCTGGCTGTGCAGTATCTGTGTCAGCAATTGCCTGGACTCTGCATAAGTGTGCCCCATGGGTTAGGGTAATCAGGTGGGACAGTTGTACCACAGGAAACATCAGCCAGGCCCCTCTACAGGTAGCATATGCATAACAGCAAAAGTCTCCCAAAGGCATGAGTTGCAATGTGTACTGGTGTACCAAGACCACATTGGAAACCTACAAACAGTATCAATTAAGATACATGTACTGCACAACCAACACCTCACCTCAGGCCCACCATCCCCATCTGTACCTTGCTGGTTCCAGTGTACACCTGTATGTTTGCCATTCATTAGCAGGGACAAGGCCAGTACACATGGTGTTCAGAGTTTGGGACACTGCAAAATGACACATATGTGTAGGCCATAGTTGTCAAGCATCTGCAAAAAGGCTGAGGATGGGGAGAGGGTGTCATCCTGAAACACAACAGTACACTGAAGCAGAAGTCCAAAGCTCACTAAGAATGGCTGTATCTGCTCACAGTCAAGGTCATGAATTGTAGCAGACATAACCCTGACTCCACAGCAATAGTGACAGCACTGTGTGACCTCCAAGGGCTGTGCACATGAGTTGACCTTGCAATCATGCAGAGTTGGGGGACATTTGTAGGGCAGAGTGACCAAATACTGGCAAATGCAGATGGTCCATACTAGTATACCCCTTCCAGGAATAGTGACTGCTGTAGTACACATAACAGTAGGTGCAACAAACCATCATGATAAGGGTGTGTGCACATATGCACCCACAAATTGTATGCATTTCAATCAGCATCTGCACAACTTAACATGTTTGTTTGATACTGCATTTGATTGCACAGGTCATATGTCACATATCAGGTCCATGTAATGTTAACATATGCAGTAATGTGGCCCCATGGCAGATCAGGGAAGAGGGTGCCATATCAATAAAGGTGTGTACACTCCCTATAGCCACGGTAAGGTTTGAAGGTTGTCAGCGTAATTGTATTTTATTGGCCATACATGCACCGCTGATGATGACATCTGTAAATCAGACATCAGGCATTCACAAATGACATCTGTCCACATATCATCCCAGGTATGTGTCGGACAAACACATAAGGGCTCTGAGCAGCAGAGTAAATGTAACTGATACACATATACACATTCAGCAATGGTGTGTACACCTGTGAGGTATGGTGCACAGTACATGCCAGGGTGCTGAACAGGTGCACAGCAATACTGTGTACATGGGTGCAGTGTGTTCCAGGGGAAGGGGCATCACCTACTAACACAACCCATGCATCACAGAGATTTATAACATTGCTAACAGGGATTGACTATAGCTGCACTGCATGCTGTTGAGTGCCATATGTCATGCACGTTGACAGATGGGTAATGAGAGGTTTGTGTGTAATATCTTTGTGCAACCTCTTCTGTAAGTGTGTGTGTGTGTGTGTGTGTGTGTGTGGGGGGGGGTTAATTTGTCCGTAAGTGCTACCTGCTGGAGTGGAGGGGGTTGATGTATGTAGAATGCGTGTGTGTATGTGTGTGTGTGTTTGTGTGTGTGTCCATGTATGCACATATGTGAGTGTAGGGTTGTTTATACCTCTCAACTTCCCTTAGAAATTGTGCAGTACATGGACATGGACAGACACATTACACACCAGGAATACTTTTCTGAAATGTAATCTCAGGACAGCTGATAGTATAATAAAGTCTGCAGCATGAAAGATGCATTGGGAGGGAAAACTAGACACCAGGGATACTTTTTTAATTGCAATCATCAGAAAGGTGAAAGAATACCCAGGTATGCAGCACTAAAGATGCATTGGGGAATTACTAGACAACAACAGAGAGTGTTTCCAAATATTACTGTAGTCCACATAAAAAGTTAATAGAGCAACAGATCTTGCTTCTACTGAACAATAGTTAAGTATGACACTCTAGTGCGTGACATTATTGACTAACTGTAGTAGCCAATAACATATGGGGGCCATGCTCAAGACATCTGGAAAAAACCAGGGTGAACACTTGATGACATCAGGGAGTCTTTGAAAAAATTACTCCAATCAAGTTAAACAGGTCATGTTTTGTGATCACTTTTCTGAGCAATTAGAAGAATGATACATTAATTATTGGTATTATTGACTGTAATTATTCAAGACTGATGCAGGATGAGGAAAATAAGAGAAAAAACTAGGGACATTCTGTAAACTCAGGGACAAGTAAGTAGTTTGGTGGAATGTCAGTGTGTGTGTGTGTGTGTGTGTGTGTGTGTGTGTGTGTGTGTGTGTGTGTGTGTGTGTGTGTGCATGTGTGTGTGTGTGTGTGTGTGTGTGTGTGTGTGTGTGTGTGTGTGTGTGTACTTTTAAGCAATGATGTACAGGTCTTAAAGTGTGTTTCTTATCTCCCCCCACAGGTGGTGAGGTGGGTCAGGGTCCTTCCTGCAGGCAATCTGATGTTGGTGTCCATACAGACACTGAAAATGATGATAGGTGTGTTGAGGCACAGACGGGGTTGTCAGGGGCTGAAGCTGTGCCATTGTTTGACATCCCACTTTTATCCACCCCATCCCTGCACACAGTCACATTGCCTATAATAGCTGAGGGACAGTTGGCAGTTGGTGGCATGGGACAGGACATTGTGGTATCTATGGCACATGTGTCTGGACACAGCAGCCATAGCCGGATGTCCAGAAGGGTACCACATATGCAGATGTACAGGGGTGCTCATTGGAGGGCTGCTGGTCATCATGCCCCTGGCAGAAGTGCCACATCTGGTACCACTAGACACATGTTTCAGGCCATCATAGAGGCACAGGCATGTATGGAATGGTACACCAGAGAGGCTTTGAGGCTGCAGAGGGCTACTCATTCAGCTGTTACTGACAACATCCATGATTTTGCAGGTGCCCTCCGTTATTTTTCAGAGGTCATGGATAGACGGTTGGGAGACATGTTGGGAATCCTCGACCGTGGAATGTCTGTGCTTGAGCATATGGTGGGAGTGGTGCGATGACCATGTGGATGTAGGCCAGCAACACCAACAGCTGGAGGTCGATGGGGATGTGCCAGAACACAGAGCTGCTCCCGTAGTGACAGTACCAGCCCCAGCACTGCAGGGGGGGTGCTGTCCACACCACACCACATCAGGCCACATGCATGTGGCCCTGGCCAGTCCCAAGAGGGAGCCGGATCCAGCGGAGATATGTTATCATCAGGGGAGAGTACCATATTATGGCTTGTACCTGGTGGTGCCCGTGGAACTCCTGACAGGCACAGTTCTTGTGTCCATGGCCAGAGATGGTGAACTGCACACCCTGTCAGGTATGGTCTGCAACTGTCCAACAAACCCCTGTATAGGGCAGCCACATGGAGAACTGTGTGCATGCATACACACACACAATACCAACACAGCTAGAGAAACCCCATACTTACACACACCACATCACCACAGCCAAATGAATAATTAAACCCCTTCACTCACACACATAGTGTCAAATGTATGGCTGAGCCTAGGTCTCTGGCAAACCAACAACGCACCCTGTGCATATGATGATATCTGTGCCACATCCCTGTCATCCATAGCATCGATGTAGGGACAGACTAATATGGTTCTGATGCACAAGGTGACTGTACTATGGTGTACCAATGTAATGCTGTGTAACACATTGTCAGCAGTAAAGTTTAATGCTTACATGTCAAGAAGTGTAGCTGTCCAGCCATGATGCATTATAGCTGTTATTAACAGTGAGTGATTGTGGTTTCTATAATGTATTCCGTTTGTGTTGTAGGTGTCCATGTGTCAGCAGGATGATGGTTTTCTGTTGTATCCTACAAGGGGTATGGCACTGTGGTGACACCTTGGCTGTGCCATATCCTGGGTACAGGTGAACACATGTCACAGGTCTGTATAACAGTTACTGTATGTGCCACATGGCTGATAGGTTTGGGGGTGGTGTATACAGGTGAGTGCATGCTGGCTGATTTCAGTAGCCCTTCTACAGTGGAGAATGGTAAGTGTACTGGATGGTACACACCACATGTTTGAATATAACACACACAGAGGCTTTGGTGTTGATGCAATACACAGAGAATACTGTACACATGGATGTATGTACCTGTGCAAAGAACTCATTTTAGCCTATGTAATTCCACCAAGACAGAATAGGCACAACAACACATTGAGAAATAACTCCAAAAAAATAAAGCCAAGTCAAACCAAATAAAATCCAAATGCACAAGGGGAGGTAACAAGGAAAAAAATCAGCAAGCTCCACAAAATAGATTTTCTATCAATAAATAAATTTTCTTTTTCTGTATTAGAAGTATGTTCCATTGATATGAGGGATGGGGATTTTAAAAATTTTTTAGAGCAAAGAGAAACTATTTGGCAAATTAGGTTGAAATCAGATAAGATACCAGGTTTAAATGAATCCATTAATCTTAAATGTTTTTTGAAACACCGTAAGTTATGTGTTAACAACAAGGTTGAGGTAGCTTCCCTTTTCACATGACGTGTTTTTTCATTTTTTAATCATGACCCAACCTAATTAAATATGTAAATTTATTTAATTGTTTTATTGCATTATTAGCTAGTGTATTTAAGACTGAGATTTTTTATTGTTGAACTATTCTGAAGAAGTCGTTTGATGAAAGCGGACAAATAAACTTCTGGTACGCTATTTTGTGGAGCTTGCTGATTTTTTCCTTGTTACCTCCCCTTGTGCATTTGGATTTTACATTGAGAAATAAGCAGTCTGCTAGTTTAAAGTCATTGACGATGGTACTGGCAGGGTATATGTCCCCTTCCCCAATGTAGTGCAATCCTCAACTCAGTAAACATAGATGTGCTGGTGTGGGTGGCATAGCCCTACCCTTTGGAGGGTGAGAGGTGCTGTAGAACTGCAGATAGTGTGATAGACTACTACTTAACCTGTTAACATGAACTGTACAGTATTATGGCCAGATATGCATGGGGGGATACATGCAACAGCAACTGCAGTGATGGTGGCTGTGTCCACAACAGCCACACCCAGCTATATATACCAACCCCAGTAACACTGTACACCTATACAGTGGGTAAGAGGACATTTACACATTTACCACTAGTTGTGATGGAATGTATTTCCACAGGATGATACCTGTGAAATGTTAGCATTTGCCAGGCAGTTCTTGGACAGATGACCTCCTGGGACATGTATATTCTGCAAACAGTAGTAGATGCCTTCACACACACACACACATACTCTTACTTGGCAACACTGGGACTAGAACCCCTACCTAGGTATGCAGTGCTACTGATGTGTGTGGTCTTAATTTCACACACCACACAGCTTTTATGATGAGGAGTGTTCCAGGTTACATGTTATATGAAGGACATCCCCAGGCCTATATAGCATGGTAATGGGGGATGTACTGGTTGTTTATGGACAACACATACTGTGACATACTGTCATATACACATTGACAAACTCATAACAGTCATACACACATCTGAGAGACCTGGGCTTATCAGTGCTAACTACCTTGTCAGTGTGTCCATTCTGTTACAGATAGGTTGCACACAGCACATGCATAACTGGGCTGGATAGTGTTATCAGTTACCTGTATGGTTGATGGTGACAGTGGTCCCCATACAGTGGAACATGAGACATGTACTGGGGTACCATGGTGTAAAGACAGTATACCTAGCACCCACACCCCACAGTGGATATTGTACACACTGAAACCCATGATAACACTCTGACATACCCACCATCACACATTGACCAGGACTGCAATACAACCCCTTGTCTATCCCAAGAGTGCTACTACAGGCATATGCATCTAATGCACATGCCACAGGGATAGTAGGGTGATGCATTATCATGGCTTTCCTATGGTCAGCAACATCACTATCCCTAATAATGTGTGGCAAGGCATATTGTATTAGGTGAATGAATGTGGCCTGAGAATGCTGTATCATATAAATATACACACATGCATGCATACACACACATGCCATAACTCAGAGGGCATCCCATGCCTATCAACCCATTTGTACAACAGTGTTATTCTGATACTGCAAGCCCCAGGTGGCCCTTAGGGAGAAAAGTGTAACAAGGTACATGTAATGTCCAGTACAGCAGCAGCCACATCTAACTATGGCAATGGGGGTGCAGTGGGTGTGATGGGCCTCAGGGTATTGTCAACTACAGGCCTGCAAACACACAGACACTGTTATTCTCAGTAATCCACATGTACACATTTGTCAGTACTGGGGTCCATTGGTGCAGGTGTTCATAGGTGTGTACCAGGCTATTGTCCATGGACAGATGGGAAGTGTAGGGGATGTGTGTACAGTGGTATCATGCTACCTGCCATGTGCCCGCAGGCCATCTATCAACAGATAACACAGGGGTGATCTTCAGGGTGAGAGTTACATGCAACATCAAGTCATCTGGTTTCCTCTTGCAGAGGGCCAGTGAGGTGCTCTAGTTGGCATGTATGCAACAGGTATTACATAACATGGTCAGTGTCTGTCTTGGAGTCCTGTACCCAAGCATGTTCTCTTGACTGTGGTAGTGTAGTTGAGGTATCCATGGCATGTGGTGTGTACAGGGTGTGGATTCCTAGCTGTGGCATTCATAACACAGCTGGGCAGACATGTCAGTGTCAGTCAAGCATAGATTGTCTGTAAGTAGCCAAGATGGATATCTGACATCTGCACATCTGTACAGAGGACAGACAGACATCAGCTAGCCAACTGGGTATGCATTAGGACGAATGTTTTGACAGATAGACATCTGACATTGATAGGTATGCCATTACTGCATGACAGCAGCCCTCAATGACATACTCTATACACACAGTAGTCTACAGTTAATATCCGCATGTCAGATCAATATCCAGTAGGAAATATTTAATGAGACACAGCTCACACACCAAGAACATGACAGTGAGGACTCAGAGTCCATCTTTGCATGCAGGGGTATTTGGTTCCAGTACTACAATCTGCAATCTACTCTTACTTGGGAAAGCACTGTCAACAGTAGTAATGTAATGATATACTACATGCCAGTGTGACTGCATATAATCTGGGATACTACCCATGTATGTAACACATTTAAATGGAAAAGAGTGCTGTACAAGCCATATACACTCAGGTGTCACAGACAGTAGACTCACACCCCTTGCTACTGTAATGACAGCACATAGACACATGTTATGTACATGGAATTAAACACACTTATTAAAGATGTCATTGCCCTGCTATTTTATCAGACCAGAATGTGAGCACTGGTCACCAGGGCTGAGCCATGCTTAACATGTTTCAGCATTGCTGCAATATAAATGTTAAGCACATTTGCACACTGGTAAGCGAAGCTGAAATGGTTAAGCGCCTATACGTTTAAGCATATGTTAGCACCGCTTACCGTCACACAAACCTGTGCAAACCCAGTTAAAGCTGCTCAAAACTGCCTTAACCACCTTGTATCCAACAGCCCTTGTTCTGCCCAGCAAGAAAATAAACAGCCCTTGGAGGTCTTGAAGCCAGGACCTTGTACACTATAGTCACAGCAGTTAACCACTAAGCCATCACAGCTGTGAAGACACTTGCTTTTTCCAATATATCTGTCAATACACATACTGAATAGTATTGAACAACTGGTATGGCTTCTACAATTGTGTAGTACTTGTTAGTGATATTACTGTTGAATCACATATGTTATATCTAAATATACACATATCAGATAAATATGGTGCAATACATCTGGGAAGGTATATATGCATATATGTTTAACATATGTCCAGAACATGCAGTGGAGTCATACCTCAGCACCAATAGTCACAACCTCTTAGTGCAAGGGGATGTCATGTAAGTATTGCAGGTATAAATGTAGAGTGTTGCTACTGTAACAGGGTTGTCTTAACAAAAATGTTGTGTGTGGGAATTCACATCTGATATTGACATGTATGCCATCAGTTACTGACAGATATCCTAAGATCATCATAGTACAGTACCACAGATATCACAGTAATGGTCCTGTGGAATACAGCACAGATATGACCAATAAATGTGGACAGTCTGACACACTCTGGTCAGTCCAGAACCCCTTAGTGCAAGACGTGTAGACCAAGGCTGACAAAGTGGATATTTACAGCCATGTAAATGGGGATATCACGTAAATACTGGAATAGATATGCTCACACAGTTTATGCATTCACACACTCCTGTCTGTCCTGACACATAATAACCAGAGGAGCAGAGGTCACCAGCCCACATACTACCCACTAGTTAATGACATACATCTGTACAGCATCCCACTGCTTTTTCAGAAATACACAACAGTTATGGTGGTCCGGCAGAAGTACATATGACACATATCTAGACATAATATCACACTGGGTAAGTACACTGAGCTGCTAAGCATGTCACAAAGCACTGTGCAAACTACAGGCAGACTGCCACAACACTGGCCTACATTTCTTATGGGAGAATACACATGTACCTGCAAATATAGCAGGCTCTACAAGCATGTAATATCATGGAGTAATAGACACCTGTGTGAAAGTGTATACCCACAACCAATCTAAACACAGCCGCAGCCACATATGGTGTGCATGCTTAATATTACAGTTTATGGACTGTGTAATCAACACCATCCTCATATGTGCTACTCACACACTAACCCTATAAACAGTGTATTCTGATGCCTGACTGTGGTATGGGACATGTGTGGGTTTGGCCCTACAAACATGTACGCTGATAGGGTTCCATACACTGGAGCAGCAAGCAACATCAGATTGAACAGGACCAAGAACAATGACATCTACCACAGTCTGTACACAGGCCAAGGTACATATTCGCAATACATACTCTGTTGACAATCACCATAAGTACACAGACCTCACTACTGTATACACTACAACAGAATGTCCAGGTTTTGTCTTCAAATATAAGCCCTGCTATACATAACATGTCTAGCAGTCTGAGATCTCACTGGCTTGTTTATCAGGTATGATGTCAATAAATAATGGTGTACTGAACATACCCACCTCTTACTGCATGACTTATGTACAAAGGTTGACAAATTTGTGGCTGAAGGCACAAACATAGGGCCAATATTGACATGTTGCCGTGATAAACTCATACATTTACTGGTGTAACAGGGTTTGTTGTGACATATGTCTTCTGAGGGATATGAAGTCAGTAACTCTCATGGCTGTCACCATGTATTGAATGCAATCCTCAGACTATGCTACTGCATTTCTAACGATAGGTCATCTGTGAGTAACACAACACATGTAAGACTCCAAACACTGGCCAGTCCTCAGATAGCCCTACAGGTGAGAGTTTCCTCAACCACATAACACTGTCATGACAGGTATTAAATCATGTAGACCAGCCATATCCACATAAACCCTGTTAAACCAACATTACTTCAAATGTAGAAGAGCAAGACTTACATTCTGTCCTCATGTCTGGAACATTCCTCTCCTGTTTGTTGCCCTGTCTCCACAGTGTATGTTGTAAGAGGTATATTGCACTACCCTCTGTGATGCTATTTGCCAAACACTGACATGAATTCCTGCTCACAGTGAATGAAAAGTGCCAACACCCACATGATATTCCTAGTTATAGGAGTGTTCTTCCGTGCAATTGGCTATGGGAATGTTACCACAGCTGTTCCACATGCAATCAGCTAGTGGGGCTGCATTTCATACACAGGCCATCAGCTGATCATTAGCACTACTTACAAAACACAAGCTGCTGCCTAAGCAAACAGGTGTACTTTTCACATCCACCAGAGAGGGAGTGAGAGAGACAGATAGAGACAAAGTAAGAAAGGAAAGGAGTAGGAGAGTATGAGCTAAGCATGTTTGTGTCACACAGTTACCAGTACAGGGTTTCAAACCCCTGCCTGACTATGTGTTGCTATTACATTTTTATGCAGTTACTGCATGCACCACAGAGCTTACATGTTAGAGAGCTGTCCAAAGGTATATTTGAAGGTGAGTGCATCAGCAACAGTGATAAAGGAGGGATAAGGTAAGTGTAGTACATGTGCCTGTCCACAAAAGCAGGTGTCAAAGAATACGCAACCACACTCTCTCAGGGACTCACACACATTATCACAGTTGGCAGGGTCAAGATTAGAATTCCTAACTAACTAGTTTGCTACACTACCATATTAAGCAGGTATCACATGCATCACAGAGGTTATCAGGCTGGTATATGGGCAAAGGGTATATCTAGTTGACCAACATCAGAAGACATGCTTCAGTAGGGCAATGGGAGGTGTAGTGAGTGTGAATGACTTCCAACGCATTAATCTCTACACACACACACACACACACACATACTCACACACACACACACACACACACACACACACACACACACACACACACACACACACACACACACACACACACACACACACACACACACACACACACACACATATTTGGCAGTACTGACACACATGGGTTCATTGCTTCACATGTGTGTAGTGGTTGACTGTGGCAGAAGGCTGTACAAGGCTAGGCAAAGGGTATACCTTGGCATCAGGACATATGACAATGGTCTGCAGTGTGGCTCAGGGGTGTAGTCCCTGGATTGGCCAACACAGGTATTGTATTCACCATTCACTCATCTGGGTTACTATTGTTGGTGGCCAGTGCTGCGTAATGCTTGCCATGTGTATGTTCTATATTCCACAACATGGATGGTGTCTGTGATGTGCACGTCCCACATGCATGTTCTGTGACACGTGAAAGTGTACCTGGTGTGTCTGGGGCATGTTGTGTGGACAGATTGTTATCGTCTGATGTGACATTCCTGACCTCATGTGGTGAGAACTGGCTATGGGAATGAGATTGATCCTGCACCTACATTGACAGCATGATTCAGGTATTCACTGGTGTTAGTGGCATCAGTCCATACAGGGCATGTGTATAAGGCATGGTACTTCCTTTGTGGATTACATTTACTGACTCTGCAGTTGTTACAGGTGTCCAGTGGGGAACATAGCAAAAGACCATTGTAAGCAATTATTTGCCTATTGTAGGGCTGGAACAGGGTGCTTTGTCATCTGTAGTCCACTGCAATCACACTGTGGTTACTATATGTGGGCAATATGCAGGGAACTACCAACATAGTTGTTGTTGCCTATCCAAGTGTGTTTGCGTATGAGACATGGGTGGAGAGTGTTCTCTGGGTAATACAAGGGTTGCCTATATTGTTCCCCAATCCATAATGTCACATGTAGGGGTATGGATTGTCTACAACAGCCTCTCTGTGTTTTGACATCTGTTGTCCTTGTAAGGTGGACATTGTGACATATAATAGGTCCTCAATATAAGAAATTTTCAAAACCCACCCCACAATGAGTCTTGTTATTACACAATCACAGCTACCGCCACACAACATACTTATGCCAAACACACACAGGTGTTTGACAGTGCTGAGATTCAAACCCTTACCTAGCTATGGATTGTTACTATAGTGAACTGCATTTATCGCATGCACCACAGAGCTTACAGGCCTAGTCTTTCCCCAAAGGTATATTTCAAGGTGAATGACATCAGCAGGCTTGCCAAAGTAGGGCAATGGAAAGTTTATTGTCTGTGAATGGCCTCAAAAGCATTGATCCCTACACAGACAGACACGGACACACACACACAGAGGTTCATAGTTGCCATGCCTGGGATTAGAACTCCTACCTAACTATTACATCACACTACAGCATTGCACAGTTATAACACACGCCATGGAGCTTATAGGTCTATGCCTTCCCCAAAGGTGTATTTCAAGGTGAATGAGATTAGCAGACTTCCCATAGTAGGGCAATGGAAAGTGTTTTGACTGTGAATGGCCTCAAAAGCATTGATCCCTACACAGACAAACGCACACAGAGTTTCACAGTTGCCATGTCTTGGATTAGAACTCCTACCTGACTAGTATATCATACTACACCATTATGCAGTTATAGCATGCACCATGGAGCTTATAGGACTACTCATTTCCCAAAGATGTATTTCAAGGTGAATGACATCAGATGGCATGCCAAATAGGGCAATGGAAAGTCTAGTGACTGTGAGTGGCCTCAAAAGCATTTATCCCTACACATACACAGAGTCTAACAGTTGCCATGTCTGGGATTAGAACTCCTATCTAATTAGTACATCACACTGTAGCATTACACAGTTATAGCATACGCCACGGAGCTTATAGGGCTAGTCCTTCTGCAAAGGTGTATTTCAAGGTGAATGACATCAGCAGGCTTGCAAAAGTAGGGCAATGGGGAGTGTGGTGTGTGTGAATGAGCCATAAACCATTAATTTGGAAGCAGACACACAACACTCAGTCACACACAGGTTTATATTTAACAGGAACGTGTATACAACTGCTAGATGAATAATGACCTGTACAGTCATGTTACACAGTTATCACAAGCACCACAGACACTATAGTGCTGAGGGATACCAGAAGCAAATGTCTACAGTGATTGACATTTGCACATCTTGTGGTATTGGCCAATTGAAAGTGTGATGGGTGGGACAGGCCTCATGATGGAAAGTTCTTTGTCACTGTCTGTCACTTTCTTCCACACATCTATGTATGTGTAAGCTTGGCCTATTATAGTGTGTTGTCCTTGGATATATGTGTGTATTCCTATCCAAAATGTGTGTACAAAGCATGACTGGTGTAAAATGTGGAGTGTGTGCACAAACATCTGCGACTGACAGATATGTATAGTCCATTGTTGTTGCCAGACATGGGCTTCATTTCTCTAAGTGTAGGAGCATGCCCAGTATGACCTTCTGTACTGAATGTGTGAATCCATTCCATGTAGGTTGTACTCCAGTGCAGGCTTTTGTGTTGTACACCTACAGCTAGCAACCTGTTTCTGCAGGATATTTGTAGATTGGTTGACAATATGGGGTCACAGTTGACAAAGGATAGTGGGACACTGTAACTAATTGTGTCTGTGCTGCTTCTGCTACATGGTTTTGGTGTTAGCAGAGATATTCAGGCATATGTACAGTTTTACACTGTGATGTTTTATGTCATCAACTACTGACAGGTATACATATTTGCTTGCAGTAATTTCCTGGGGAACACAAGATGAATGAAGCTGTGTCCAGTATTGTGGTCTGCAGCCTACATATTCTTGCATAATCACGCCATTATGGAGAGGGAGCTGCAGACACTTGCTGATGTGTCTGTGTAAATGGTTCAGCACCTTGGTACTGTGGTGGCTAAGGATCCCATGCTTGTACATCCATTGATGTGACAGTATGGCCATATTCTGCTGTGGCCATACCTCACAGCTGTACAGATTCACACAGGTTACCCAGAGGCAGGCAGGCCTCATATTTCTGGTCATTACCCCATCACATTGTGGTTTACGAGCAGGATTGTCGCCACCCATTCCTGTGTTTGCAGGCAGGGATTGTATGTGCACACATCTGAGTTTCAGACTTCATACACTCCATGGTGACCATGAATCTACCCCCCCCCCTCTGTTAGTCTAGCCTCTTCCGAACATTATGCAAATCTTATCTGATAAGTATTCCTATAGTTATCACTTCATACCAGCAGTATTTAGGGGGTGGTCCACAGTTCATGCAGTAGGACATGGTGGACATGCTACTGGGATTTGTCAACATGCCTTGCATTTGTATTCTGTGGACTGTGTTATGTTGTTATTTGGGAGTCCATGAGATAACATACATTGGCAGTAGCATTGATCAGTGTAATTGCCACACCTAGTGACTACAGTGTCTTGCGTACAGAGATACACAAAGTTATAAAATACCTCGATCTGCAGGTAGAAGTGAGAGCCATGTGGAAGAAAGATACCCAAACAGTTCCAATAGTAGTAGGAGCAATTGGTCTTATAAAAAAGAATTTACAATCGTATTTGGATGTGTTACCAATTCATGTAACACCATACGAATTGCAGAAGGAGTCATTACTGGGCACATTGCGGGTGCTGAGAAGAGCACTTTGGCTAACATCAAAGAGTGATACAATACTAATTTCATGAACTTTAATCATACTTTGACTTAGGAATGGGGTGCATTCCCATCATGGTATTAGAAACCCAAAAGACTTGGAGAAATTAAAAAAAGCAGTACGGGTGAGACACAGGCCTTTGACAGAGGACTGTAAGGCATTTGGTAGTGATGCAGGCCATCTGTAGCAGGCCAGTGCATTGTGTCACTCCTACAGTCCCAGGCTGCAAGCCATTATATTCCCCTGGGGTGACAGGGTAGGTGTGCAAGGTGTTAATGTCAATAGTTTTTGTCCTTATTGATCCATTGGTGTGGATGCTGGCAGGGTGCTGCTTACAGCTAGGGACACACCTACATGGGACACCTCTTCAGCATGTTGCATTATGTGGCTATTCCCATACAGAGGTGGGTTTGTATTATACTCATTCCCAACAGCATGGATAATACCTGTGAGGTACATGTGGCTGATGGTGTGGTGAGCTGGGTGCATGTGTGCTATGGCAGCTACTTGCAACTAATTCACAGATATACGTGGGGCATTCCACATTATGTTGGCTTGTGCAGGGACATCAGCAGTTTTTCAGTACTTCATACCTGTGCCTTTTGTGGTCTGCCAATGTTTGGCCAGACAACATCAGTATTCCATACTACACAGCCAACTAATGTGCTGCTAACCTGTATGTACAATTCCAAAGGTGTGTCCATTTGACAGTAACATTTTATACACTGTCTGTCTAGGGTACTTCTACCTGTGTACTGCTTGTGTGTCTGGGCCCACATTCATGACATGTCCATCTTTCAGATGGTGACAGATATTACATCCAAACAATTAGTATGGATTACTGCTGGATTGTGTCTTGTTGGGACACATTGTGTTTGGCACTGCAGTTGTGAGAACTTGGCCCACTCATCAACAGTACTGGCCACTGGCCACCGGGACACAACCCTCCATGCTTACATGCTGAACACTGTCACACAATATACAACACACAACAACCTAACACACAAAGCCCTGTATATTGTACATGTGCTACAATCTATCCTGCTACTTTGGCCAGCTCAGGTAATCTGTGATCCACTGTTATTATACCTACACATACATGTTACTAAATTTATACATAGGATTTGGGGTGGGGGGCACACCTGACAACTGTAAACATTTGCTATGACTGTACTGGTATTTCAAGTACTCCATTTCATTCTGTATTCTGACCTATCATGCAGACTAGAGGCATATCAGTGTACTACAGTTCTTAGGTTTTATTGACCTACATTTCAGTTTCAGAGTTCTTACCCTTCAGAACTAACATCCCACTGCCTGACCTGTTGTAGTCTGTCTATGTAGGTCTGGAGGGGGCTGTTCTCCATAGCCATCAATCAGAGGCCTTAGCACAGCCTTTCTTTGTGTTTGTCTACACCTGTCCTGCTGACTGAGACTGTTGTTCGGTATGTGAGCCTCACTGACATGCATGTGTGCGTCCTATGGACACACATTTGGCCCACCACATGTCCTGCAGTGGGTTTTGTCACCTTGTCTAGTACTGCCTACTATGTTGACACCAGTATTTGTTAAGGATTTCATGCTGTCAATATAGTTGTCTACTATCTGCTGGCAACCCATTCAGCCACCTGATTCCCTAACATGCTCACATCCATACCATAGATACAGGTAGCAGAACATACTACTACATTCAATATGCAATTGATAGTGCGCGTGACTTACCTTGTGGCTGTTCCAGTATTGAGGATGGTGCTGGAGGGCTGACTAGGTTGGATGAACATAGTACACTCCCCATACATGGTTAGTGTCATGTTTGGCATCAATTTTACTGTATGTGCGAGTCGGAGAGAGGTGTTATTCCCTGAGTTCCTACCATGTCAGTGTATGTGCTATGCGTTGCCTCTTTGCCAAGGCATGGGCATACTGGGCATGTCTCCTTCTGCCTACTGGGGCAGGCAAAGGTTGTTCCTCCTCTGAGTCACTCTGTGCCTGTCCCTGCCTTAGCAATGGTGGGGGGGCTGTGTGGCCCTGACCCATGCTGTTCCTGCTACAGCTGTTTCCGCAGGATCATATTGTGTAGCATGGCACACACAATGAAAATTTGGGCACATGTAGCTGGTGAGTACTGCAAGGCTTCACCAGATATGTCCAGGCACCGGAACCGTGACTTGAGAATCCTAAACACATGCTCTATTATGATTCTGGGCTGTGCGTGTGCCTCATTATGGAGTTCTTGTTTGGGGTGTGTGAATTTCTGATGGGTGTCATCAGTCACGGCTCCAGTGCGTAACCAGCAACCCCACTAGGTGGCCATATAGGATGTCCCCATTGGCAAATCTCTGGTACAGCTGCGTCATATGCCCAATGTGGCAGTCATGATAGCTTCCAGGGCTGCCAGCACACACATTCATTATAATGCCCTGGGCATTGCACACAACCTGGCAGTTGATGGAGGGGAAGCCCTTGTGGTTTATGTAGACTCTACCCCATTCACCGGGTGGTGCTTTGATGTGTATGTGCGTGCAGTCTATAGCACCAACTACTTCAGGGTATTCTATTTAGTGAAACGCCTCACGGGTGTTGAGGAAATATATGTGCTCACTGGCATGTGCTGACATGGCATCCATGAACTGGTGGAGTACCCTGGATGTTGATGCCAGTGAGATCCCCATAATATCCCTAGTTGGCCTTTGGAAGGTACCTGTGGCTAGTATTATTAAGCCTACACATACCTTGGTATCCACTGGGATGGGTTCCCCTCTGTTGGTTCTGTGTGTGAGGGGTGGTCGGCACAGCTCAAAAATTTGCTGTAGGAGGTCCCTGTCCACCCTATAATGTTCCACTATCTCTAGCTCATGTAGCCCCTGGATGGGTTACCTTGGGTCTGTACACTCTTCTCCTTCTCCTCACTGTGGGTTGGTCACCAACATTCTCATCCTCACCACCCTCAGCCTCTTCCACATGTTGATTTATGAGAGCAAAAGCAGCCCCTATCTTTTTGCTTTTGTTAGGTAAATTTCCCCATTTGTGTACACCGGTGGTGTAGAGTTTGTGGGAAAAAACAGAGGGAAAGGAGTTTGCATAGTTTATAGTAGTGTGCTGGGCTGGGCTGCTGCCTGTGTAATTGGCTGATTCTGATACATTCCAATTCCACCTGCCAGCTATGCTAGTTCTCCTTGACTACCTTCCTACTGCTGTTTTCCCTTCCCATTGCCTTCCTGTTTAAGCCCCAAGGCGTGCTGCACAAACCTGGTACTCAGATGTGACTGGAACTATTTCCTAGTATAATTTTTTTTGTTTGTTTAAAACCCGGTGCATGGCATGCACACCCGTTTAGGCAATGTAAATACTGCTAGGCAGCTTCAGACACAACCCCTTCCTTAGCTCTGCTAAGCTAAGGGCAAACCCAAGCCACAGAGCTGAAATAAGCTTACAGTATGCCTGACACACCCCTCTATGATGTCAGCTAACTTTTAGGCTTGCACCATGGTTTTCCTGCACATACACGGTTGGGTGCAGGCTAGCCACGAGGTGAAATCTGTGATTCGGTATCATTCCCCTCATTTGCATAGAATTGACTGCTAATGCCTAGTTACAAGCCTGACACTGAGCCTTCCCCCTTAGCAACCACTGTTCACTGGCCTTGTTGTCTTTGCCTGGCATTGACTATAATGGTAAAATTGTGATTTTGCAGAAAAAGCTTTTTTCAAGGTTTTAGTTTTATTTTCAGCCCAATCCCATTTGCGCGCCACTGCCCTACGCTTAAACGGCCAAAATCTGCCAAAAAAAAAAGTTAGCTTTTGTTATTTTGAAAGTATTTTCCATGCCAGTTGCCATATATTTGGCCACTGGCATGCCTTCCACATTATATACGCCCTTTATTTGGAGCTGTCATGGCTCCGTTTTGTAGTTTGCAGAAATATACTCGGTTACTAACCGAGTACATTTCTGCAGGTTACACTAATCCTGCACGGATGACTGCCAGCTTCCTGGATTGCTAATTCACCTCATTTGCATGGTTTTCACCTGCAAATGGGGTAATTAGCATACCGGAGCTGTGTCCGTGTAGGAATAGTGAAGAAGTGCTTGTGCATATCCCAGGAGTTTGTTCCTGGATCTCTCGGCGGCCATATTGCCTCCAGCAGCTCTTGCACTATTCCTGCATGCCATGCAGAGCTTACTGAATCCTGGGGTGTGTTTTACTTGGATTCTGATTTACTTGCATATTTAAACTTGGAAAAATCCCACAGCTGTGTCTCTTGTGAGTCAGACAGAAATTAATTTTTCCTACCCACACATCCTGGCATTATGTTTTTCACCTGAACTGTCTTTCTAGTTGCCTGCCTCTTATGTTAATTTGGCCACATATCTCCTTCCCTCTCCCTGTTCATTGGCTGTTGTGAGCAAGCACAAAATTATCATTTTGTGAATTCACTACCCTTCAACTGTTTAAATTTATTGGTCATCCCTATGTATTCCATAAAACCAGAATACAAAGTGCCCAACCCCTTCCAATCTATCTTGCTCTTTAAAAATTAGTGACTCTCCACTTTGATCGTTAAAGCTTAGTTATCCCCCACTTCCATATGTAACTGCTTAGTGAACACTTCAGCTCTTGGATTAACCTTTAAAATCAGCAGTGTATACTCCAAGACCACCAATTATTGGACAGCTCCATTCTGACTTTCAGTAGTCATCTTGGGATTAGTGCTTCTGTTTTGCTCCTGGTAAAAGAAGGATTAGAGTGCATTGATTCTTGACTGTTTCTGGTTGGGCAGTCAGTGTCTGTGCTTGACATTCCTGATTGGTCTGGTTGCTATTCAAGGCATCTACCAGGAAAAGACTGCAGCAGGTCTACAGACTCTTGCATCATCTGTAACAAGACTGTGGATCACCAAACAGGCTGTGGCCTGCTTCTCATCTTGGGATTGGTGCTATTGTTTAGATTCTGGTGAGATAAGAAACAGAATAGCATTGTATCCCAGCAGAGTGAAGCTGCGGTGAGACCAGCACTAGTAGAATTCAACAGTAGCCATTCATGTGACTCCCATCTTTTCATCATTCTTGACAAGCTAATTCTTTCTTTTTGGCAAGTACTACTTGATTTGTCCATAATTTATTTATTTATTTATTCCAGTTTGATGACCGGAGAGGTCCACTGGGCCTGGGGAGCCCATTTTCAGTGAAGGCATGGGGAGAAAAGCTCCATAAAAGTTACAAAAATACAATAATACAATAATAATTAACAAAGAAATTAAGGATTACAAAAGGTAGCATTCAAAAGTAGAAAATAGAAAATAGAAAACATATTTACAATTCAGTACACTGGGCTAAGTGAGCCTACATTCTGTGGAGGCATGGGAGAAAATAACATAGTACAAAGTTTAATTACATGAATACATTTGGAGGGAGCTTGGGCAGTCTTTGCTTATTTAAAGTTTAAATAGCATGCTTAATAATAATATAGGAAGTTAGGAATGCAAGCAACAGGAGGCATTTGCAGGAGTGAGAAACAAATAACTGTAAAGATTCAGGAGTAGACAGGAGTATAGTATCCTGGCAGGATTTTGTAGAATGGTTACAATAACAAATTGAAGTGAGGCTAGGAAGGTATAGAGGTTAATCAGGGGAGAAAGGAGAGGAGAGCTTGAGAGGAATGGGGGGAAGAGTACAATTGCATTTCCTGTTAAGATAAAGATAGGAATGAAGTTGAGTTTTGAAGTTTTTAAGGTTGTCACAGGTCCTCAGTGTGGAGGGAAGAGCCTTCTATTTTTTAGCTAGGGAATAAGATAGCAGAAGCTGGCCAGCAGGGTGCTTGGGTTTATGGATGGTGATCAAGTTTTGGTGGGTAGATCGAAGGGGTCTGAATGGGTTGTAAGGTTGCAGAATGTTGGATTCATTAGGGTCTACTTATTAATTTCCCCTCAAATGTTTGGTAGTGCTCTGTATAGACACAGAAACCCTGAGTGGCATTTTTCTTGTGAAATCACAGTTAAAATTTCACCAGTACTTAGTTGCACACAGGACATCTAGTTTCCAGTGACAAGAAATGCCCCCAGAGATACAAACTGAATACTCCTAACATTGCTTTATATCCTCACTCCAACTGTATAATTAATAAAACAGGGTCTGTTGCCATGGAAATGAAATCTCCCACTATCTCCATTAACAGCTTGGTGGATATGAATATCCCGAGGCAATGTAGAAATTGCCTCATGTTTACTGACAACCAGTTAATTCTCAAACTCATATGGTATGTAAGAGATGTATTTATTCAATGTCACTGGAGGCAAAGTTCTCATATAAAAGCACTCAATGTCAATAAAGTTTCAGTAGTGCATACACTGCACTCATCACACATAATGTACAGCAGACACATGGACTAACATATGCTAAGGCACTTAAATGTAACCCTCCTAAACCCCAAAGACTTTCTAGACAAACTGCATATAATGAATACCCTCAGCAGCCCCAAATGCACTCATTCACAACAACATCCACATCAACCCATACAGCCACATCTCATGGAGCCTCTACTTCTAAGCCCATCAGGCAAGCCACCACACAATCCAACATTCTGGTCATTTGAGACTCCATTGTGAGAGGCACTGATGTACCTCTCACCAGGCTGAGTAAGGAGAAGGTCACAGACAGTTGCTTATCAAGGGCTAGGATCCACCACATTACGGACACTCTCAGGTCTTTAGGCCACAAGTACCAGTATAACTCCATCATAGTCCATGTTGGTGTAAATGACCTGAGATGTACCTCCCTAGACTATATTAAAAAAGGCATCATGGAGCTCTTGGAATATGTGTCTCAGGCTGGTATGCGCCTAGCATTGAGCAGCATTTTGCCGTCTGCAAGGATGATGCTACAATACAAACAATAGATGACTGACTTTAATAACTGGCTTAGTTTCTGGTGTCATTCTAGGGGGATGCTTTATTTGTCAGCATGGAAGGAGATAGTCAACAGACCACACTGCTTTGCCAGGGATGGTCTGCACCTTTTACCCTCTTGGTTTTTGAATATTAGCTAAAAAATTTGTCTTCTCCCATATGCCTTTTTAGGCAATGCCAAATTGAATGTACGCACGACAAATCAAAACCAAGAAAATTTAAAGATACTACTGCTTAAGGCTAGGAGTCTAAACAAAAAACTCCACTCCCTTGAAGATCTCTTCACCCTAGGGAATGCTGATGTCTGCAGACAGCACATTGACAGTTTGTTTGTGTCTTTCGGCTTTTCCCGGTTAGGGGTCGCCACAGCAGAACTCTGGTAAGCTATTGATTGGTAGTTGATTTTTACGTGCTAAGTTACCAGCCCTGATGCACAACCTTCAACAAAGGTACGCCCATTCATGCATGTCTCCAAGCAGATGACGCTCTAGCTGAGAATCGAACTGGACAGCGTCTTACTGTGAGGTGACAATGCTACCGCAGCACCACCACCGCGATAGACAGCACACTGAGAGTACAAGGTTATAATGCCTTCCACACATTATACCAGCTACTACACAGATAGGGACTAAATGTGGAGGTGTCTTGATTTACATCCAAAATAAATATACCTCAATTCTGCTCAAAGAGGACAATTCACTTTCACGTCCCCATATTTCTATCACCATAG
This sequence comes from Protopterus annectens, assembly GCF_019279795.1. Classification (NCBI taxonomy): domain Eukaryota; kingdom Metazoa; phylum Chordata; order Ceratodontiformes; family Protopteridae; genus Protopterus; species Protopterus annectens. The sequence goes on from NC_056727.1 coordinate 234,981,735, forward strand.
GAAAAATACAATACCATTTCTTTGCAAGCTATAGGTACCCTATTATGACCCAGGAAACTCATATAATGTATTTAAATGTACTGGAAACACTCACCATCCAACCCAATACCATATTCATGGGTGACTTCAATTGCCCTACTATTAATTGGGAATCCTATAAAACAGCGAATGTACAGGCACAGAGATTCCTCGATTGTGTAAACACAAACTCCCTGGACCAGATTGTTAATACTGGGGTGCAACCATACTGGATGTGGTCCTCACTAATAGGGGAGAGTGCTGCACACCCCCTAGTATAATGTCTTTGGTGACAATGTCAGACCACAAAAACAGAAAAATGGTCTCCTTTGAAGTAAAAATAAAACTTGGAACCCCAGCTAACCCTGGAATATTCAGGAACTAGTCTAAGGCTAACTTCCTGCTATTAAGTGATAACCTAGCAAAATTTCAAGCCCTCGTAAACTCTGTGAACACTGCTGCCTATGAAGAACTGTTCGAAGAAACCCATACCAGCATGTTAATAGCTTCATAGAGGCATATGTACCCACCAGGAAGAAGCACAGAACTAACTCAAAAAACAAGCCATCCTGGTGGAATCACAATATCAATAGGCTGCATAACAGAAGAAAGAAAATTGTGGCAAAAATTCAGAGGTGCAGCACTCAGCAGGATAAAAGCACTCTCATCAAAGTAAACAAACAACTCAGAGGGCAAATAAAGTCTAGCAAAGCCAAATTTGATGTAAAGTTGACCTCCCAGGCCAAGGACAGCCACAAGGCATTTTTAGCTATGTCCATAACCTCAAAGGCAATACACAATTGTGGGCAGAGCTCTTTGTAAATTGAGCCACCTATACTGAGCTAGAAGATATAACAAACCTCCTGGCCAACAAAGTCAGCTCCAACTTTACTCCTCTCAACCCCCAAATCTTCCCAAAGGAAATACCATCAAATATAACTCCCCCTGCTATCACTTGGGAACAGGTCCTTAATGCTCTCTCTACACTGTATCAATGGGCCCAGACAATATCCCAGGATGACGTCTAAATAGCATGAAACATGACCTATCAGGCCCTCTGTAATGACTATTTAACTGTAGGTTCCAAACAGGCTATATGCCTCATGATTAGAGAACAGCAACAGACATTCCTCTGCACAAAAGTGGGCCATCTATAAATTCTGGAAACTACAGACCCATGAGTTTCACTAGTCTCATATGCAAAGCCATGGGAAGAATTATCACAGAAATGATCGATAATGACAACAGTAAACCTCCAGACACTGGACCCAACCCAATTTGGTTTCATCAAGAACAGGTCATGTCTACTCAACCTGGTGAAGGACACCAAAACAATGGATGAGGGCAAAATGGTTCACACTGCCTACCTTGACTTGGCCAAGGCATTTGACACAATACCCCACTCAGGCATTGTTGACAAACTCAAGAGGTTAGGTACAAACCATTATATTACCTGGTGGCTAGCTAACAGTCTCATTGACAGGACCCAGGAAATAAGAATTAGGGAGGCCACCTCTACCAGGAGGCCAGTCACAAGTGGAGTTTCTCAGGTATTGGTACTGAGACTGTTCCTTTTTGGCATTTACTTCTCTGAAGTGAAGGCCATTGTCAGTGGCCTCTGGCTGACTAAATCTGCAGATGGTTGCAAATTAGGAGCTGTCATTAAATCCCACAGACACAAATGTTCTCCAGGAAGGGCTATCATAAATAAACAACTGGGATCAGAGTCATGGACTAAAACTAAATGCCAAGAAATTCAAAGCAGTATCCTTTGGTAAGTCATCCACCCCTGGTAACTATCATATTGACAAGGCACCCCTATGAGCTGAACCAGTAGTCAGGAACAAATAGAGAGTAATCTAGCCTTTGACCATCATGTGTCTACAGTAGTGAGGAAATCATTCTACATCATTGTTCCACTGTATTTGGCATTCATCAAACCTATCACTGAGTTCATTGCCCCCTTTGGTACTTTGGTATGTACGTAACCAGGCATATGCAACAATTGGAATCTCCACAGAGGTTCCTCAATAAAGAATACAGGGCACACGTATCATGTCCTATGCAGACTGCCTCAAGGCCCTATTTTTGCATTTTGTCTCCTACAGGCTGTTGAGGGGAGATCTATGCCTGGCATACAAGGCATTGCCAGATCCCACTCTGATGAACCTCTTGCATAGCCACAAAACACAGAACCAGAATTACCCATCCTAAAGACTTAAACTTTGCCTGTGATATAACTAGGATATGCTGGAGAGACAGGTATCTATTCCAGAGACTACCCCTTCTCAGAAACAGGCTCCCCATCCATGTGAAGCAGAGTTCATCCCTAACCCAAGTCAAGTGTAACTTGGACAGTTGGATGGGGACCACAAAATTCATCCCTGGTTTGTCACCTATGTCTCTAATGGACACAGACAACCTGCAAATTGTTCATCTCCCAGGCCCCTGCTTGCAAATGTTTCATCTCCCAAGCCCTGCTTACACTTATCAAGGGTACCAGAACTTGCCAGAGATTTGGGATGCATGGCTAGGCTTAAAAATGCCCTTGTGGTCATTAGCCTAGTAAACACTCGTGTACCTATGAACCTATAATATACCTAAAAAAAAACGGAAGAAAGGAGGATGAGGCTAGGGTAGCAGAACTTTTCTCCTGCTCTGTTTCTACATATATTTCTGACAGGAATTTATATATCTAAACAATTCTAAACAACTTAATTGAGTGAATTTGGATACATCTTGCAGTGCTTGAGGATTGTAACAAAGTATTTCTTTACATATTTCATTATTTTCCTGTACAATTCTTTGTGGGAAATATTCATCACTGTATCCAGCCTTATAATGAGTCATACAAAGGTAACTTCACAAGATTCTACACTTCTAAAATAGATTTATTCAGTACTAACTAACATTCAAGAATTATCACATAAGGTAGATAAACTGGACACCAAAACTGAGGATTTTAAACAGATCTGTTCCAAACAAATGGAACAAATCAATGAAGATCTGCAGCTGCAGAAGACTCAGATATCAGGTATTGAAGATTATTTAAATGACATAGAAGGAAGACTGAATGAGGATGAAACAATATCGAGTTCCTGTTAAAGCAAGAAACTGATGACCTCAGAAACAGAACTCACAGCAATAACATCCTTATATTTGGATTACCTGAAAGAACTGAAGGTAATAATATGGTTCATTTTTATCTTCCTGGCTCCCTAAAATTTTAGACTTACCAGAAGCACTGTCATTTGGAATAGAGAGAGCACATAGATCCTTAGTTACTCCTGCATCTAGAAAAACACTTTTCCAAGGTCTATTATTGTTAGATTTTTTCCTCTCAAGATAAAGAACTTGTTCTTAAGGCAACCTGGGCTAAATCACCACTCAGAATAGATGGATGTAACATTTGTTTTGACAATGACTATTCTGTAGCAGTAATATCCAAGAGAAAACAATGTATTTCTGTCATTAGAGAACTTAAGAAAAAACAAATAAAAGTACATCTACTGTTCCTCCCAAATTAAAGAATTTTCCTTCAGATGAAACTAAACTCTTCGAAGATATGGACCCTGCATTGTCATAGCTAAAAACTTATAAAATGTTAGAACAAACAGAAGATGTGGATTGGTCCATTATGCCCTTGAGGAGACAAGAAGAGAACAATGGATGGAAGGTAAATGAAAAGAAGAAATTAAGAGAAAAATTACCAGTTTCTTAATTTACATATAAAGAAAATAAAGTGCTAAACGTTGCTTTTCTCATATCTCATAGGTTCATAGGTTCATAGTTAGGTACTAAGCTATTGGCCCTAGGGCCTATATAAGCCTAGCCAAAAAGGTACCCTGGGTTTCGCCACCCAAGAAAATAATTTTCCTGTGCCCTGTCGAGCAAAGCCACAGAGGTGATCCCTGGGGAGAATTTCCTATTTCCCATCCAATCATCAAGTATTTTCTTAAAGAGTGCTAATGAGGAGCTTTTTTTGATATAGATAGGTAGTTTGTTCCAGAGTATGGGAAGTCTCTGGGACAGGAATTTATCCCTCCAGCATGTTCTGTTTATTGTGGTGACAAGGTTTAGGTCCCTAGAGCGTGTAGCTCAGAGGGATTGGGATTTCTTTAAGTGGAGCATGTCCAACATCTCTGGGTTTGACATAGCTTTATATGTTAGCCAGAGATTGCCTCTGAGTAGGTGATATGCGATGGAGTAAAGCTGGAGTTTTTTGAGACATTCTGCATAGGCTATCTGTTTGAGGCCAGTAATCCTCTTTTTGAGGTATTTCTGTGACCTTTCCAGTTGTTGTAGATGTCTTGTGAGGTACATACCAAAAGGGGCATTGTACTCTATAATGGGTCTAATGAGTGATGAGTAGAGGGGAACAATGACCTTTTTTTTCCTGGATGAGAAACCTTTTGTGATGAGGTGTGCCATGTAGAAGGATTTCCTGACTACTGTGGCAATGTGATTATCAAAGGAGAGACTACTGTCCACCCATGTCCCAAAGGTCTCTTATCACATTTTTTGTGTTAAGTAGACTATCACCTATGTGGTAGCTCATGGGTACAGAGTTTTTACCAAAGGGGATGACAATGCACTTTTTGGCATTGACCTTGAGGCCATGGCTTTGACACCAAGCATCTGTCTCCATGAGGCCCTTTTGTAGGATGTCCACATTGTTAGGAGTTTCGATTATGGCTCCTAGTTTGCAGTCATCTGCGAACTTCAGTAGCCAAAGAACTTCTGTGTTAGCCTCTACTTCAGAAAAGTAGATACCAAACAGGAGAGGACCCAGGACTGAACCCTGTGGTACTCCACTTGTCACTGGTCTGAAGTTGGATTTGGAGTCTGCTACTTTCACAGTGTGGGTTCTGTCAGTGAGCCAGTTGGTAACCCATCTTGTGATATAGGGATTTATATCTAGTTTAGTGAGTTTATCTATAATTCCAGAGTGGGCATGGTGTCAAAAGCCTTGGCAAGATCTAGATTGGCTGTGTGAACCAACTTACCCTCGTCTACGGCTTTGGTGACTGCTTCAAAGAAGTCTATCAGGTTTTGGAGACATGATCTGCCTTTTACAAACCCAAACTGGGTGGGGTCCAGAGTTTGGAGATTACCAATGTCTTTATGTATAAGATTCATGATGATACATTCCATGGCCTTGCAGACCAGGCTCATTAGGCTAATGGGGTGGTAGCTCCTGGGGTCCATGGTGGCTCCCCTTTTGTGGAGTGGGATAACCGTCACTGTGCACCATTCAGTGGGCACAAAGCCTGAGGTGAGGCTATGATTAAACATGGTGCTTAGGTGGGGTGCCAGTTCATTCTGAAGGTCATGTAGAATGCAGCCTGGGATATTGTCAGGTCCCATGGATGCTGTGTTCTTGGCTTTGGAGAGTGTGGTTTTTACCTGTGTAGCCATGATTACAGGAACTTTGCATTCTTCCAGTATAGAGATGGGCCCTTTAGGGGGTGAGAGGGGGGTAAAGTTAACAATGAACCTATCTGCCAGGATGTTGGCAATATCAGTTGGTTCTGTATATTTAGTGCCATTGTGCTGTAACTCAGAGCAGATCTGAGTGTTGCCATTGAGATTCTTAACATAGGTATAGAATGCGATGTGGTTGTCTTTAGAATCAATGGCGATTTTGTTTTCATAACTAGCTTTGGAGGATTTTATAAAGCATCTCAGCTTCTTACTGAGGCTGACCTGGGAGTTCCTCCAATCATGGGATTTTACTCTTTTTTGCAACAGTTTCTTTCTTCTGTTGTACAGTTTGTTTATGGCAGGTGACCACCAGATTGGCTTCCTTTTTTTGGAGGATAGCATCTTGGTTCTGTTAGGGATAGCACAATCCATGCATTCGTGTAAGTGCTTATAAAGTGCATTTGTGTAGGATTCAGCAGTCGTACCTCTAATGTCCATCTGCATGGGTGTCGTAAAGTTTGTCACTTCTGGCTTAAGAAGTCTGAAGTTGGCTTTGGATAATTTTTTTACAGTGGTTTCCCTAATGGTGGGGGGCTGGGATGTGTATGTCTAGGGTGATTAGCTTGTGGTCGATTTAACCAATGAGGAATTGACTTCTGGTGTGGAACACCAGTTGCCCATGTTGGTAATGACCAGGTCTAGGATATTGCTGTTCCTAGTGGGGTTGTGGATAAGTTGATCCAAGGCATTGGAATTTATGAATTCCAGAAAATGTTGAGCAAAAGAGTTGGTACATGAGTAGTTTTCCCAGTTAATGGTGGGATGGTTGAAATCAACCATTACTAAGGTGTTGGGTTGTACCCTAATATTTTCCAGTTTAATAAGAAATGAGGAGTGGGAACCCTGGGGCATGGTGGGGGATCTGTAGCAAGTTACAATTTGGATTGCAGTCTTGCCTAGAGTTAGTTGCACTTGGATAATCTCAGATGCATTATGCTGAGCAACTAGCCTGGAGGTGTGGATATCCTTAATGAATATGGACACTCCTCCGCCTTTAGTGTTTCGGTCCAGGTTAGGTGGCCGAAAGGTGTGGTATGAATTATAGCCTGGTAATGCAGGGGTGCTCTCTGGAGCCTTGAACCAGGTCTCTGTCACTGCACAGATGTCGATGTTTTCCATTTTAAGGAGTGCCTCGAGTGAATGCATTTTGAGGTTTAGACTTCTAGCACTGAGTAGCATTATCCTCAGATTTTGTTTGCTTGTACCTGTTAATGTGGTGAATTTGTCATTTGAACCTTGCCTAAAAAAGGCACTATAGGGGTGGCAAGAGCCTTAGCCAGTATCTGGAATCCCAAGGGCGACAGGTGCAGGCTATCTCTGGTAAAGCATAGTGGTGTGTCAATCATGTCTTCCCAGGCAGACAGATACTGGACCTCCTTAGAATGACACCAGAAGCTTAGCCAATTGTTGAAGTCAATCATTTTGTCCTTGTACTGTGGTATCATTTTGGGTGATGGCAGGATGCTACTCAGGGCTAGGGTCATACCTGCCTGGACTATAAGATTGGAGAGCTCCTCCATGTCTCTTTTCATATAGTCTGGGGAGGTACATCTCAGGTCATTCATACCAACATGGACAATGACAGAGGCATATTTGTACTTGTTGTGGAGTGACCTGAGTGCTTGCATTATGTGGCAGATCCTGGCACCTGAGAGGCAGCTGACAGTAACTTTCTCCTTGTTTAGCCTGGTGAGTGGAACATCAGTGTGCCTGACTATAGAGTCACCTATGACTAGAGCGTTGGGTACATTGTTATGCCTTATGGGCTGTGGTTGAGTGGCACACTGAGTTTGTGAGCTATGTATCATTTGGGTTGTGTTGGGGGGGTGGAGGTTGCTTGCATTTCTGCTTTGGAGGTCTCTGTTGCTTGAGCAGATTTTTATTGAGAGCCACCGCGAATGTAGGTGTGTGTTTCATGTTTCTATGTGTGTGTTTTGGTGGTGTAGGTTTTGAGGGACTATGTGATGAGTGTGGTGTGGTGCAAGTGTTCTCCTTTTATAAATATGTCTATTCTTTATATTTTTAAAACAATACTGGAAAATATCTCATACTCATCTATTACATAAAAAGAAGTTAGAAAATCACCAAGAAGTCTGCTATTACAAGGTAATCTAACCCTTTTATGTTATACTTGCCAATTTTATAAACAACCAATACTTTCTTGATATGTTATAACAAAATATTATTAGGTCTTTTTAGTGTCAATCCTTATTCAAAAGAAGCATATAGCCCCTATGCCAAAATTTACACTGTGATGTTGCATTCACAGCTGGTTATCATTAAGCTAATGCATGCTTTGTGTCTGTGTATCAATAGTAGTTGCAATGAATTTGACTACATTAGTTTACATATCTAATTCTCTGAGTTGTCCTAGTCCCATAAATGGGAAATTATTTACTAAAAAGCAACTTGTGCTTCATGTGGGATTTCATGTTTTTAAAAGTATTAACAGTGAAGAAATGCTTACAGTGGGATAAATAGACAAACATATTTTATGAATGCAGATGTGCCCCTGCCTGACTGTAATTCATTGTAACATTTGAGGAGTTGTTTTACTATTATTAATAGTATAACCAGAAAATTGTTTACCTTATTAGTGCACGGGCTTTGATAATGTGTAGCTCTTGTCCCTTATCAAATGAATTGTGATGTGTTTGTTTTTGTGGGAGGGGATAATTCCATTCTCTGTGGATATAGTTCATGTTATAGTTCACAAATGAAGGGGGTGTGATGCTTGGAATATATTTAAGATAATCTCTCATTATAGATTTGTTATATGTGTTCCTTATTGATAATGAGATGAAATGCAGTCAGAAAATTAGAGAAACATGTCTGGTTACAAGGTTCATATTCATAAAAAGTGGAAGTAAAGTTAGAGCATTGTGAAGTTTCATGTCCATGCAGAGAACTGGGGCTGTTAACAGTTTAGTGTCATTGGTGGACAGCTTTAGAAGATTAATTTACATAATAGGTGGAACCTATGTATAATGCATTATCTCAAATGTCACTATGTTCTCAGTTGAACAAAGCCAATGAAACCATAAGACTGTGAATGGGGAATACAATAAGACACTTAAACTTTGATTTCTGGCTAACTTAAATTAAACTCTAAGTTATACTGTACTGTTAAGACATCATAGCTTAATAATATAATTCACTATGCTATAGTAGGTTACCAAAAGTTTAGTTTTCTCTTTCTAGATGATTATTTTTTATATATTTTTTAATGAAAAAGAAGCATATGGACATATCATTTCTGTTATATAAAGCAGTATAGTTTGTTACATAAGACAAATGATAAGAAAGCTATGCAAAGCATGCAAACCAACAATTTGAGGAATCATATTTACATTAAGATACGTCAGAAGTGTTCCTCTTTATCATTTATAAGAAAACAAGATAATGTTGCATGCTGTTGTTGTTGTGTCTTTCGGCTTTTCCTGGTTAGGGGTCACCACAGCAGAACTCTGGTCCGCTAATGATTGGCAGTAGATTTTTATGTTCCGAGTTGCTGGCCCTGATGCACAACCTTCAACGAAGTTATGCCCATTCACGCATGTCTCCACACAGATGATGCTCTAGTTGAGAATCGAACAGGACAACGTCTTACTGTCAAGCAACAACGCTACCGCAGCACCACCACCACAGTAAGATAATGCTGCAGGTACTGTAATATATTCTTCAGTACATTTCTTGAAGACTATATTTGAATGTACATATTAAGATGTTTCATAGAAGCATTACATTAATAGTGATGTGAGGATATATATGACACTGGCAACCTTTTTATTAGAAGTTTGATGTTAATGTCATGAGTAAGTTATCATATACAAATCAAAGAAAGAAACAAATCGTATGTTTAATAGAGATGGCATAAAATATGTTAATTATAGTAAAGTGCTGAGCACAAATAGCAATGGATTATTGTTTAAATGTTTCATGACAAGTATTTATCTATTATTACATTTTCACTGAAGGAAAATAGATGATTTGGAGAAGGAACTTGATCTTTTTATGAGACACATAATAGGAATCTTAAACTGCAGTACAGCAGTTTCTCACCTTTTCAAGATGACAGTGGATGAGATCCAAGATTGTATATAGTTATTGAACAATTATAAGAAATTTGATTTATCTCTTAGTGTTTAATGAACATATAAAAATAAGAAATATGTAAGTTAAACAACTTTGGGAGATATATTATTTCTCTTATTTTTTACACATATATACTGTTTTTTAAGGATCCATCTTGTGTTCGCTTTGTTGTTAATGACAATTTTGTTTAATTGAAGAAGAGGAGTTTGAGCATTTTAGAATAGTAGATGGATGGGTTTGCTTGGATGGTTAAACTGTTCAAGCAGGAGTGTTAGACTTCATAAGGGGTTTGAAGGATTTTAAAAATAAGTGTTTAGTTACATTAAAAGTTTTTGTTTTTGTGGGTAACTACAGCAACAATCATTATGTATCTAATTACATTTTTAAGTACTAATGTCAGTATGACAATTAATAAGCAGTTCTTTAACAAAGAAGAGATATTATACTGGGTCCATATTGTTAATTTTAAGAGAGTCACGACTGTACTGTTGACCTGTATGACAAATGACATTTATTAATTGTATTTTGATGAATGTTAATGAATTGAATAACAGTTGCAAGAGGGATAGTCTAAATAAATATTTGAGGTTATTTAACTCTCAAGTTAATTTTTTTTACAAGAAACACACCTATTGACAGAAGATAAGACAGACTTAAATATTACTCTATATTATCTAGTTCACAATATAATCCAAAAAAAGAGGAGTTGCTATATTATGGAAAAATTCTTTGCCTATGCCTAAAATCATTGACACATATATGGATGACAAAGGCATGGTTTGTTCTGTTATCCTAGAATATAATAAGAGATTATTAACCCTTATTAACTTATACTGGATTCCTGAAATATGAATTAAAACTGTTGAAAAACATCTAGAGCAAGTGATTTAAATTTCAAAAGGCAGCATCATATTAGCAGTAGATTTTAATTGTATATTGTCACCAAAGGATACTAATACAACAGGTAAATGGAAAATACAGGCATCAGCAAAGGCAGTGTTAAAGTTCACCGAACTATTTCACCTTAGAGGTATAAATGATTTCTCAGATCCAGAATCAGTTTTCTTTACTCATTACTCATATAGACATAGAACACAATCCATAATTGATAGAGTGTATGCCTGCAATGAATTAATAGATAAACTAGGCAAAGTTAAATTGGAATCTTGCCCACTTTCAGATCACAAAGCAATCACTTTTTGGGCTGTTTTTAAAATCTAACAATAACAAATAAATCAGGAGGATACCAGGATATATAACTTGCTTAAATGATTTTAGGGACTTTTTTATTAAATAAATTATTTCTTTTATAGAAATTAACAATACAGGAGATATTTCAGAAATCTGTCTATGGGATGTACTAAAAGTACATCTTTTCGGTAGAGTCACCAATTGACTATCAATAAAGCAAAAACCAAGGGACAAAGAACTATATGATATAAAAGAAAAACGTGACAAACTATAACTGAAAAATCAGACAAGAAAAAATGATAACATAGAAGATATCAATAAGCTACATAACAAGTATCTGGAAATTTTAAACCATAAAACTAGTATTAATCTAGAAAAGTTTAAGATAATTAATTTCTCTATTAACCCAAAATCTATGCATAAGTTAGCTAACAGAACAAAACTACTTAGTAAGTCTAACCATATAAAAGAGATTTATTAACATAAGAGGAAAGGTAAAGTGACAGAAATATAAGATATTTTAAAATAATTTAGAAATTATTACAATAAAATCGATCAATATAATGTAATAACAGACTCAGAAGGGGTAATCAAAACTTTTATAAAAAATATAAAAAATAACTTATATGATGACCATAAACCTGTCCCAATGTATGAACTTCAAACTCAAATTAACACATTAAAACCTAACAAAGCAGCAAGTAATGATGGAATTATACCAGACCTCTACAAGTGACTACCTAAATAAGCATTAAACATACTACATAATTTTTTCTATAATTAAAGACTTAAAAGTTCCTCACTATTGGAACTATACCATTATCTCCCCAATTTTAAAAACTAACAAAGATCCAACTGAATGCTCTTTGTATAGACCAAATTCACTTTTAAATGTAGACTATAAATTATTCATGGCAATTTATGCTAATAGATTAAAATATATTCTACCTTCCATGATTAATGATGGTCAAACTGGTTTTATTCTAAATAGAAATACTTATGACAATATCAAAAGAATAATCACAGCAATTGACTATGTAAACAAAACAAAAGAGAATTTTACACTAATGAGTCTAGACATTAATCGTGCTTTTGACTCTGAACTGGAAATATATTTTGTTAGTCTTAGAGGAATGTAATTTTTCAAGTACATTTACACATCTTATAAATCTTCTTTATGACAATTGTCTTGCATACATTAAAATAGGTGCTTTTACTTCTTATTCAATACAAATTTTGAAGGGATCTAAATAAGGATATCCTCTTTCACCTATGCTTTTCAATCTGATTATGGAACCTTTTGTTAATTTTATTAGGTCAAATTTAGACATAAAAGGCATTAGCATAACTGTGAATTTGGTTTCTAAAATCCAATTATTTGCTGATGATATTCTTTTGATATTGGGTGACAGTGATAGTTCCCTTTCTGCTGCTTTTAAGGCAATGGGAGCATTCCAAACAATCTGGTCTCTCCTTTAATGATAACAAAACAAAAATACTACCCATAAATGCTAATATTGATAGGATAAATGATAGATTTACTCAATACATTGTCAAAGTCATTAAAATAAACTATTTAGGGATAATTCTAATATATAACATTAATAATATAATAAGTTACAATTATACTAACAACATAATCAGTATAAATAATGTAATAAATACATGGAACACATTTTTCTTCACAATGGAAGAGAGACTATCTATAATCAAAATGATTATTTTACCAAAACTCTTATATGTTATTCAGTCATTATCTTTACCTCCATGTAAAACATCTATTAAAGAATGTAATACATTAATTTTAAAATTTCTTTGGTTCCCCAACAAACCAAGAAATGCCTTAAGTCATCATATAAGAGACTTGACAGCAAGAGGGATTGGACTACCAGATCTAGAATTATACTCTTTAGCATCAATTATAAAAACAATATCTCTTTGGATAAACAATATTCATACAGTCAGGTGGAAAGAGTTTCTAGGACGCCTTTTCATAGAATTTAAACATAATATAAACTCTAACCATAATCTTATACTGCACAATAGTTTACATTGGTTGCTAAAAGATTACTTTTCAAAAAAGAGTTACCAGACAACTGACTTGTATTTTATTTCTACTATATTAAATACCTTTACAAATTAAATTATAGAAATTCAATGTATAAGGCATGGATTTTTCTTCTCTTCCCTATAGCATAGACTCAAAATAATATTTTTGCTTCAAAGTTAGATACAATGATTACATTTAAAGAAAAAAATCTGATATAGTGGTTTCACTTAATGAATAATGAAAAACTGCATTCTGTTGATTATATCATAAGTAAATATGATTTAAGCAAAGATATGCGGTTGGTTGTGCAATCTTGCAGACAATATGTAGAAGGTAAAATTAAGTTAATGCAACCAAGGGTAGGAGATCGTATCCCAAAATTAATTGAAATTTTAATATTATTAATACAACAAAACACACAGGGAGAAGGTCTCTTATCTAAATTATATAGAGTGGTGAGGAAAGAAGAAAACAGTTGCAATGATAATTATTGAAACTATTTTACTCACATTAACAACAGCCCTCCCGATGAAGAGGATAAAAATCAAATCATTTTTCATATCTTGTAAATGGGCCACTTCTTTTCTTAGATGGAAACTTTTTACTTGGAAATTCTTGCATAGATCTTTCTTCACAAATTGTGAAATTGAATTAATGTTTAAAAAGAAGCAAGTTTGTTGGAGATATAAACAGGAGCTTAAAGTAGATTGGTAACATATGCTCTTTGATTGTGTTGTACTTACACCTTATTGGAATAACATTATTCTTTTTTACAGGCATTATTTGGGGACAATTTTGCTTTATGTAAGTCATTAATTATTTTTAATACTCATATTCCTGTTTGTGTTAAAAGAATAAACACATTCTTTTATGGTCCATTTTATCAACTGTGAGAAAATTTATAACCAGGAATTGAAAGAATATAACTACACCCTATTTCAAAGAATTCACAAATATTGCAACCGAAGTATATCATCTGGAAATTATAACAAATCAAAATCTACTAGAATCACCTCCTACTATAATATGTGGACACATTACAAGGAACTACTTGATAAACAAAAATAACTATACTCATATCAATTGTAATGTATAGGAATTTTTTGAGATTCTTCATTGTTAGTAGACATTCTTGTAAATAGTTGTTCTTGTTTTATTGTTCATATTGTTGTTTCTATGCTCACAAATTTATAAATACAATTATTGTCAAGATAAATTTGTTTAGTTAAAATCTAATAAAAACCTTTTCAAAAGAAAAGGAAGAAACACTTTTCTCCTCCTCAAAATACGTATGTCAGACAATGAAACAATTCTCCTAATAGAAATAACTCAACACTAGAAAACAGTGACCAATATGCCTCCATGAACTATAAGATATTCCTGCATGACACCATACAACAGCTACACAGTTCCTTTCAAAATCACACAACTTCTCAGTTTGCAACTGACAGGGATTCCCAAGACATGGTTTACCCTGTAGCCAAATACAGTGTCACCTTTTACTTCAAAAGAAATCACCATTACAGAAAAAAAAAACTTCCAAAGTCCTTGGGTTCAAAGTTCACCCTTTATATCCCATATTTCTAAAAATGTCAGCTGCGTTAATAGCAAAACGTCTTTTACCTACAACTCATCCCTAACAATTCACACAGTCCCCTGGCTTATTAAACAGTCTTTTATCAGTCCGTTGTCTAACATATCTACCCCAAAGAATATACAGACTGTGATAGTAGAATGTATTCTTGAATTTTATGTATATGGAGCTTTTTTCCATGAGCCTTCACTGAAAAGGGAACTTATGCCCAGCTGAAGTTTCCTGGTAAACAAAACAAAACAAACAAGCAAGCAAATAAATAAAATTGGTATACCACCTTCCTCTAAAATTCACCCTTAACCTTATGGTCCAAACTTACTCACTCAAGGCATGAGCAAAGAAGGAAAGACCACCATTCAGAACCACTATAAGTGAAAGGGCCTTTGCAAAACTTGCTACTGCCCCACGGAATTCTCTTTCCCCTGAAATAAAAACTCAACAAACAGTAACAACATTCAAGCGAGGCTGTTGAACAAACATAATTACAATGAAGCAGAATGTAATTGCTTTTGTGGTACTGGATAACTGCTTTTAAATTAGTTTATTTATCTTCTAATCTTCTTAGAATCTCTTTTGTGTTGGTGCTACACACCTTGTACATAGGATATATAGTATTTTGTGAATTTACACTTATAGGTTCATAGGCGTGCACTAGGTTAATTACCACTAGGGAATTTATAAGCCTAGCCATGCAACCCAAATACTACCCATAAGCTTTTTTTTTGTTTTAGATATTTATATAGGGGTGGTTTTTGGTTATGACATAATTTACAATTGCTTTGTTCACACACTGTAAATAGTTTATGTAGCTGTCATTTGCACTGTTCATGTCTTTGTACCTACTGTTTTACCAACTGTTTAATTTCTGAAAATGTTAATCAAATATTGGCACTGAACCATTTGCATAATACTACTGCTTTCGCTGTTTTTATACACTGTATTAATTTATTTTGGCTTTCTTATATGAATTGTAAACTTTTCACTGCTGTTTACTTTTTGCTTGCTCACGTTGTGCCCAAGCTCCAGCTGATAATATTTAGTAGACTAGTCCACCCACCTAGTTAATAAATTGAAATAAGTAATAAGTAAGTAAATATATAAACAAACAAATAAATAAATAAATCTTGCTCCAACAACTTTCTTAGAGATAAAGTTATCTCTGACAAGTGCGGAATGAACTTAAACTGGTATTGTGCTATCCACAAAATCACAGCATCAGTGATATTCATAATTCCTTTAATTCCCGCAAACACATTAACCACTTTACATTGAAATACTGATGCTGATTGCATCCAAAAGAGCAGTCAGAAAAATCTGTATCTATCCAAGAGTGTCTTAAATATACACAACATTAAGCTTGCATCATCTAGTTTAATCTGCTCAAAAGCTTGATTTAAAAGTATTGGAAAGAAGTTAACCCTGGTCAAACTTGTAGTTACTTCTTCAATTTTCTGCTAAGAGTTAATTCTGCATCTTTATTCATTTTATGAGCTATTGGGGGTCTGTTCATATCATTACTTTAACTTGAAAACCAAATTCACCATGCTGCAGACCCATTTGATGGGTTTTGTTTAACTGATTATTGGGTAAAATGATTCTATATCTTTCAGCTCCTTTTCAATCTCCTCCTTAAGAGCAATAGGCACTGTGCACAGAGCATCTATCACTCACACTATTCCTTTTAGTAATTTGATATGATGCTCTGCATTTAAGGATACTACTTCTATAAATGAATCAGAATGGTTGTATAGGGCTAGACGTTACATTTGCTTCAACAGTCTGAAATTTATGCTTTTGTAATTGCACCTGCCTGGCATCATGTGCAACATACATTTTTCTCTATTCTGTCAGTTAAGTAGGCAATTCATCTGTAAAATTCTGAAATCAGTAATTTATATTTGTTGATATATATACTGGCATGTTACAGACAGATTTTGCCTTAGCACAACTCAGGTACTCACATTGGCTGCTTCTGCAAATATTTGAGTTGCCCTCCTGCACATTCCCACACCACAGAAGCACAGGTAGCTTCACCAGTGGCTAAATGCTGCACATTTTGACTGCAAAAATGGACTTTCATCAGTATTTTCTGGAAGAACCACCTGTGTTCTCTCAGTCATACTCACAGTCATATAAATAGCTTTGATCAATGTTGAGCTGCTTTAGTCCTGTTTTTAAAGCTATACCATGAAGTAGCTGATTATATACTGTATTGTTGTACACATAGCTTAACCAATACTGTCCTTGTGGCTTTAACTTGAGACTAGAACCAGACAGCAGCATATCTTTAGATTTAGTTTGTATTTTAGTGACATTTTGATATCAACTATAACATTATAGTATACTTTATTCCAGTGTCTAATTTAAAAACTACAGCTTTGCCATTTATCCATAATGTCTCAGTCCATATTTTCTAAAGACTTTTTTGGGCAGTGACTTAGAGCTTTGTTTCTACACATTTTTTCACATAGCCCATTTCTGAGTCCCTTCTCTCTGTGTTTAGATTGTACAGTATTAACAAACTATACATTTATGGTAATTTCAAGCATTTTTGATTTTATCTGATCACTTGATTTGTTATTATTAAAGTTTTGCTGTTTTGGCTTTGTAGACATGAAATACATTCTTACAAAATGATTGCTGTTTCCACACATTTTATACATTTGATTTTTAGTTTTGCATTGTACGTTATTATGACTGTAGCCATAATGTTTATAATGTGTATGATTTTTGTTTCTGCTTTTCAACTACTGGGGTTCATCTTGAATGTCATGTGGTTGACTAATTTTTTTCTTATATATATATATATATATATATATATATATATATATATATAGTTTCCTTTATAATCTTGAAATACTGAAATCTCAATTTCAGTATAAAGTGAATTTTTAAATAGCGAAAGTGCATAATCACAAATTTGAATATCTCAAATTTGCGGTTATAGCTTTAAGCTTCATTACGTCCAGTGTTTTCTGTGGATGGTGTACGGTGTCATGTGTGGATTTAGGTGCAATTTAAGGTAAGTGAGTGTTTTGTAAGGGTATTGGGAAGAAGTTTGAATGTGAGTGTGTTTGTAAGTTGTACGTGTGGGTTAGGGTAGGCAAGTGAAAGTATGAGTGTGCAAGTGTTGAATGTATTGGTGTTTATATGTGTGATGTGTGTCTGTGTGTGAGGGACTGTGGAATGTCTCTGTGCAAGTTTTCTGTCTTTTCCTGTTTGTGCGATCTCGGAGTTATTTTATATAAGTGGGGGGGGGGGCATAGCCCGCCAAATGGTGGCTGCAGGGAGTCTTGCCCCCCTGCTTATATGTAGTTTAGGTGTGTTGATTTGTGTTGTTGTGTTTTTGTATGTAGTGTGGGTAGGATAGTGTATGTGTTGTGTGGTGTGTATATGTTCGCAATTTTGTATTTCGTGGTTTTGGAGTTTCGGGATTTTGAACATTTGCCTTTATGGTTTTGAGATATTGAAATTCGAGATTTCAGTATTTTGAGATTGTAAAGGGGAACTATATATATATATATATATATATATATATATATATATAAATGTAAATGCTTCTTTGTTCATAATCTTAAATCTCTGAAAGTTCTTCACCGATTGCTTTGAAATTTTCACACAATGTTGCATTCGAATATGTGCGTGTTTTTATATACCTACTATTATATAGATGTCACACTTTGCATTTGAATACGGGCGTGTTTTTATATACCTACTATGGATTCTATATATTTGTATACAAATATGCAATTTTATATGTTTTTGTTATAACTTTCTTACTTCTTTTTCAGTGCAATACATCTGCTTTAGTTCATCCAAATAAAGTCTCGCAGCAGATCAAACTTAGGTCGTCGTACTCACGGAGCGGAAGCAGTGCGATGAGTAATTGCAAATCAAACTGAGGAAGAACAGGCATCAGCGAACGAGTGAAACAGACAAAGAATGGCTCAAATACGTGCCGAGGAAGCAGCAGAGCGATGTGCAGCCAGACTTGAGGATGCACGGTTGCGAGCACGGTGATCGCATTCTGCAGCTTCAGATCTGCTTCGTTCTCCTCTGTCGACACCAGTGGACAAAATAAATGCTTGCCTGAAATACTCTACTCTGTGGTGACACGTAAAGATGTTAAAATTAACTACAAATATGCATGTCCAGCTGCAAAACGATCGATCAGCTGAGATATTCTCACATCAATTGCTGGAAATTGGGAACAGAAAGGTGCCAGTTGATCTGACCTCAGGACAAATTTCATTGCCACATAACTTCTGCAATTTAGTGACGTCAAAAGAAGAATTGGTTGAAAAAGTATTTCCCAATATTCAAAACAATTATAAGAATCACGATTGGCTGACTGAACGAGCTATTCTTGCAGCCAAGAACAAAGACGTCTACGAACTTAACAATATTATTCAGTCTAACATTCAAAGCGAGGCAGTCACATACAAGTCCGTCGACACTGTTGTGGAAGCAGATGAAGCGGTTAATTATCCAACAGAATTTTTGAATTCACTCGATCTGCCAGGGAAGCCACCGCACGTACTGCAATTGAAAATCGGCGTGCCAATTATCATGTTGCGAAATATCAATCAGCCAAAGCTTTGCAACGGCACGTGGCTTGCAGTACAAAAATTAATGAGCAACGTCATAGAAACAACAATCTTGACAGGACCTTTCAAAGGTGAAGATGTCCTCATTCCTCACATTCCTATGATTCCAACGGATATGCCATTTCAATTTAAGAGATTGCAATTCCCAGTTCGATTGGCATTTGCAATCATCATCAACAAAGCTCAGGGCCAATCTTTCGAATTGTGCGGTTTAGATCTACACACAGATTGCTGCTCACATGGACAATTATATGTTGCGTGTTCTAGAGTCGGCAAACCAGACAATCTCTATATCTGCACAGACAATGGAACAACAAAAAATATTGTATACCCACAAGCATTGTGAAATTAAATATATTAAAAACATGCGCTTTCTCTTTTCTTTCTTTTCCATTTAACTAGACTGAGCCACAGCAACACGTGGCGGGTACAGCTAGTATACATAGATATATATATATATATATATATATATATATATATATATATATATATATATATATATATTATCATTATTATAGTTTCTTGGCTCTGTGATCATTTCATTTCACTCACAGTCTCATTACTACATGCTTCCATCTTTGCAGTTACAGATTTTAATCATCACTTTACAATCCACTCGCGTGGCATACATTTATAGTGTTCTCTAGTGTTAAGTCAATTTTTTAACAGTTTTCTATGTGATCATTTGTTATACCACTACTTTTGTCTTTGAGAAAGGCATCACACAGTTGCCCTAAATCATAAACCACGCATCCTGTTTTTTAATTTAAAATGATGGCTATCAATGTCTTATTGAACTCTTTTAATTTTTGCAAAAATAAATGTTTGACAGTAAATACATTTTTCTTTGTCTTGCAGTATGCCTGATATTTGATTTTCAATGCTGTCAGTCTGTCTTTTTTTCCTCCTTTTAGGAGAGAATATATTCAAAACCTTAATTACTTCCTCACCTATAATATGAAGAAATGTGACACAATGGACATTTTGTAGCTTTTTCCATGGGCCACTTGTAGTGAGATACAGGTCAAGGCACTGAATCAACGACTTCCAATTCTTTGTCAGACACCCCAGCAATTTTTGAGTTTCTAGGTCAAGGGTCACCATTTATATTCAAGAATCAATGAAGCTTCATCCAGAATTGAACTACTACACTAAATTAACTGAAAACATATCATTTTGATTAAATACAAATATCAGACTGCTCACTATAGTTAAAATGAATTACTTTGATGATTTGCTTTTTAACAATGCAAAGAAAGAGAGAGAGAGAGAGAGAGAGAGAGAGAGAATGACTCAGCAGTTAAATTACTGATGGTTATGTTTTAAAGTACACTTGGTACCACTACATAAACCAAAATACAAAACCAGTAGCATAACTGTACAAATGATAAGTGTTAATGTTCCAAATATAGCAAGAAGAAACCCAAAAAGTTTCTTCTGACCCCACATCAGATCTACAGTTGAAGAGAATTGTAGAAAATAGACTAGACACAATCACAGCACTGCTTCTTCAGCAAGCTTTTATTTACAAGTGTTGAATGTCTGTCACGTAAGTCACACTACACAGTGCTTGCACATCTTAAAAGAATAATGCATCCTATACCTAGCATGTTACACTAACTTAGTTTAACACCCAAATCTCTTCCACTTCTGTACATCAGTTTTCTTGTATTTAGTCTTCCAGCTTCCTTTAAGGTGTTTAGGACTTGGGTGGAAAAGGGATCATTATTCATAGGTAAGTACTAGGCTAGCTGCCCTTGCAGGCTATTTTACTTCTAGCCATTTTCCCTTTTTGTGCTTGAAATAACATATCCCATTTCAATATAGATTGGCCTTATCCATCCCATGGTTGATAATTAGATATTACCCATAATGAGAACAACTGGGATCATACTACTTACAATTTGAGTCGACCCCCATGCATAAGATAAAGGATTTAGGAACTGCCTCTGTCCATAAGTAGTACAGCAGACAGTCCTGGAGTAAATTTTCTGTTTCTCGTTCTTAGATCTATGTTGCACTTGAATGTGGAAAGGTATGAACTATGTTTGAGTCTATATCATATAGTCGAAGTTTCAAAACTTTGAACCTCACATGAGCGAACTCATATGAGCAAAGTTCAAAACATTGACTATATAATAAAATAATAAAAAAAAAAAAGTACCTTACCGCTCTGAGCAGGGGGGCAAGCCCCCTTGCACCCCCAACACCCCCCTACTTAAATATACCAACTACGAGAATGCACTTCAGTGCAGAAAGGCAAAATTTCCCATTCTGTGTGTGAAAAGCCAATGACTTTCACCCTTGACCTTTCCGACGTTCGTTCATATGATGTCGACCATCTATGATTCGAACATCGGAATGGTTGCTCATCTAATATAGACACTTATGTTTTATGTGGATGTTACAAAATAAAATTCTGTCCTCCAAGTTCAAAGATTCAGTTTCCTGAGGATGAGATGAAAAACACTTTGACTTTGTCATTGTGTCAGAAAAGACATTTGTATAACTTGTATAAAGGTAAGAGCCATGGAAGATAAGTGACCATGTTTTTATTATTTTTCCAGACTATATCTATCTCAGTGAAGAGGAATGTGTCCAAACATCTCGTCATTGTTTTATACTGATTGGAAGATGACCTGATGGCAAATTGTACTGATATATCTGTTAATTCCCTGTAGACTGCTTTCATTTCATTTGGATCATTTGAAGAGACTTTGCATGTTGAAACCAATTGCCCTGGAATAACAAATTGTTAAAGTGGGCATCCCAAGCATAACCTGTAAAGCCTGTTGTGAAATATTTTACATCTGTCAGGTTTATCACACTTATTCCCATGAATTAAAAAACTGTTAAAACTCATCCATTATGGGAATTCTTTCTTCACATACTGGGGAAGACTAATCATTATATTTTAGGAATTGCGGAGTGATTCCATACATTTCTGAAATATCATTGTGACTTTCACTTGCACAAACAACTAGAGGAATGAAAAACTGCAAGTCCCAGTGGACTTTTAGGAACTCTATTGTTGTGATGGCCAGCCATGATGGCATGTATAAAACAGGTTTACATCCATGTGTGACTGGGTTAAATAGTACAATTCTATATTGAATTTAAGGCAAATGAACGTATGAGAAACTATTTGGTCACATGTTTTTCAGTCTTTTTTTATACAACATGATGAAGCAGTGAACATGACAGTTTGCTGTGCTTTACCCTTTTCTAGTGTTTTATTAATTATTTGATTAAAAGTATTTTCCATGGTAACTCGAAACATTATATTTGTGCATATGTGACAGGATTGCTGAAGTCCCTGTGTGCTTACCTCGAGTAAGAAACATTTTCATCCCTAGAGTCAGTAAATACTCAAAGGATATCAATGCTAAAATGAATCAGAGATTATTTTTCATTCGTATTCCCAGAGACTACATTGCTTGACTGCGGTGCTGTAGCTATAGTTTCCTCATTTTTCATGCTATAAGACACCCTAATAAGGGATAATAGTAAGGTGTGTGTAAACCCCGGAGTTAAGCATTTGCTAAGTACTATGTGAAATATGAAGCGTCAACATAGCAGAGATGGAAGCTAAAAGTTACACTGTCACTGACCTACCTGAAATCAAAGTTACTCTCTATGGGATCACCACCTTTCCGGGATGTATAACTAAGTATTGTTTCATATCCTATGTTACCATATAACAATCCTGTTCCATAAAGGGCAACAGTATTTTCAGAGCCACCGTTCTGAATGACTTTGTGGTCCTTATAAAATTCTTCAGGTTAGATAAATCTGTTACTGGTCTCCAAATTATTTTCCTTCTTACGAACCAGAAATAATCTGCAGCACATACACTCATGTGTCCCATTGGTGGTTACCTAAAGTATTCCATTTCATTATAGTAGATGGTGCATTTATTGCAAAGCTTGGTATATTTGATGAGGTAGTACTTGTGGAATAAGCTGCACTTGTGTTTTTTGAATAAACTCTATTGTACAATCCTAATCCATTATTCTAAGTACCCATTTGTCTCCTATTATTATTATTATTATTTTTTTATTTGTTTTGCAATGAAGATAGATAATTTGGAAAGCTGCCTGTTAGATGGATTGTTGAAAGAGAAAGAAAACATGTTTATGTCAGCCCCTTTCACCTGAGCATGAATTACTTTTTTATTTTTTGCATCACACTGTCTCTGTTCACAAAGCTGTTAGGAAGGTATTCCACTCTGATGAAAGGGCTTTTTTTATGAATCAAAATTTATTTAAAACTGTAGTCTAGATAGATTACAAATTCACTTAAAAAGAAGAGCTTGCCTTTTCATTTTTTCAAGGGCTACAATAATGTCATTAGAAGGTTGCTTGAAGAGTATATCATGGACAGCTGGTACATTTAAGAGTTGGTTGGTCAATTAGCATGACAGAGAGAAATTCAAATTAAGAGAAATATTATAACCACAATACAAAAGACCTAATTAGTGTCTCATTGCCATGTCTCTAAATTGAATGTTGTGCTGTCAGACCTGACCATTCTAATGTTTGCCCTAGCAGTCCAAGCACTGTATTAGCAAAGCCCCACCCCCACACAGACTCAGCTGAGTAAATCAGGAGTGGGGATGTTTCCAGGATACAGCACATGACTATTTAGCATTACCACTCCCTTGCAGTGCTGCATTGCCATGTGGCTGAGACCACTGTCCTCACTAAGGCCCCTGTAAGGGGAAATCCTCAGCATCAACATAGTTTAAGGACTGGAAAGAATCAGTGTGATGTAGAAACATTTGGAGATAAGGCTTCTGCATCACTGTAAACCTTTCTGAATTTCAGGGTCAGACAATATATTTTTTGGTACTGAATGCAACATATTCTAGTTACTACTCTTACCCTATGTGCAAAACACAAATTACTTGCATCTGCACTACTTAGAAGATGGTTTCTGGATGCCCTACATTTTAACTTGTTTAAATATACCATATTAACTTAAAAGAAGGCTTGAAATACAAGATAAATTCAGATAAGTGAATACTTCATTCTATGGCAACATCTGGCCAAGTTTTTCTTGCAATTATAATAGACAAAAAGAATGACTAAGGAACCTGTTCATCAGATTAAAGTGTTATGATGTTGTATGTTTGAAGCTTATCCAATATTCATTAGTAGTAACTCATGCTCAGGTGTGGGAAATGCAGAATTTTCCCAGTCTCTGTGGTTTGATAAAGAGAGTGAAGCCTGAGTGATCAAAGTCAACAGTGGGTAAATCTTGCATTACCCACACTTGGATATGAGTTATGTTATTATACAATGATATTATTAAAAAAAGAAATGTTTTACTCTTTTAAATAATGCCATTCTATGAAAAGAAGTTATTGCTTTTCTTCCTCATCTAGTTTAGAGAACATTTCAATGACATACTGCACAAGCAGTAGGATTGTGCATATCAATGCTTGAACAGCAGATTCTGACACTTTTTGTAAGGGAGTCAGGAGTGCACATGTATGCAGCTCGTCACTCATACACTGCCAGGACCCTGTAATTCTTTTTTTAAACTTTTTTTAATCATAATGTTTTCATACTCCGAGGAGCAGCATTGTGTTCTATGGGAGAGTGTTAAACTCTAATTCTAGATGGTAGTATTCAACTTACATGGGTGGTGGAAAGTGCATCTGTAGCTCCTTTTAGTGGAAACAGTTACAGACACCTGATTGCATGTAGTTCAGTTTTTTATTGGAGTTTTTCTTTCTTGGTAATGCTTGCTTTACAAGAAGGATACTGATTGCTATTTTCGTTCAGTGTTGTACATGTTTTTGAATTTTAATTAAGTTTTATTGTATAATTAAATACACTGGTCCATAAGCACAGAGAAAATTCAGTCTTTTTTTCAGTTTTGTGTTTAGTTTGTACTTTATCTCAACATGATAGACTTCTTTGAAGCAGTCACCAAAGCCATAGATGAGGGTAAGCTGGTTCACACAGCCTATCTAGATCTTGCCAAGACTTTCAACACCATCCCCCACTCTGGAATTATAGATAAACTCACTAAACTAGGTATAAATCCCTATTGTCAAAAGATGGGTTACCAACTGGCTCACTGACAGAGCCCACACTGTGAAAGTAGCAGACACTAAATCCAACTTCAGACCAGTGACAAGTGGAGTACCATAGGGTTCAGTCCTGGGTCCTCTCCTGTTTGGTATCTACTTCTCTGAAGTACAGGCTAAGACAGAAGGTCTTTGGCTAACAAAGTTTGCAGATGACTGCAAACTAGGAGCCATAATCAAAACTCCTAATGATGTGGACATCCAACAAAAGAGCCTCACTGAGACAGATGCCTGGTGTCAAGCCATGGCCTCAAGCTCAATGCCAAAATGTGCATTGTCATCCCTTTTGGTAAAAACTCTGAACCCATGAACTACCACATAGGCAGTAGTCTACTTAACACCGAAAGTGTGATAAGAGACCTTGGGACACAGGTGGGCAGTAGTCTCTCCTTTGATAATTACATTGCCACAGTAGTCAGGAAATCCTTCTATGTTGCACACCTCATCACAAAAGGTTAATCATCCAGGAAAAAAGAGGTCATTGTTCCCCTCTATTCATCACTCATTAGACCCATTATAGAGTACAATGCCCCTTTTGGTATGTACCTCACAAGACATTTACAACAACTGGAAAGGCTGCAGAAATACCTAACAAAGAGGATTACCAACCTCAAACAGATGCCCTATGCAGACCGTCTCAAAAAACTCCAGCTTTACTCCATCGCATATCGCCTACTCAGAGGCGATCTCTGCCTAACATACAAAGCTATGTCAAACCCAGAGCTGTTGGACATGCTCCAATTAAAGAAATCCCAATCCCTATGAGCTACACACTCTAGGGACCTAAACCTTGTCACCACAATAAACAGAACATGCTGGAAGGTTAGATTCCTGTCCCAGAGACTTCCCATACTCTCGAACAAACTACCTATCTATATCAAACAAAGCTCCTCATTAGCACTGTTCAAGAAAAATCTTGATGATTGGATGGAAGATAGGAAATTCACCCCGGGGATCACTTCTGTGGCTCTGCTCGACAGGGGTGCAGGAAAATGTTTTTTTTGGGTGGCGAAAGCCAAGATACCATTTGGCTAGGCTTATATAGGCCCTAGGGCCAATAGCCTACTACCTACCTATGAACCTATAAAAATTAAATGTCATCTAGTCAGTATTGCAAAGTCCATAACAGCAGAGTAGCCACAGACTGATGTATATGCCTTGTTAACAAGGTGCTGGAGACTGATCCAGTGATACAACAAGAAAGTGAAACATTATTCAGTCATGACAGTTCACCTTGAGTAGTCATAATGAGTATCAGGATGCATTAGATCTGGGCAAGGTGCCAGAGAACAATGACAATATAATGATTGCCTGAACAGCATTTCCTATGTAGGTTCATATGTGATTACTAGGCTAATGGCACAAGAGCCTTTACAAGCCTAGCCAATAATACCCAGGATATGACGAGATTATATCTTAATTCCCCAGATATGGGATGGGGTAGTATCAGAGTAGTGGGTCTTTGGATGTTGGAGCCCTGAGACATTTTACAGAGTGCCTCTGTTCATAAGGGACATGAGCAGTACCCCAGGAGTGAATTTATGGTTCCCCATTCATTTATCCAAATTCTTTTTGAAGAGAGTGAGGGACAGACTTTGTTTTATGAAGATGGGATGTTTATTCCATAGATAAGGTAGCCTTTGGGATACACAAATGTCTCTCTGGCAAGTTCTGTTAGAGACATAAATAAGGTTCAAGTCCACAGAATGTGTAACCCTCATATAATTTTCCTTGTGAATCTGTAACATTTTCATCGGGTCTGGATCAGAGAATGCCTTCTAGGTCAGGCATAAGTCGTCTCTCAATAAGTGATTTGAGAAGGAGTAAAGGGATAAGGCCTGTAGTCAGTCTGCATAAGACATGTGTCTTACCTCTTGTATTTCTTTAGTGAGATACCTCTGATGCCACTCCAGTTGGTGTAAGTGCCTGGTTTGGTACATGCAGAAGGGAGCATTGTACTTGATTATGGACCTGACGAGGGCTGAGTACAATGGCTATGACTTCCTTGGATCTCGATGCCATGCCTTTACTTATAAGTTGTGCCACACAAAGGATTTCCTCACTACCATAGCTACCTTGTAGTCAAAGTTTAGGTTACTATCTATCTGTGTTCCTAGGTTCCTCACCACTGGGTCTACATTTAGGGATGTGCTATCAATAATTATAACTTACAGGGATATCTAATTTACTGAAGTGTATGATTATGCATTTTTTGAGCATTTAGTCTCAGACCATGGTTTTGGCACTAGTAGTTTATCATTTTTAGGCCTGTTTGTAGGATTTCAACATCATTTGGGGATTCAGTGATTGCTCCCAGCTTACAGTCATCAGCGAACTTGGTAAGGTAGAGGCCCCTAACATTGGCATTTACTTCACAGAAGTATATACCAAACAAATGGGGGGTCCCAAAACTGAGCTCTGTGGTATACTGCTATTAACAGGTTTCTTATCAGAAGTGGATTCACCTATCTGGACAACATGTGTCCTGTCAGTGAGCCAGTTGGCTATCCATTTGATGATGTAGGGGTTTATGCCTAACTCAGTAAGTTTATCTATGATCCCTTAGTGGGGGATTGTATTGAAAGCTTTGGCCAGGTCTAGATAAGTAGTGTGTGTTGTTTTACCCTCATCCATGGCCCTGGTGACTTTCTTGAAGGAGTCTATCAGATTGAGCAGGCAAGACCTCCTTTGGACAAAGCCAAATTGGGTCTGGTACAGTGTTTGGAGAGTTCCTATGTCATTAGTGATCAGTTGATGGGCCCCCTGTTGTGCAGAGAAACAACTGTTTGCAGTCCTCCATTCCTCTGGGACAAAGCCCATCTGGAAAGTGTAGTTAAAGTGGGTTTCTAGCAGCCCTGATAGATTCATTTTTAAGTACTTTAAGAAGTATCCTGGAATAATGCTGGGATCCATGGAGGCTGTGTTTTTGGCTTTAGCGAAAACAGTAATGACTTACTCTCTCATAATGACTGGTAGGAGGATGGTTGCAGGTATTTCTTTGGGTGTGGTATAAGGTGATGAAGGGAGAGATTTGAACTGAACTTGTCAGCCAGCAAGTTTGCTGTAGTTTCAGGCTGGGTGTAAGTGTTGCTGTTCATGATTAACTCAGCACATTGCTGAGCATCTCCCTGAGGTTACGAACATAATTAAACACTTCTTATGGTTATCTTTCACCTGGAAGTCTATCTCTGCCTCATAGTTTGCTTTGGCAGATTTGACTAGCTCTCTAATTTGTTTGTTTAGACTGGTGAGTGTCTTTTTGTACTGTTTCGTCTGTAGCTTCTTGGCTTTGGAGAGGATTTCTTTCCTTTTATTAAATAGCCTGTTTATGCTAGGGGTTCACCTGGGTGGTTTATTTTTAGCAGAAATCATAGGTTTGATTCAGACAGGTACTGCCTCTTCTATGCAGCTATGAAAATGGTTGTGTAGTGCTTTTGTATATAGCTCAGAGTAGATCTCAGTGTCATCCAGGTTTGGAGGGGCTTGTTAGGTTAATGAGCTGCCACTTAGTTTGAAGTAATTGGCCTTAGCAAAGTTCTTAACAGGTTTAGTGTTTTTTGGGGGTTATATGTTAGTTTTAATACTAAAGGAGGTCATTTTGTGGTCAGATCATATCAGGGAGGAGTTAATACATGGGAGGGAGTAGCATCCCCCCATGTTTGTGAGTAACAGATCTAGGATATTTGTACCTCTAGTTGGGGAGCTAACTAGTTGCTCCAGGGTGTTTGCATTGATAATGTCCTAAAACCTCTGAGCAAGTGAATTATGGGTCATATATGTCTCCCTGTTTATGGAAGAGTAATTGAAGTCACCCATAAGTATGGTGTTAAGCTAAATGTTAGGAGAGTCCAGTAGGTTTAGGTAGGAGGTGTAGTATTCCAGACTCATGTTATGGGATCTGTAGGTAGTAAGGACATGATAGGAGGTTGCATCTATAGTTAGTTGGGCATGGAGCAACTCAAGTGAGTCATGTTGTTGGACCAGTCTAGCAATATACTTGTCCTTTATGAACATTGAGACACCTACTCCCTTTGTTTTACCCTGAGCTGATAGGGATTGAGATGTGTGAAAGGCATTGTAGTCTTTGATAGCTGGGGGGATTTCCATGGTTTTGAACCATGTTTCCATCACTGTGCAATTGTCTGCCTCCTCCAGGGTGAGGGGTGCTTCCAGGGAGTGCATTTTTGTTATTTAAAATCCTAGCATTGAGTAGTAGTACCTTTAGGTAGTTGTGAGTGATTTTTGTTATGTTGGGGGGTTTAACAATTTGGCATGGCCTAAAAGAAGCACTATGGGGACAGATAAAGTTTTTGCCTGTATCCTGAAGCCAAGTGGTGACAAGTGCAAACCATTTCTGGCAAAGCATTGTGGTTTGTCAATCATTTCTCCCCAGGCTGACAGATATTGGATTACCTTATTGTGACACCAGAAACTAAGTCAATTCTTGAAGTCAATCATTTTTTGCTGGTACTGTGGCATCATCACTGGTGAATGTAGGATGCTGCTCAAGGCTAGATTCATACCTGCCTGGGACACATATTCAGAGAGCTGCATCATGTCTCTCTTCATATAGTCCAGTGAGGTACATCTTAGGTTATTTATATCCACAGAGACTATGACTGTGTCATACTGGTACTTGTGGTTTTAAGATCTCTTCTCCTTGTTTAGAATGGTAAGGCAGACATCAGTATGTATTACAATGGAATCCCAAATAACTAGACTGTTTGACTGTGTGGTGTGTTGCCTTATGGGCTTGGAAGTGGGGCTATTATGATTTTCAGAGTTATATGTTTTGTGAGGTGCTGTCTTTTTTGAGTTTGCAGATCCACTGAGAGATGCTTTCAGGAGGTCTTGGAGGTTTGGGTAGATTACAAGTGGGTATCTATACATATCTAGGTCTGTGTGTTTGTTCCTTGGTATACCAATACTAATAGTGATTGTTTTGGGTGTAATGCTGACAACCTGGCTTGCATTTTTCCTGGGTGTATGTGAGAGCTTTGCTTCCAATGAGATTGTGCATCTACATCTCTCACAGACTATGTTTGTCTGTTTTAAAGTTAAATGGTTGTCAGTGAACATGAGGCAGTTACTATACTGCCTCAGGATGCCCATATCCAGCAGGCCAGAAACAGAGATGATGGGGAAGACCCTATCCATTATACCAGATCCTTAGTAGATGGGAAGGAGAAGGGGAGAGTCACTTAAAGATCTAAGTGAGAGTGTTTAGTACTATACTATTAGATGACATACAGTGGTGCTGCCCTCAGAGTAAACTGGCAGCTTTTTAAGCAGCTATGAACAGTGAGAGACTATGGGGAGTGGTTCCTATAGAGCATTTTAAACTGGAGAGATTTGATTCTATACAAGGCATGGTAATCGCATTTGCTCACATGCAAATGCGAGGCTTTTACACCAGCGAGACAAAAGACTTTTACACAGTTGAGGCCTCAGGCCAATCAGATAAATACACAATAAGCCTTCCACCAGCAGTTCCCAACTTGGATGGGTTGAATCAGCCCTCTTCTCTCACCAGAGTGCAGAAAAACCCTCTTAATGTAAAACAGACTGGTTTTGAACTCAAGTGCAGTAACAAATGCTTTACAACAAAAGGCAGAACTCCTGCAGTATCAGAAATCCCTGCAAATAAGTTCTCAAACCCTGAGAAATGAACTGAGATACAGAAATATCAGGAGGATGAAAGGCCTTTACAAAGTTAAGCCCTTGTGCTAATCATATAAACACAAAATAAACCTTCCACCAGTAGTTCCCAACTCAGATTGGTTGAATCATCCCTCTGATCCCACCAGAGTGCAGGAAAAGCCCTCTTAGTGTAAAATGAATTAGTTTTGAGTTCAAGTGCAGTAACAAGTGCTTTACAATAAAAGACAGAACTCCTGCAGTATCAGGAATCCTTGGAAATAAGTTTTCCAAATCCTGAGAAATGTTCACAAATACATAAATACCAGCAAAATGAAAGACATTTTCACAGTTAAACCCTCAGACCAGTCAGATACATAAAGAATAAGACTTTCATCAGCAGTTCCCAACTCAGATGTATTGATTCAGCCCTCTGCTCCCATCAGAGTGGAGAAAAACACTCTTAATGTAAAACAAGCTGGTTTGGAGCTCATGTACAGTAACAAATACTTTACAACAAAAGGCATAACTCCTGCAGTATCAGAAATCATTGGAAATAAGTTCACAAACCACATAGGCAGAAATCTTCTTAACATTGAATGCATGATAGTCACATCGCCACAGTAGTCAGGAAGTCCTTCTACGTGGCACACCTCATCATAAAAGGGTTCTCCTCCAGGAAAAAAGAGGTCATTGTTCCCCTCTACTCACCACTCATTAGACACATTATAGAGTACAATGCCTCTTTTGGAATGTACCTCACAAGACATCTGCAGCAGCTGGAAAGGCCACAGAAGTACCTCACAAAGAGGATTACTGGCCTCAAACAAATGTCCTACACTGACCGCCTCAAAAAAACTCCAGCTTTACTCCATAGCATATCGCCTGCTCTGAGGTGATCTCTGCTTAACATATAAAGCTATGTCAAACCCAGAGCTGTTGGACATGCTACACCTAAAGAAATCCCAATCCCTCCGAGCTACATGCTCTAGGGACCTAAACCTTGTCACCACAATAAACAGGACACACTGGAGGGATAGATTCCTGTCCCAGAGACTTCCTATACTCTGGAACAAGCTACCCATCTATGTCAAGCAAAGTTCTTCATTAGCACTCTTCAAGAAAAATCTTGATGAGTGGATGGGAAATAGGAAAGACACCCTGGGGATCACTGCTGTGTCTCTGCTGGATAGTGGCACAGGAAAATAACTTTTTTGTGTGGTGTAAGCTATGGAACCTTGCTGGCTAGGCTTACGTAGGCCCTTGGGCTGATAGCCTATTACCTGCCTATGAACCTATGAACCTATAAACTTAGAAATATTTTGGCAAACTCATGGGAACTTGACAAACTCAGAACAGCTTTTGCAGTGACAGAGGAGGTTAGACAATATCAGAATACTCCACACAACAAAAGAAGAAAAAAGCCAGTGAATTCTTGCTCTTCCATTCACCAAACGTAATTTAATGCCACAATAAAATTCTCTTAACGCCTCAGCCACAAACAGCCTTTACAGAGTAAAAGACTTTGGCTTCTAAAACCTCACATTTTATACTTTAACTTAATTACATTGCCTTCAATTAACTAATTACATTCAAATTGCTAAAATTCGGTTCATATTATTTCTTAAGGTTAAAACACTATTAAATGAAACTTTGCCAATTACATTCCTTATTCAAACCATTTGGTTGCAAAGTGTTGTATTTAATAATAAAAATAGATTATTTTCTCCTTAATATGTGCTTCAACATTTCCACATTTCCATACTGATGTGACACTTGTTCCAAAACTGTTACTTTTAAACTTTTTACTTCTCCCATGTGTACCCTGTTAAAATGTTCTGCTATAGGACTAATAACCTTATTTTTCCTAACATCTCTAATATGTTCCTTTATCCTTTCTCCAAGACTTCTCTTGGTTTCCCCTATGTAATATTTATTACACAAACAACTTATGGCATAAATTATCCCTTTACTTGTGCAGGTATAAATTCCTAGAGTATCAAATTTTTTTCCTTCTATTTTATCTACTCTAGTTGCAATATGCTGGCAGATGGAGCACTTTCCACATGGGAAAGTTCCTATTTTTGTCAGACTTTTTAAATTTTTTTCCTTCGGTTTGGAATATTTACTATGGACTAAAAAATCTTTCAAATTCCGTCCCCTCTGATATAAAATTCTCAATTCAATTTGAGACAATGAAGGAACCTCTTTTTTCACTTGTTTCCAGTACCCTTTAACCAATTCATTAAATTTACCCGAAAAAAGGGTGTATTTTGAGACAAAAAACAAAAAATGATTAGCTATTGCTTTACTATTATTGTCATATATAGTTTGCTTTCTGTCCAATTTTGGGATCCTAACTCCTCTGTTATCATAAATTTTAGAATAACTATTTGACACTTCATCTGGACTGTAACCCCTATTTACAAACAAGGCTGCAACATTTCAAGCTTCATTGCGTGCTTCCTTTACTGCACAGTCTTTTTATTCTTAACATCTTTCCATAAGGAATAGAAGCTAATGTATGACTAGGATCACAACTACTGGCATGCAACATCCAGTTGATTTGGTCAAATTTCCTATGTATTCTAGTATAAATTTTTGTTCCCATCTTACCTTTCAATGTTATATCTAAAAAGTTTACTTCTAAGCCTGTTTGAATTCCATCAAATTTAATCTCATATTTATTGGCATTAAGATATTGTATAAATGCCGATACTTGATTATTTCCCCCTTGACAAAAAAAAAACAAATCATCTATAAATCGGAAGTATTTTATTACATTTCCTAAAGAATGTACTTCTATATATATATATGCATTTTCAACCAGCCCCATGAACAAGTTGGCATAAACTGGGGCAAAGGCCGCCCCATTGCTGTTCCCTTATTTTGTCTATATAAACTGCCATCAAACTCAAAAATATTGTTCATCAAACAAAAATGTATTCCTTAATATAGTGTGTTCTTGGGTTGTCCCCTAGAAAATGCTGTATAGCCTCTAAGCCATAGCTATGTTGTATACTAGTATACAAACTTACTACATCAGCTGTTATAAAGTACATATCTTCTGTCCATATTGTTCCCTCTATTTTTTTCAAAAAATCAAACAAATCTTTTATGTAGGAAGGCAATTTTAATACTTCCTTTAACAAAAATTCATGTAAAAAGCAACTAAGGTTATGAGTAAAATAACCTGTTGTTGATACTATTGGACGTCCGGGAGGTAGTATTAAGCTTTTGTGGATTTTGGGAACACAAAAAAACTTTGCTACTGTGTTCTCCTTAGTTGTAAACTTATTTGTTACATCATTAGCTGTAAAATAATGCAACCTTACTGCCTTCTTTAATAGTGTTTGTAAATCCTCTTGTGCTTGAATTAAGATAGTTACACCCACTTTACTATAAATCATTTCATCGTTTAAATGTTGCATGCACATTTTAAAATAATCATTAGAATTCATTACCACCAGTTTACCCCCCTTGTCTGATGGTTTGAATACTATGTTACCATTCATACTCATTTGTTTAAGTTTCATCCACTCCCTTTTAGTTAAATTATATTATTTTCTAATGCCTTCAAAATCATTCATTTCTTTTTCTAGTATTAAATTAAAGGCATTAAAAAAACGCTGTATATGAACATTCTTAAATGGAGGCAT
Source organism: Protopterus annectens (assembly GCF_019279795.1). Taxonomy (NCBI): domain Eukaryota; kingdom Metazoa; phylum Chordata; order Ceratodontiformes; family Protopteridae; genus Protopterus; species Protopterus annectens. The sequence goes on from NC_056727.1 coordinate 235,016,167, forward strand.
GAAAGAACTTTTTGTTGTGATTTTAGTTGTGTCAAACAGACTGCACGCATTACTTTTAGTTTCAGAATCACAAGAATAAAAATAATCACTATTACTTGAGTCAGTTTCCATTACTAACTCATTACTATTTTTACACCCATTATTATAAAAATAGTACATTTTACGTACTAGACTAAAAATTTCTCCTTTCATTTCGTACATTCTTGGCAGAACTGTCGGTATGAATTTTAAACCTTTATGTAAAACCGACAGTTCTGTTTCATCAAAAGCATAGTCAGGCAAATTAACAACATTTTCCATAGTATTAACATTGTCTACCTGGTTAATTAGGAAAATAATCTATTTTTATTATTAAATACAACACTTTGCAACCGAATGGTTTGAATAAGGAATGTAATTGGCAAAGTTTCATTTAATAGTGTTTTAACCTTAAGAAATAATATGAACTGAATTTTAGCAATTTGAATGTAATTAGTTAATTGAAGGCAATGCAATTAAGTTAAAGTATAAAATATGAGGTTTTTAGAAGCTGAAGTTTTTTACTCTGTATAGGCTGTTTGTGGCCGAGGCGCTAAGAGAATTTTATTGTGGCATTAAATTACGTTTGGTGAACGGAAGAGCAAGAATTCACTGGCTTTTTTCTTCTTTTGTTGTGTGGATTTTGGGATTGTCCTTAGTGGTTGTACAATATCAGAATACTGTTAAAACAACCTAAGAGCAGTACTGTAACAAACATATGGCATTTTTTTAATAAGTGCTGACTGAAAAACAGTGATAAATTCAACAAAATCAATAAATGCAGCACAGAAGTGTTAAATAGCACTGAGATAGTTAGAGCAAGTAAAAAATATATGTATATCAGCTTTGTAGGTCCACATATAGTTTCAGAAGCAATACAAGTCTTGTAGTCACATGTGTCCAAGCCAGGCACAGGAAGCTCTGAATAAACAATCACAGCCTCAACAAAAAAACTAAGGGTTTTATACCAGCAGGATGAAAGACTTATACAGTTAAGCCCTCAGACCAACAAAATAGACATACAATGAGTCTCCACCATCAGTTCCCAGCTCAGATGGGTTGAATCAGCCATCTGCTTTCATCAGAGTGCAGAAAAACCCTCTTAATGTAAAGCAAACTGGTTTTGAGCTCAGGTGCAGTAACAAATGCTTTACAACAAAAGACAGAACTCCTGCAGTGTCAGGAATCCTTGGAAATAAGTTCACAAGCCCTGAGAAATGTTTACAAATACAGAGCAAAGTGCACAAATGTAGGAGAACTTCTACAAACACAGAAAAACTTTGCAAAATTCAACAAACTGTAGACAAATTATGCTAGTAAAATCCAGATACCTGCAGATAGTGAGATTAAATTAGTTTATGTTGAAAGGTGATATACAAACTCAACTCAAAGCATAGGATATACATGGAATTAGTAATAATGATTTGAGAACATGATGAGAATTTACAGTGCAATTGCATCTGTTATTCACTATATCATTAATGTATGGAGAGATCCCTCAAGATTGGATGCATGCACCTATTAACCCAGTATTTAAGTAAAAGGCAAATAGGACAAACCCAGAAGCATATAGACATATAAGTATACTTCATGTTGTGAAAAAATAATGGAGAAAGATGTTTTGGATACATTATTGCAGAATTGGAAGGGTTTGGACCTTAAACCACATACCATCATGCATATGTTAAAAATAGGTCTATAACTACCCTTAACATATTGCTTTCTAATAATATAATAACAGCTATAAATTAAAATGCGCATTGTTATGTAATGTATGTAGGCCCATCTTCAGCTTGAAAGAGTCACACACAAACCACTCATCAATGAATTAGAACAACTAAGTATTAATGTAATCTTGCAAAGATGGACAGTTGCATAGCTTACAAACAGATGATGGCAAGTATCATATGTAGCAAATGGACAGGTGAAATTCTAGGTTACAGACAAAGGTGTCCTGTAGGGCTATGTCCTAGGACCATACTTGTTTAGGCTGTATCTTTCTGATTATCATTTTCATCTGTGGTATTCTGCAGTTTGCTTGTATGCATATGATGTGAAAATGGAGAAACTGAGTACATCTGTTATACATAAGGCATGTTTCAAAAGAGCGTGAGTAAACAGACCAGTGAGGAACAAGGGAATAGTAAGCTATTAAATGCATCAAAGTTAAGCACATGAGATCTGAGACACATAGACTGAAGGATGAATATTCAATACAACACTCAGTAATTGAACCCATGGAATAATATAAAGACCTGGGTATATTTGGAAATATTCAGCTTTAAGTTTTCCTGATCATATCAACCAATTGGTTAGTGATAATATAAAACTATAACCTGTATACAAGATCTATAAAGTCATGGAAATCAAAAATGATGAAATCATTGTAAGTATATCAGTCCCACTTGGACACTTACTATTGGGACTGTTTTGGTATATCATATATAGGTCTCGGCCATATGAAAGTCAATCTTTTAAAAGTTTGACGATCTGAAGTGGACCCATATAATATATATATATGGGTCTACCTTGTGTTATCAAAGTTCCAAAACTCCAAAACCCATATGGTTGAGACCATATGACTGAAGTTTTCAAACTTTGAACACTGAATTGAGGTCGCCATATAGTGCAGAATGTGAGATTTACCATTTTTCTTGCTGTAGTGGGATCTTGGAGTTGGTATATTTAAGTAGCAGGGGATATGGGAAGTATGGGGGGGTTTGCCCCCCTGCAAAAATGTAAAGGTAAAGTTTTTTGTTTTTGTGGTTTTGTTGTGTTTTTAAAGTTTCAAAACTTCAATCATATGGCCTTGGCTGTATGGGTTTTGAACTTTTGAAACTTTGATAAAGCAACATAGTCCCATATATATATATATATATATATATATATATATATATATATATATATATATATATATATATATAAATATAGTTAAACAACTATTCAAGCACAGAGTAAAACAATCTTAATAAAAAAACAATGAAAGAACAAAATTCTTCCTGCAAGTTCATAGCTTTGTGTAGTACACATCTGTAATGGCTTCTTCTGTGGCTTATATGGAACCATGACTGATGAATTATTAAAGGTGGTGAGCTTAGATGGAGAATCTAGATTCTGTGTGAAATCATTTTAGAGAGGATCTTCAACTGAAACAATAAGACATATTTGATAATAACCTGAGATGATTGAAGTCCAAAGATCTTGTAGCTTTGATTAAATTAATGTAAAGCCATTAGGTAGTGTAGCCCCCATTATTAAAACACATTATTTTAAATGATTTAGAAAATTTCATGACTCTTTGCAAAAAAAAAGAAACTCCCTCCTCTTCACTTGAGAAGTCATTTAAAAGCATTAAGAAAAGGATAACCAGAAGGTTTTCATCATTTACTTTTGGACATTTCGAAACTAAGATGTAGTTTTTAGTCTTACTTTGAATTTATCTTCAATGGCACATCCCTTCTTGACCCAGAAACTGTAGCTAATATTGCAGCTGACAAAGCTCCAACTTCATGCTTCTCGCACTGCAATCACTCTAGAACAAGTCACATCAGTACTTTCAAAAGCTAAAATATATAAATAAATAACTAAACAACTAAATAAATAAATAAAAACAGTATTATATATCCTAGCAATATTTTAGGATGTTGGCTTGCAGTATAAAGCACCACACAGAGTCCAACCCCCATCTAATTTTCTTTAACCTTATTTTTTTTCCCAGGCTGTATGTTTTATGGTTGGAGGATTGCTATAGTCATATGTCTCAATAAGGGTTGCCCCATAAGTGACCCCAGTAACTATTTTGGTCTATTAGAGTTACATGCCTCATCTCTAAAGGCATGGAATATATTATATCTGAAGTAACTAAGAATGGCATAAGCCACCTCCAAACCACTGACAGCATTTTAAAACTTAATAGGAGAATATTAATTAATATGAACATAAAAACGATGTAAAAATGAAAAATGTTAACAATGCCCTATTAAAGCGCTCTATTGCTTGCTCTGCTTTTGTTTGTTTCAAATTCGACATTATAGATCAGGTTGAAAGTGACTACTGGAGATGTAGTTGGGAGACAAGACTGGAGTGTAGAGAATTATACTGGCAATTTAGAGTAAATGCTACTACCCCCAGGTATAAAAGAAAGAGTGTCTATAATGCCACTTTGAAATTAAGGTCAACAAAATTATAATTTTACCAAGTCACACAATTTAAAGGCATTCTTGTTCACTAAACATTATCTATTTATAAACCATTTATTACTTTTTGAAAGTGTTTGCCTGTTTAGAGTGTATTCCACATTTTTACCACATTTTTATTACTTATGAAACATTATCTATTCACACTTGCCACAATGCCAGAACTAATACCCATTCTAGGAGACAAACCAAAGTTTGCACATAGGAATTGTTTAAGTTTGAAAAGAGAATTATGTTACAAAGATTTTAGATTAAATAGAAAAGAGACAAATATATCAAATAGAAGTGGCACAATGCCATGCCATAACTGCAGTTGCTGTAAAGACATATGTAGTAATATAGAATTTAAGCATCCTATAAGCAAAGAAATATATAAGATAGAATGCCATTCTACTTGCAATACTGAATTGATTGTTTATTTGGCTACTTGTATACAATGTGAAAGTTTCTATGTGGGAAAATGTTCAAGACGTCTAAAAGATTGCATAATTGAATACAAATCAGAAGTAAGAAGAATGATTATAACTAATGCATTAGCCAAACATCATAAAGATAGGGGGATGACACGTTTAAATTTAAAGTACTACAGCTACTATATAGAGACGTGAGGGGTGGGGATGTTAATAACAAACTTGAAATAGCAGAATATAAATGGATAACTATGTTAGAAGCAGACAGGTAACCGGGACTTAATAATTTAGTAAGTGTAAAACATATATTGGTAGTTAAGCAGAAGCAGTACAAATAATAGATATAAAAAACATATACGGGAGTGCCAATATATTTCTTATGAAGTTTATGTCTTCCTAATTTTACGTACACATTTTAGATGTATTATATAGGCTGAATACATTATAAATTTTGTAGTTGAATAATTTATGTTGAACTGATTTTACCTTAAATTGAAAATGTTTTTATTGGTTGGTTGTGTCCTGTGTTTCACTGAACTGATTATTTAAAATGTATTTTTAAAATGGATTAAGTATACTGATGAAAGGTGTTACCCGAAAACTTTATTCTGGCTTATATGAATAAATCAAGCATTTGAGTGTTTTTTTCATCTGTTTTGTCTTTATCTGAGTGGAATAATTTAACAGTGAGAATTTTCTGCAGTTGGTTGGTGTATGGTGTACTCAATAGTAAATGCATATACTACCATAAATCTTATTATCTATCCTTTAATACAATACTCTAATATCACTATCATTTCAGGACAAACGATAGTAACTTTGTATATTGTAATATAATTTAACTTATACAGCATTATGATTCCATAACATAAATCATTATCTACAGAGCTTATGATCTCCCAAACTTGCATCAACTCTTATTTTTGTTATTTATTTATGTCTCTAATAAACAGACTTTGTGCCACACAAATGGAATACTGCAATGGCCATCCGTCTGTACAAGAGTGCACCATCAATGGATCCTGGGAACTACAGGACCATTAGTGTGGCAAGTCTCATATGCAAAGCCATGGAAAGAATTATCATGGAATTTATTAATAATGACACAGGAAACTTTCAGACACTGAACCCAACCCAGTTTGGTTTTGCCAAAGATAGGTCATGCCTACTGAACCTGGTGGAGTTCTCTGTGATGGTCACTAAGGCAATGAATGAGGGAAGAATGGTGCATACTTCTACTGTGACCAGGCTAAGGCATTTGATACAATACCCCACTTAGACATTGTAAATAAACTCACAAAATTAGGCATAAACCCCTACAAACAGATTGGATTTTTAGCTGGTGAAGAGACCACCTCTACAAAGAGGCTGGTCAGCAGTGGAGAACACCATGGCTTTGAGCTGGATTCGCTCCTCTATGGTACATGTTTTTTGAAAGCCAAGGCCAGTGTCAAGGTCCTCTGGCTTACCAGGTTTGCAGATGACTGCAAGCTAAGAAAACAAGGCCCCAAGATGCTAACATCTTACAGAAAGGTATAACACAGCCAATGACTTGTACTAAAACCATGGCTTAAAACTCAAAGCCATGAAATGCATATTAGTATTTTTGGGAAGTCAGCCACTCAGAAGAAACTACCACACTGATAAAATGCCTTTAAAAGTAGACACAGTAGTCAGGGATTTGGGGGCTCATGAAGACAGTAATCTGGCTTTTGATCAACATGTGTCTAAGGTTGCAAGAAAATCGTTCAACATAATTCAACTTATAAGGAAGGGCACGGCATCCAGATCCAAGGTAGTCATTGTGCCACTGTATTCAGCCACATCACAACTGACAGAAGACCTTCTAGACAAAAATATAGTATAAAAACAGTTTTTTTTTGTTTGTTTTTTTTTTTTTTTTTTTTTTGCACAGGACAAACTCCCCTCTCCACACCCTGCTTACTTATCTATACTAACTCCATGGTCAAACAACCATGGAGGAAAGAAAAAAAAAAGCACCACACACAGTGAATTAATGCTAGCACAGAAACATAAACTACCAAAAATCTAAGGGTAGGACATGATGGTGGCCATTACTAATCCAGACAAACTCCTGTAAACTCACTTCCCTAATAACTGCTATAATCAGAAATGCTATCACATACTGTATATAGAATCTTATAGTTTTCGATCATTTGTGATTAAATTAAATGAGTGTTCAATAAATTGAGTTTGACCATTTGTAATTCAATGAAATGAACATTAAATAAAATCACATACATCCTTGTCCACAGACTTTACATGCATTTTTTACACATTCATTAATAAAATTATCTTGTGCAGCACAAAGAAATTAGGCTGCCCTGAATAACTAACAGTTGTTTTGCTTCCATTAAGCATAATTGTACAGCAAACATGCTTCACAGTATTTCCTGTTTTGCAGTATTACCCACATATACCATCATCCAGTCCAAATTTTCCTTTCATCATGTAATTTGTACATAGAATGTGCAGTTTAACATCTGGATCGTAATCAAGTAAGTATATCTGAGGCAACAGCACTGGAAAATGCGGATTACAGATGTTTTATGTCAAAATTATCACAAAATAGTTGAGTAATATTACCCCAGGCCTTACACTTATAAATCATTTGTGTTTTTGACCAGGCAGCATGACCACGTAGACTAGGCCATGTAATTCCATGGCAGGCTAAGGAGGAGATTTGTTCAGTATCGCTTGTAAGACTGGATGCAAAGCATGACTTATTATGCAGAATGGAAATGTTTGTGGGATACTCTATAAATATGTAGACTGTCAAACACTTTTGTTATCCTCACTCAAATCATGAGCTATCATTAAGGGCCCTAGTGTAAAATTTAATTGGCATTATTAAGTTAGACAAAAATTTCATGATGAGCTAAACAGGGCTGTCCGGCATCTATTTAGCTTTAACTTTTATATATTGATCTGTTAGTTAGGGAGGCCAAGATGCCTCTTGCAAAATAAGTGGCAGAACTGTAGTTTGTGGTAGATTCAACTATTTGCAGATGATTCCATCAACTCTCTTGAGGACCCAATACAGTCAATCTTAGACGTGTGTGATTTCCTTAGGCATTTTACAATATTGCTAGTTTAGACCCCTAACAGGGATAAAATAGATGAAATCATTAAAGGTCTTAGTTCTTCCAGGGTTTTGAAATTATTACACCTTTCATTAGTTTAAATCAAGATCAGGAAGGTGGGAATATACCTGCCCAGCTTTTCCTGCCACCTGGGAATAAATTACTTGGAGGACCTTACAGCTGGCTTGGAGATAAAATTACCTTCTTAAACTGTTCAGGAACTACATGTGTGGACTGAGTACATGTGGTGAAGCAGCATATGTTATTCAAACTTCTCTAGGCACTGGTAATGCTTAGCTGTGGTATACATCAGTGCTACTTCACTGCTTGGGGCAAAGGAGTTTGAAAACGAATGTGGGACAATAAAAAGGACAAGAGAAGGAGATGATGCTTGAAAGAGATGTGGCTTAATAGTCAAACTTTTCATTATTAGAGGGCTAAGAAATATATAGGACTATTAACATGCTCTAGATATAAAATAATGAACAAGTTAGTATAGTGAAAAGAAAGATCATGGTGTGCAGAAATGATCCAGTGAGTATTACAAATCTGAACCTGGAAAAACTTTTCGTAGGCTATGAATATTGAAGAAAATTCATACTAGCCAACTTTTCCTCAACACTGATCTTTTTCTTGTTGCTTTCCCTACAGTTGTATACATTCTATTTCTGGGCCTAACACCATGTGTAGGACTAACTGGTGATTTCAAATGGATCCAAGTGGGACATTACTTATTTTGAAGAACCTGGGTGAGTTATTATCAGTCCCTAATATGTTATGGTAAGTGAATATCAGAATACTAACCTATGTGAAATATTGCATTGGAGGCTTGGAGACATGAGTGTTTTGAACATAGGTTAAGCTAACACCCACATTCTAAGTCCTTGCAACTCCTTCTAACACATTGACACAGAATTATTAAGCAAAATGAATATTCAGAGATACCAGCTCAGGTGAAGCATTCAAAAATGCCCTGAGTGAGGAAATGGCTGTTTATGGAATATCAGGTTATTATTACTGTTCTTTATAAATATTAAATTATGTTGGTGGAAATCATTTGTCTGTAATGCTTTATATTTTCTTCTACTCCAAGGAGGATCTCTTGGTGGTTCTAGCCCTGTCTTCAGTGCAAGAAAGCTTTTTCTGAACCCAAGCTTGATATGTATTGTATATATCTGGAGTATCTATAATGTAGATTTGAAATTGTAAAGGTAAGCACGTGGGAGGAAATAGAACGAGTTTTAAATGGAGGTGGAATGAAAGGGCAGGAAGAGGGGTATGCGAAGGCTCTGAATAAATTCTTCACTTCAGCTCGGCAGAAGATTAAGGCTTTCAAGTGTTAATGGCCTTCTTCCTGGCGCCTAGGGTACAGTGTTGAATCCTTCCTCCTCTGTTGCCTACTGTGCAACTCTGAGCATGTCTCTTAACTACACAGTGGTCTTGTTGGTTTAGCTGTTCAACAAATGTAAAACATGAAATAAAATAAAATTGTTTCCCTTACTTTATAAAATCGTCTGAATATCTGACACTGTACGAGATGCTTGTGTACTTGACTTGCAGCTACAGCTTCTCCTAGACTCTCTTAACTATTCATGCGCCCCCTTCACACTCTCCCCTTTATCTTGTCACTGCAGACGTAGTAGCCGTATAACAAATTTGTCTGTCTACTGACAGACTTCAGTTAAAACATATTTTTCAGCCTGTAGATTTGTTTAGGTGCTGCACTTTGTTTTTAGTATCAAAATTTAGTACTAGGCTTGGTTCTTTGCTCTTATAGGCCATTTTAATTCAAACTTCCCATTCCAAAGGTAAAGCTCAAACCTTGTACTCTGTGTTTGTGAGGTAAACACTTTAACCATTATGCTAACTCCCACCCCCTTCTTATTTTTGTTCATAATGTTTCATACATAAGTGTCAGGGCACCTGAGCAATGAAAACACATGAGCAGTTCTGCAACACAAAAAATGAAAAAAAAAAAAAAAAAACTCCTGTGAGTAGTTCATAACTGCTTCTAAAACAAGTCCTATGTCATATAATATTATTTTTTTTCCATATGACAAAAACTAAATGAAGTAAAATAAATGTGACAGTATTTTGGATTTGCCTCATTTTAAATATTTATTTTATTGTGTATTTATCCATTTCAGATAATATACTGGAATGGTTTATTAGACAACATGTTATTCTATCAGCAGTTTTAAAATACATGGTAAAAAATGGTTGTCTTCTAAAATGCATTAGCCTTTTCTGGGAGTTATCTATCTGAATGGCAGAGTTTTTTCTTCCAACCAAAGTTATGTAGCACGTCTCTTAACCAGACAGTGGGCTCGTTGGCTTAGCTAGATCCATTGTCATAAACAACTGCGCTTTCCAGGATGCTTCACTTTCTGCAACACTAGCCTTCATGCTATTAAAATACTAGTGTCTGGGAAGGAGATTCTCTAATAAATGCCGAGTGCAGTAAGAATGCCAACACTTAATCTGCCATTTAGTGATTAGGACAAGTAACACTTTTAAATCATTTGACAATGTTTCAAAGTGCTTCTATCAGCCCGTTAAGCAATCAGGTTTTGAACTGTGCGCCTACTCTGATTATTTGTATTGTGTTTGTCGTGATTCTTTTACATGAAAATGAAATGTATTTATTTGAGATTAGAACGTGCCCCTTCAAATTTTAGGTGCTTACCGATACAACAGACAATGAGGTATCTAACACACATTTGCTTTCAGAGCTCCTACATCATAAGAGACACACAATACAATACTCATTTAAATTAAACACAGCAAATGCTTAGTTAATTAATAAATAGTTAAATAAATGGGATATAAATAATTGGGATTTAAATATATATATATATATATATATATATATATATATATATATATACAACGATCATGTTTAAAGCAATGATGATTTACATGTGCGTTATTCTGGTTCTTATTCATGGTATTGCTATTATATATTGAAATTGACAGACTCATTTTTTTCATTTAATCATCTTGCTTTTGTCTGTACAACATATCCTCATCTTCAGACCCAGGAGAGGCAACCTTTAACAGTGAAATGCAGTGATAAATTAAGGAAGGCTGCTAAATAACAGCTATCTTGCTGCAAAGGTTGTCATCTGTCTGTGCCGTCTTTCTACAAGTGACTTCTGACCCAGCATTGTTTTGCACAGGAAAATATTTCAACTAAAGATCAGGAAGTTCATTTGAAGCAGTGTAAATGAAGGCATTGTGATTCTCAAAGGATAATAACTGTGAAAATCTAACATGATTTGTAGCTAAGCATTGATCTTCTGCTAAATTACAGGAACAGATTAGTAAAAACAATGTGAACTTTTCATGAACAGATTTAACTAAACATACTCTAGTCTGGAACAAAAACAATCAGATCAGACTGGAAAATGTATCAGCTAATGAAATAATGTAAGACAAGTACATCATAAATCATATACATAGTATGCATGTATCTGTAATTGTAACTAGCTAGTCATGTATTAGCTAAATTGTGACTTATGTTTCTAAATAACTACTTATGCATTATCTGAATGGTGTTTTTAGATGGGATCATACTTCAAATTGATACAACTATCTGCTTTCTGTGAGGTTAATTTTAATGGAACCATTCTGACAATCACTAGTTCAGGTACATAGACAATTAGATAGAACTGTAAGTTATTTAAAACAGAATCGTTCTGTAAAACATATAAATTAATTGTGTCATTTCTTAAGTCAGAGTGTAGGAAACCACCAGTTAACACCAAAAAGGCAAAACAGCATATGCTAGGAGGGTGCTCTCCATTGCTGAATCATTTTTAAACACACTGAGAAAATGTTTACAATTTCATTGTAGCCTAAGAAACAACCTTGAATGGATTATTTGTGTAAATCAGAATCACACAAAATGAAGCCAATAAAATCAGAGATGTGTTACACAGCCTGTTGTAAAAAAAAATCAAGTATTAGCTTTTCTGTATGCTTGATGGGCTGCTTTATTGGTTTCCAACAGAGTAATGCATGATGTTCTTATGCTAACAGCAGGGCATGGAAAGGACCATCATTTCTCTATAGGGAGCATAATAAACTAAAAAGACATAATGTTTATTTTTAAAGAGAAATTGGTTGTAACTAAGAAGACAGCACTAAAATAGAAAATTATCACATCATATGATTATATGAGAGAGCTTATCCTGTTTAAAGGTAACTAGACATATCCCAGTAGAAATAAGACAATGTTTGATTAAGCCTGGATTTCCTACTTTATATTCAAGGAACAAATGAAAGAATAATTGAGATCCCTCTCAGATCTTTTTATAAGCTCTACATATAAAGCTGGAGCCCCAGGTGGCAAAGCAATTAGCTGATGAATAAAATCAGCCTTACTGTCATTCGTCAGATCTTTAATTATATAAACTAGATAAATTAATGTGTTCTTTAAGTCAAATAAATGGTCATGTTCTTAGTGTTGCAGAAATCCCTGGAGGATAAGCGCAGGAGCACACTAATAGGAAGGTTGGGGCTACTTAATCTGAGAGATTAAAATTAGACTGCAACCTGATTTTTCAAAACAAAAGGAAAATGCCACTAATGTCAGCTTTTCTACTCACAGCATTTGGACTGTATTGGGATAAAAGGTCTTTGTTTGTTAGGGGTTTTATCTGTTCAATTTTTATGAACTTCATAAAAGCTTGGTTAAAGAACAGTTCCTGTCTTTATATGGATTGTAAACCTTGGTATGGTGGCTAATGCAAGTAACTTTTGATTAGCTTTAGCCTCAGTAGTACTGCTTGATTTTTATGCATTCATCCATGTGCAGGCTTTATTCTGCAGAAATCAGTCATGGTTCCATAATTTGAGATTTTAACAGAGATAAGCTGCTGCAGTAGATAGCTTAATGTAATGTAGCACAGGAATAATCTGCTTACCCACAACTAATACATTATTTTAAGCAACTGGCTGCCCTACACTTATTGAATCATTTGCACCATGCATTCTTGAATGAGAACCTTGAATTTTCAAGTATGTTAAGAACATGATAAAAATGTTTGTTATATTTGTCACAGAAAAAATCATGTTATAATTTTGCATGGGTACAGTTATGAATAATTTTATTTTAGTGGACAGTACAATTATCCCTTCCACCACTGTTCATTAAAATATTCCATTTTATTACATTTCCAAGACTTCATGCCATTTACATTACTTCTAATGTCACAGTTACCACTTTCGTTTATATTAAGAAAATACAAACAGTAAAGAAAAATAAACTAAACAATTAATAATACAAATCTTACTAGTATGACTCATAAATATGGTATAAAATGAAACTAAATATATAAACAAAGAATTTTGGTTAATGTGTTGTAGATGGTATAACAATCTTGAATGGGGTGACCATTTAAAATTAGCCTGCTGTGCAAGTTTTTTAATATGCAAAATTATGAAGACTGAACAAAACTTTGTGCAAGAGCCAGAAGAATGCAGTCATTAAAAAGCATTTTACCATATGTTTAGGACATGCTAAGCTATAAATAGCATCTTAAGGCATCATACTTGTTCTATTAGTACCTGAAAATATGCTTGCAAGTGAATGTTAGACAATATAATTCAAATTAAAAAATAGAAATGCTTGTTAACATTCCATTATTAAGAACAAATGTGGTACTCGCATGCTGCATTTTTATCTTTAATTTCAGGTAATTAATATTTTTAATTTGGGGTATATAGTAGTCACATAGTACTTTTTTACTCTTGACTTAATGACTCAAATGGAAAATTACCCCCAAATGAAAATTTATTATGTCACAGTCATGTATATATTAACAAATAGTTTCTGTATATATAGCATATAGTTAATCATTCACACTTATACTTGAAATGTGTATTAGCCTACACACTAGAAGGTTAGTATTTTGTAAGTTTATAATACACATCTGTCAGAAAATTTCAAATGTTGTCAATATCGGTGCTATACTAACATAAACTGAATATGTATGCAAGATTCAGCATTCTAGAATTATTATCTTATCTTGACTTTTAACAACTTTATTGGACTATCTTGATACCTTCAAAATGGTTCTCTCACACTTTTTAATAAGACTGTGTTTTGTTGTATGTGTATTGTGTTTTTTTATGTCTGAAAAGGGCTTAGTGCAACAGTATTTTTCGAACTGAACAATATACTTTATTTCACAACACCAACTGAGAAAACAAACTAATATAGATATATATATATATATATATATATATATATATATATATATATATATATATATATATGCAAATAAGTGAAACAAAATACATGTTGCAAATGTAAAATTAACTGGACGCTATAGCAAAATAAACAATACACCTAATTTGCAATATTGCTTATTTACAAAGTGATTTGGTCTACATTTTACTGCATAATCTGTAAAATAAAATAGCTTGCTTGATACCCATATTTGTCCTATATGTCATATTTAAATCTGTTCATTCATAATAAATATAGAATACCAGTTTATTTTAGACTCAGAAATCACAAGATGTTTTTAAGAGTTTTCTGAGTTATAGCTTATAATTGCCAATGTACCATGAGTTTTATTCTATGGGCACAGCAATACTTTAAACATAAGTAAAGACTGGGCTGAGACCGCTGATGTCATTTGTCTTAGACATTACATTTTACGTCTTAACAAAGTGAAGTATGGGGTTGGAAAACGATGTGCTTTTAACTGTAACCTAAAACTGCATTATACTCTTTTTCAACAGTCCCTACATTTCAGTAGATTTTCTTCTGGCACTTTTTAAACAAGCGGAAATTTGATATAGACAACCGTTTCCCTTTCATTTTCTTTTCCAGTATAATTAGTTTATAAGAACAAAGCAGAGTGAGCACAGGCCATCGTTTCAGTTTAGCATCACTCAGCAAAAGTATACATTCTAATGTAGAATGGTTCCAGATATAGGAGCTAGAATTGATAGAATTATATACCTCATATGCAGTATTAGTTACTTTAAGTTGTTTAGTTTTTATATGATTTTTTTTTCTCTGCATGTTTATTTATACACTTTTAGAAGTGGTTTGTATATGATAGCTCCTAATATAATTATAACATGAAATAAATGTAATGACATTTTACAAAAAACTCTATTCCTGTTACCTAGTTACTATCCATTGTCTGGTCTTTTCAGCTAAGTCTATAAGGAACCACTTGGGGGCAGTGTGGGCCAGGCTTTGAATGTTGACATTCTTGCTGCCCCAAGAGATGTGCTGACTGAGTCCATCTGTCATACATTGACTCAATCTGAGGTGTGTGAACAAAAAGTGCTGAAAAGTAAAATAATTCAGTGAATATCCATCTATCATTCTGCAAAAGCTCTTTTGCAAAAAGTC
>NC_056727.1:235038772-235183772 GCF_019279795.1 Protopterus annectens
AACATAAAAGACAAAAATGAATTAGCAATATTTTAGTTATGCAACTGTATAGGAAATTTCTACATACTTCAATTAATAAAATATATGTACTCACTGGTTTTGGCTTCTGATGTCACTTACTATTTTAATCAATGAGACATGTGTCAAGAGAATTTTAAACAATACTTTACCTTACATGTGATACTAAAATATTGTGCAGGGGTATTCAGAAAGTTTAGCTCTGTAGCAGTGTTTTGCTATTGTTTTCTGGTAGTGTTATGAAGCCAAGTAATGAATCAGAGGTAGTCAAAAGCCACATAGAGTAAAAGCTTATTACTTACTCATTAGAGACTTATTTGCATGGCTCTCTATTGAGCACCTAGCACTGCTGGACTGACTATGTTAGTGTTCTCTCTAGCAACTAATAAAACGCTGTTGCACATGCATCTGTAGGCACAGACATGCACATTCTGACATACATATACAGTTATCACACACACACACACACACACACACACACACACACACACACACACACACACACACACACACACACACACACACACACACACACACACACACACCTATGCAGTCACATTCATGCCTTACACTCATGTATAGATATACACATACACATATACACAGACAGACACCAAACACACCTATACAGTCACAACCATGCATCTACACCCCCCCACACACACACACACACAAAGCCTCGCAGTTAACTGCACTGATACTAACAGACCTGCTGCTGTAATACACAGCACTGGGTTTACAATGGAAAATTTATTCTACAGTCCACACTGCTCTCCTCCCTTCGAAACAGCAAAGTACACTTTATCTTTGAATCACTCTACCCCTAGAATGATTCTGGTGTAAGGCTTCAGGGCTGAGCACATGGGTAATTTCTATTAGCTGCACAGCCAGAGTGCTGCATTTGCTTGCAACATTATCCAGCAGAATGCTGTAGCAGTACTTGCTCGAGGCTTCATACTACCATAGCACTACTGCCATCTTTGAATTGCTCCCTTGTAGTGCACTCAGCAATCCTCCTCCAAACATGGTTGTCCAGTGTGACATGTAGTTCTGAATAACGTCTTAGTGTTTCTACCACCATACGCCTTCTTGAATCATAACTGTCACACACTGCTATTATACTAATCTGAATATGAAGAGACCATACTGCAGTGATTGCTGCATCCTTTTCGCAGACTGGAGAGGAATGCAGGTGTTTACTGTGTTCAATTCATGCTTTAATGTTCACTATACATTTCTGTGGATTGTACACAGGAATAAGGCACTCATATTGTGATGTTGTAGCACATTGTGTCTTTATGTTAAAGTGCCACAGGAAAAGCTCAGGCAGGGTTCACATGCACTATAGCACAATATGCTTGATCTATGGTGTTGCATGAGTTAGACTTACAACATTCAAGTTTCCAGTTTCAAAATGTTGACTCTGAAACTGTATATGCAAATTCTTTTACTCATTTTTTTCAATTTCGTAGCAAGACACAATTCACTTTATTATATTGCACGTCAAATGTTCACAGTGACATGATTCTGTCATGGCCGTAACACTGAGCACTAACAAGAGACACATGCACAGATGATTATGTAATCCATAAAAACATGTCGCTCTTTAATGCTGAGATATTCACAATGTTTTACATAGCAGCTCCTGGCCCTACCAATTGGCATGATTATACAGGAAGCTCAGGTAAGCATAATCAGAAATTACAGGTTTCTCTCCACACACATATAACCAAGTTAACTTTTGGGAAAATCAGAGAAAAGCTGTAAAAGTTTGTGTGGCATTATATTAATGTTAAGCAAACATAGCCGGCCTTAGGCATAGGCCAACTAGGCGGTCGCCTAGGGGCGCTTTTCCAGTAATCTGGATGGTGTAGGCAGACCAGGATGGGTGCACCAGGTGGTGTGTGGGGGTTGCTGTGGAGCCCTGTTGTCTAGGGCACCAGTTGACCAAGGGCTGGCTCTGTAAGCAAAGGCTGAAGCAGTCATAGCTAACAGGAGGATGAGGTTTGCTGAACTCACACTCAGCAGACTCTGGTGCTCATTGATGCTGCTTTCCCCGAGAACCGTTAGCCATTCGTAGTTCTTGGGGTGACTCAAGATCACTCACATAATTTTATGACACATTTCAAAAAGGATCAGTAGGTTTAGAAGCAGATGGCTAGCATTATTCATTCCAAGAGCAAACCCCTCATTCTGAATCATAGAAAACTATCGGCTAACGGAATTATTAATCAAGTCAGTATATTGAATGGCTACCTGACTGCACATGTCATTATCATCTGTGATGTTCAGGCTGTCTTAAACAGTATTTTTAGGTTTCTGCTAAACCCACTGGTAGCACTAAATATTGTAAGATACTTTACAAATACAATGGATGTATAAATCTGCAATGATGTAATTATGAAAAATATCAGTTACACTGAGATTTTACCTCTTCTGCTGTCACAATCAACTGCAGCATGTTTGACCTCCCTTTAGATTACTACTCACAGAAAGATACTTTTTAAAATGACTCCAACCTACTGGAATTACACCCTAGATATAAAATGCTTTAGTGATGTAATAAGATTTAAAAAGACTCACCTAGCTAAGCTAAACAAGCATTCATTCTTCAAATATACTGGCTGATGTTTTATATAGTGGGGCCTCTGCTTCATTGTTGTTATGATTTTTTATCTACTGCATGTTACTATGATTCAAACCTCAAAAGGCACTAAACCCTAACTCATGACGATCATACTCAATTATATTTACTGCATTCAGCTACTGCATCACCATTAAATGCTATTATATTGTTATTGTTTTATCGTTACATTCTTTTTATTTTGTTTTGTCTACTGTATTTGCCCATTGCTGCCAAATTCAGTCAGCTAACCATGCCTGACTCTCTATGCAGCAGAGTCTACTTGTGGATCCTCAGGCATAATACATACACCTATCTATATATACATATATATACAATTACTTTGCAGTATAACCAACACTTCTGTTCAATTTTTTCTCCATCATACTCAGTAAACAACGTAGATGCTTATTGTTATTTATTCAATAAAGGTTACTTAATATTGAAAAATGTGCAGGCTAATTGGATAGCCTATTCAATGTGCCCATCATGAATGAAGCAGTCCCAACAGGAAAAGTTTTATTTAAAAGTTGTTTACTTCACAAAGTGGATACTCTAAACTGTTTAAAAAATTCCCATACTGCTGTGCAATACAGACTGTTCCATGGCACAGAATAATACAAAAGCAGTTGAAATGAAAAGCTCTCAGCTCTTGAAGATGAGTATGTATTCCTATAAGCAACTCCATTGACATGCAGACGCTGCACAGAAGGTACCCCAGTAACCTCCAAACTACCTTAAGGGGAAAAAAGAGCAGAAATGTATTAACAATGCATGCTTAAGCCAGTCCTAACAAGGAAAAAGTTTAGGAGACGACTAAAGTTTTGTCATAAAATGTCATTATTCAAAATATTTGGTCAATTTAGTTTTTAAATAATGAGATTATATAATAGCAATAATCTGCTCCTCTGTGTGGATAATGCAGGATTTACCCACACTCATCCATGGATTATTGCTAAGCGCCCTTTTGCATGACCATTTATTTATTACATACACTCTGATATATCACTGTTATAAGCTTTATATTGCTTAGTCAGGAACTTCTGCTTCCATCCAATGTGCTGTAATGATGCCCCCCCACTTTATTGCACAAATGATTGTTGCTTTAATAATGTTAAATATCTGATTATATACTTTACGTTTCTTGTAACTGTAGCTGCCTTTGAGCCTGGGTTGTAGCTGAAAAGGATCTGTGGATCAATTCACTTACTTGATTAACAAACTGAAATGAATGAATTAATGAATGAATGAATGAATGAATGAATGAATGAATGAATGAATGAATGAATGAATGAATGAATGAATGGATGGATGGATGGATGGGTTAAAGAAGGAATGAATGAATAAATAAATAAACACGGCCCTCATAGTCTGCCATTGCTTTCTGAGTAAACCATGGGGCTCCATGGAATGCAGTTTACCTCCATCTCATCTTTGTAAAGATCGCCTGTTGCCTCTTCTGCCTGTTTCATTTCTTCTTGTATTTAGTCAATATGTTAATTTTGAGACAAATTCTTCAAATTCATTCTCATCATCTACCACACCTTCAGTGAAATTATACTGCCTTGTAAAACTCCTGAGGCACTCATTTTGTACCATCAAACTATAATATTTTGTCCTCATATTTTTTCTGCAGTACAATGTATTTTGGGTTTCCTATCAAAACCATGAAATCCCTATTAGCATTTAATGAAATTGCTGAAAAATAAGGTTGGAAACTATTTTGTGGAGTACTTAATATGTTGAATGTTCAAAAGCCAAGAATTGACATTTGGCATTTTCTGAAATGTTCATCTTCTGCAAAAAAGCTGTTGATAAATCATAAATGTTTTTACTGTTTTGCAGGGGGGCAAACCCCCCTTCACCCCCACACTCCCTGCTAATTATGTATTCTAACTCCAAGATCGCACTACAGTGAGGAAAATATTTCCTGATCTCCACTGTAGTGTGATTCAACTGTAAACAGCTACACTCAAAATCATGAATGCAAGCTGTGTCGACATTTCAGAGGCAATGGGATTTCCACTCACAGTTTTAAACTTTTTCACCTTTACTGTCGACCTTATGAATGACGTTAAGGTAAGTTTCAAACATTTGTTAGTAAACCTGTATTTCAAACTTATGAATTCTTTAGTGGCACATAACAGATTGCATTATGTTCTCTCCATCAACTTTTGCCATGACTTGACATGCTAATTACATTTTGTTTGAAAACAATTTTATTGATTTTGAATAAAACAGATTTATAAACAATCACATAAGTTTCACAGAACAATTGTAATCTCAGAGATTGTAACATATAAAGCTCTAATAACTATGTAAAATAACTGATAAAGTAAAATAACTAAGGTATTTACAAAGACATCCATTAATCTTTACATAAATATAATACTTTAACCATTTGATTTCATTTCACATATAAATGAAGAGAGAAAAAAGAGACTGAATGTATTAATTGTAATTGTTATTCTTTTTTCAACAAATTCTGTAAAGTTACCCACATACGATATGTGTAAGTCTTTCCAGTTGTTCTAGAAATTATAGTTTTAAGCTGTAAATGACAAACTTCATTTAACATATTCTTGAATTCAGTGAAAGTAGGAGGGGATTTAGATATCCAGTTTATTGTAATGCTTTTTCTAGCCACGGCAAGTATTGCCCAACATAAAGGGTATTTTACTTTTTTAACACTATGTGATATGGGTGTATTAAAAAGCACTAGAGACTTGCTAAGCATGAAGTTTTCTGTGAATGGTGCCTGTAATAGTTCATTAACACTTCACCAGAATACTCTTATAGCTTGGCAATCATAGAACATGTGAGCCAAATCTATATTTATATCTGACTTACATTTGTTACAAATGTTCTATTTTGATTATATTCATTAGTTGAGGAGTATAAAAAGATCTGTACATAAATCTCCAGGTGTATAATTTCCATTTAAGGGACAGAGTTGTTTTCCCTGCCGATTCTAATATGTTTATTTTGTCTTGATCACAGGGAAGTTCATTATTGATTGTACAGAAGTAATTCCAGTAGCTTTCTGGGCAGCTATACATTTCATTCCTTATGATTCTGAATATAAAAGAAAGTTTGCCTGGATACATGTGATTATGCTGTAAGAATGATTGACAGTAATCTAGTAATACACTAGTATCATGTTTAGTTTTTGGTGAGATCAAATTTATTTTATTATCTAAATAATCTGAGGATTTGTATATCTAGCCATAGGGATTTGTCCAACTAAAATTCCTGTATTATCTGGTCTACACTTTTAGCTGTATTATTTGAGGTCAATTGAAATCAAAACTTAAGTTCATTTTGCTTAAACAATGTGATTTTATTTAAGTCTGATGTTAACAAAGATTATTGTGTAAATGCTATTGGGAATTGTAGAAAAACATTCTTTATATCTGAGGTGTTTATATATGAAGTCTCTAAAATTTGTTAGAATATTATAAATGTAGCTGGTTGCATGCTTGCATGTTATATGCATAGTAAAGTAATATTTTAGTATCCATAACATTGGATTACTTATTATTTCTAGCTTACAGGTTAGAGGTCTCATTATTAGTTGCATAGCCATTTCTTCCAAATAAACCTTCTATTTAGTCAAGTATGAAGTATCTAAAAGTTGTACAATTGTTCTAATTATAGAAGAGCTTGAATATAGGTTCAGATCTGGGAATGCTATACCCCCTTTGCTCCAACTATTAAGATGTTGTTTAAGAGTTATTCTTGTTTTTTTGGGAGACCAAAAGAATTTTAATATTAAAGAATTTAACTTATTAGTAATTTTTTGGAAGGAAGTATTAAAATCGATTGAATAATATATAGGATTTTAGGGAAGATTATCATTTTTATGATTAAGCTTTCTTCTGTTGTGAATAAAATCATATTCCACTTCAATAATATAATTTGAATGTTTTCATAACACTTACTGTAATTTAATTGAGTTATTGATTTTATGCCTTTAGCAAGGATGATTCCTAGGTATCTAATTTGATCTGTATTATATTTATATTTTTTATTATCAATAGTTCTTTTATTTATTTTTTGTATATATAGGTAGGATTTTAGTTTTGTTATTATTAAATGACAATTCAGACATCCTTTGAACTATGATAATGGAATCAAATAGTGATGTTATTGAAGAATCATTTCCCTTTGTAGTAATAAGTACATCATCTGCAAATAATTGTACTTTAGAGGTTATTTCCTGATTGAGCTCCAGTCCTTCTATATTTTTATTTTCCCTTATATCATTTGCCCATGGCTCCATTATTAGAGTGAATAATAAAGGAGAGAGAGGGCATCCGTGCTTGGTTCCTTTTATGATAGGTATTTTGGTTGAGATGTATGATCCTATTTTAATATATGCTAGGGCTCCCTTATATAAACATTTAAGTTGTTGTTGTCTTTTAGCTTTTCCCGGTTAGGGGTCGCCACAGTGGAACTCCGGTCTGCTAATGATTGGCAGTAGATTTTCACGAACGCCAAGATGTCAGCTCGACATTCAACCTTCAACGAAGGCATGCCCATTTACGCATGTCTTTCGAACGCTCACCCAATATTTAAGTAAATCAATAAAATGTTTGGAGAAATTTAGACATTCTAGTAATATAAACAGATAGTCCCAATCTATTGAATCAAATACTGAGTTTATAGCCAGGCTTATTAATGTCAGATTTTTCTTCTTTCTTTGGGAGTAATCAATTAAGGCTAGAGTTTATTTAATGTTATCATAGGTGCTTCTATTAATCACAAAGCCTGTCTGGTCATCATTTATTAAATATGGTAAGAATTTCTTTAGTCTTTCAGTATATATATATATATATTCTTAAACATTCTGTAATCCACATTCAATAGTGATATGGGTCTATATGAAGAACAACGTTTGGGGTCTTTATTAGGTTTTAGTAAAGGTGAAATAAATGTGCATTTCCAAGAAAGGGCATTATAATGTCATTCTGAGCTGTGTTATAGACTTTATGAAGTAAAGAGATAGCAATTTTAGGCATAATTTTATATAACTCAGGTATAATTCTGTCATTTCATGGATCTTTATTTTGTTTAAGTTTGTTGATTTGGGTATGTATATCTGCTAGGGAGATTTGTTTATCTATGACTTCCACCTGTTGCTTGTTGAATTTGTTATAGAGATTTTTATTAATAAATTCTTGTATCTCATCTTTCAGTTCTATGTTATGTGTGGATTAATTTATTCTGAGAAAGTGATCTTTAAATTCATCTAGTATGTCTTGTATACTATAGACTTCCTTCTTCTTC
The DNA here is from genome assembly GCF_019279795.1 of Protopterus annectens. Taxonomy (NCBI): domain Eukaryota; kingdom Metazoa; phylum Chordata; order Ceratodontiformes; family Protopteridae; genus Protopterus; species Protopterus annectens. The sequence goes on from NC_056727.1 coordinate 235,046,703, forward strand.
CTCAATGAGTATATCTTTTTAATAAGATTATGTGTATTCTTTTAGTTTTGTTCTTAAGGTTAGTAAGGTGTCTGAGGTTTAATGAATAGACAAGAAATTTGTATTTTTCTAAGATGATCATAGCCTTATGATGAAGTATAGTGCTATATTCCTCATTTATTTTGTCTATTTCATCTCTATTGTTTTTAGATGTAAGCTTATCTTTATTTTTAAGGTATAATGTACCTAATTTATTTTGCATTATTTTTAAATCTTTATCCAAAGACTTCCTTTTGTTATAATACCATTTGTTTATTTGTCCATATAAATATGCTTTTAGAGCATTCCAAGTGTATATGACTGGAGTGTTAGATGTTGAATTTATACTTATAAAGTTTTGTATTTATTCCTTTAAGTATGTTTGAAAATATTTTAATTGTGTAAGATATGCAAGGTTCTTCTTATTTGTACATCAGGTGTACTATTGACATTAAGCTCAAACATAATAGAATTATGATCGTAAATTGGGCATAATATGATTTTACTGTTTGTTAAATCATTTATTATTTGTGTAGAGAGTATGATCCTATCAGTTCTGGAATATGTTTTGTATCTTTTGGAATAGAATGTGTATTGTAATGAGCTCTGATCTGTGTAATTATGGATATATTTTAGTTGATAAGAGGCCATGAATTTTATTAATTGTTTAGCCTGTAGCATTATCTTTATTTTCCCTATAGTACTATAATCTTTTTCATCTAAAATACAATTGAAATCCCCTGCCATGATGATGTTACCCTCAGACTGAGAAACTATTTGATTCAAATATTGTTTAATAGTATTGGTTCCTATGCCTGGTAACCAGTAGTTGTTGATTACTGTATAACATTTTTTATTTATTTCAATTATAACTAGACAGAGCATTCCTTTGTCATCTTGATATGACTTAATTATGCTAGGTAAAGGAAGTGATTTGTTCCAAAGAATAGCTACACCCCTTTTCTTTTTTGTGTGTTCTGAACTAGCGATGACTGTATATTTGTTTGTGTTCAAAAAAATTTATATTATGTTTCAGTAAGTGAGTTTCTTGTTAAAAAATCATGTTGGGCTTGTGTATGGCTAGATATTTAAATAGACTCCCGCTTTTGATTGGGTTATTCAGACCATTTATGTTGATTGATATGCCTTTGAGTGTGGCCATTTTATATTTTAACATTATTGGTGTAATTTGCATCTTATCTATATCATACTTGTATTTCTTGAATCCCTCTCTTAAATGAAAATTGTTTAATCTGTAGACTTTGGTCCATGTTTCGTAGTGGGTAACAGTTATGTTGCAGTTATTGTATCTTGTGTTCTTATGTAAATCTATTATAATGGATGTCAGGAAAAACATTTTTATAAAGTAAATTGCATGTAGTAACTTATAGAAAAATAATACAGCTCCCCGCCTGGAGTTAGAAACTCCTTGTCCCAGTGACATCAGTCACTCAGATCAAACCCTTAGACAGTAGCATCAGAACATAGCAACCACTAGTAGTATATAATTAAAACTAGGTAACATACTAGATATTATTTCTTCATGTAACATAATACATTTGATTTAGTGTAACTCATCTGATAAAACTATTTTTTCTTGAAAATAAAGTATGTTGTATGCATTAAAATTAACTGAACTTTAAGAAAAAACATTCAATATAACCTAAATTAACAGGTTGCTCCCATAGAAAAATTATAAGACCAACATTGTTAATCAATTTCTCTATAATCATGCTAAACTTTGTTTAACAAGGTGTTAATAATTGTTGTCTATTATCATTCCATTCCATTTTGTTGCCCTCTGCAAGTTAAGCTTGATGTGTTCTAAAACTGATTGTTTCTTGACACTTTGCTACTTTAGAACATAGGTTCATAGGTTCATAGGTTGATACTAGGCTATCTGCCCTAGGGCATTTATAAGCCTAGCCAGAGTGTGCTTGGCTTTTGCCACCCTTTTAGATTAGTTGACTGTGCCTCTGTATAGTAGGTCACAGAAGATAGCCCTTTTAAGGTTAGTTTACTGTGCCACTGTCTAGTAGGGACACAGAGGAGATCCCAGGGGTGAACCTACGATCTCCCATCCACTCGTCAAGATTTCTCTTGAAGAGGGTCATTGAGGGGCTCTGCCTAACATGGTTTGGGATTTTGTTCCAGAGTGAGGGGAGCCTCTGGGATATGAATCTGTCCCTCCAGTGTGTCCTATTTATTTCTGTGCTGAGGTTTAAGTCCCTGGAGCGTGTAGCTCTAAGGGATTTGGATTTCCTGAGGTGGAGCATGTCCATTCATTTTGGGTTGGACATGGCTTTATACGTCAGGCACAGATCACCTCTGAGTAGGCGGTAAGCAACTGAGTAGAGCTGGAGTTTCTTTAGCCTAACTGCGTAGGGCATCTGTTTGAGTCCCTTGATCCTCTTGGTGAGGTATTTTTGGGTCTTTCCAGTTGCTGCAGGTGTCGGGTAAGGTACATCCCAAATGGGGCATTGTATTCAATTATGGGCCTGATGAGTGATGAGTAGAGGGACACAATGACCTCTCTTGATCTAGATGTGAACCCTTTCATGATAAGGTGGGCTATATAGAAGGTCTTTGCAATGTGATTGTCAAAGGAGAGATTTATATCTACTTGGGTCCCCAAATCCCTAATTACTTCTTCCAGATTAATGGATTACCACCTATGTGGTAATTTGTGGGCACTTTGTTTTTCCCAAAGGGGATGACTATGCACTTTTTGGCATTTAGCTTTAGGTCATGGCTCTGGCACCAGTTATCCGTCTCTGTGAGACCCTTTTGGAGGATGCTTATGTCAGTCGGCGAGTTGATTATGGCACCCAGTTTGCAGTCATCTGCGAACTTGGTCAGCCATAGTCCTCCCGTGTTAGCCTGTACCTCAGAGAAATATATACCGAACAAGAGAGGTCCCAGGACTGAGCCTTGTGGGACGCCACTTGCAACTGGTTTAGAGTCTGACATGGCACCTGCAATTCTGACCATGTGGGTTCTATCCCTGAGCCAGTTTGCAACCCATCTTGTGACATAGGGATTGATATTTAAGCTGGTGAGCTTATTTATGATGCCTGAGTGGGGTACTGTGTTGAAGGTTTTTGCGAGGTCCAGGTAGGCTGTGTCGACTACCTTTCCTTCATCTATGGCATTGGTGACTGTTTCAAAGAAGTCGACCAGGTTCAAGAGGCAAGATCTGACCTTAACAAAGCCAATTTGGGTAGGATCCAGTGTTTGGAGGTTCCCAATGTCTTTGTTTATGAGTTCCATGATGATACACTCCCTAGCTTTGCAGACTAGGCTAGTCAGGCTTATAGGGTGATAGTTTCTGGGGTCCGTTGTTGCACCACCTTTGTGGAGTGGGACCACTGTTGCTGTACGCCATTCCTTGGGTACATATCCTGTAGTAAGGCTGAGATTGAACAGTGACTTTATGTGAGGGTTCAGTTCTTCTTGGAGCTCATGTAAGATGCAGCCCAGGACACCATCCGGTCCCATTGGTGCTGTATTTTTTGCTTTAGAGAGGGCAGCTCTCACCTGAGCATCTGAAATGACAGGGGGACAGCTCTCTGCTGGGATAGATATTTGCTCTTTTGGGGGGGAAGGGGGGAGAAGTTTGCACTGAACCTGTCTGCCAGGATGTTGGCAATGTCTGTGGGTTCAGTGTATTTTTTGTCATTTTGCACTAACTCAGAGCATATCTGGGAGTTGACACCCAAGTTCCTGACATAACTAAAGAAGACCTTGTGATTATCTTTAGCGTCTTGTGCAATTTTTTCTTTCGAAGCTGGCCTTAGATGATTTTATGAGGGATCGTAGTTTCTTGCTAGTTCTGATCAGAGATGCCTTCCCTTTTTGGGATTTTGCTCTATCATGTAGTAGCTTCCTCCTTCTGTTGTATAGCTTATTTATGGCTGGGGTCCCCCAGACAGGTCTCCTGCCTTTGGAGGAGTGAGTCTTGGTTTTATTTGGGATAGCATGATCCATGCATTCCTGTAGGTGTCCATAGAATGCATTTGTAAAGGATTCTGAGGTTTGGGCTGTATTTTCCACTGGCCCGGGGGCTTTGAAGCATTCCACCTCCATTTTGAGAAGTGTGAAGTTTGCTTTTGAGAAGTTCTTCACCGTGGTTTCCTTGGCTGGGGGTGGGGATGGGATATCGATGTCCAGTGAGATTAATTTATGGTCAGAGCTTACCAATGAGGGGTATACCTCTGGTATGGAACATAGAGTGTCCATGTTGGTGATGATCAGGTCCAATATGTTTTCCCCTCTTGTGGGAGTGGTGACCAGTTGTTTCACAGCATTTGAGTTTATAGATTCTAGGAACCGTTGGGCTAGGGTGTTGGGGCTTGAGTAGTGCTCCCAGTCTATGTTTGGGTAGTTGAAGTCACCCAATATAATGGTGTTTGGAGAGACCTTCATAATTCTCCAGTGTTCTCAGGAAAGCCGAGTGAGGTTCCTGAGTTTGGGAGGGTGGTCTGTAGCAGGCTACAAACTGAAAGGCAGTTTTGCCCATTGTTAGTTGCACATGGATGGGCTCAGATGCTTCGTGCAGTGCCACTAACCTGGAGGTGTGGGTATCTTTGATGAATATGGATACACCCCCTCCTTTTGTGGTTCGGTCCGAGTTTTGGGGCCAAAAAGCATGGTATGAGGTATAACCTGGTAGTGCTGGGGTGCTCTCGGGAGCCTTGAACCAGGTTTCTGTTACTGTACAGATATTGATATTCTCTATACTGAGGAGAGCCTCGAGTGCATGCATCTTGAGGTTTAGACTTCTGGTGTTGAGCAGCATTACCCTTAGTTTCTTTTTCCTTGTGTTGTCTATGGAGGTGGGTTTGTCTTTTGAGCCTTGCCTAAAAAAGGCAGTATGGGGGTGGCAAGAGCCTTAGCCAGTATTCGAAAGCCCAGGGGTGACAGGTGCAAGCCATCCCTAGCGAAATCAACGTGGCTTGTCGAGCATGTCATCTCAGGCTCACAGACACTGGATCCCCTTTGAGTGACACCAATACTTTAGCCAATTGTTAAAATTTATCATTTTGTCTTTATACTGTGGCATCATTCTTGATGAGGGTAAGATGCTACTCAAGGTCAGGGTCATACTGGCCTGGGCTACATGATCAGAGAGCTCCTCTATGTCTCTTTTCATGTAGTCCAGGGAGGTACATCTCAGGTCATTCACACCAGCATGGACAATGACGGAGTCATATTTGTACTTGCTTTGGAGTGACCTGAGTGCTTGTGTTATGTGGCGGATCCTGGCACCCGACAGGCAGCTTACAGTGACCTTCTCCTTGTTCAGCCTGGTGAGTGGGACGTCAGTGTGTCTGACAATAGAGTCACCTATTACAAGTGTATTAGGTGTGTTGTTTAGCCTTAAGGGCTGTGACTGTGTGGCACACTGACTTTGTGAACTGTATGATACGTGGGTATTGTTGTGGGGTAGTGGTTGCTTGGATGTCTGCTTTGGAGGTCTCTGCTGCTTGGGCAGATTTTTATTTAGAGCCTCTGAGTATGTTTTTGTGTGTTTATGTGTTTGGTTTGCTGTTGCGATAGGTCTATGTGAGACTGGATTTGTGGTGTGTGTGTGGTTACCTTCTCCTCCTGACTGACTGCGCCAGTACTGGGTTGAGAGAGCTCAGCCTCCAGTTTGGCTATATAGTTGCATCTCTCACATATATTTGAGCTTGTTGGGAGGAGGAGAGGGTGGTCTGTGTCCATAAGGCAGTTGTAACATTGCCTCAAGATTCTCAGATTCACCAGCTGGACTGGAGAGTAAACCAGAAAATGACTTTTGGACATGCCAGAATAGTATAAGAAACTACTTTTTGACTGATCAAAAAGGTCCAATAGGGAGCCAAGTACTTAAAGGGAGTATAAGAGGGTGCAGTGCTTTAGTTTATTAGTGCTTACTTATAAGATTACTTATACAAGCAACTGCATGGCTTTAGAATGAAAATAGAGTGTTTACTTTGAGATTTAGAACAGTTCTAAGGGAAAAAGTGAAGAGCAGACTTTGTGGAGCCGGGAATAGTTTAAACCCATTTAAGTGGCGTTGCCCGATGCTGCGCTATGCGCAAAATCATGCAAAACCATGCAAATGCGGGTTTTAAAGCAGGGAAACTGAAAGAGATAGGAAATGACCCAAAACAGCCAATAAGCTACTAGTTTCAGGGCTGAGACCACTCCTCCAGGGACAGATAGGCTGCTCAAAGCTCCCCACTCTCAGTGGTGAACAGAGAAGCTTCCTCCTATCCAAGTAAGGATATGGGCAACACAGGAAACTATACCACAGTCCGGAATTCAGCAAAACCTGAAATCTGGACTAATCTAGTTCAGCAAAGGCGGGAGAAAAGAATATTATTTTTTATTTATTTTTTTTGTTTTTTTCAGGAAACAGCAGAAATACACACAGAAAACACTGTAAATGCTATAAACAGGCTAGCGAACTTTAGTGTGTAGCCCACAACAGTTATAAAATACATAAACAACTTAAATTGATATAAAACAAGTGCAAAAACTGTAAAAAGCAGAAGGCAAATGCAATTTAAATTTTTTAAAGCACGGATCAGTTAGAAATTCACTTTTTAGGTGAGAAAAGGCAGTAGGAGCAAATAAAACAGAGAAAAAATACTTAAATATGGAAAAGTCTCTTTTGGTTCTCTCTGTTGCCTGTATCACTCTGCAGGACACCCTGAGGAGCTGTGCAGAGTTGTATACTGGTGCAAAACTGCGCAAATGCGGGTTTTAAAGCAGGGAAACTGAAAGAGATAGGAATTGACCCAAAACGGCCAATAAGCATCCTATACATTCTTACGCTAAATCTCAATTAAACGAAGACAGAGAAAAAAAAACAACCATATAGCTTATGTAATCTTTCCCATATTGACAACAAAAGGTAATAATAGTTGAGTCTGCAATGAACTAGTAGCTGTAATCTTATAGCATCTGTCATGCAGCATAATTTATAACCCTCGTAATGCCCTCATTAGGTATTTTGCAAAGTTAATTAACAAGCCCTGCAGAGTGACATGTTTACAATGTTTACACTTGAATGCAAATGACAGTTTAGAATATATTTCAAAGAAATAGTCATAAATTAATTAGAATATAGGTTGTTCTGACACATACAAAATGTGACATTAGATGTAGCTGAGTTAAACCTTGGTTAGGAGATCATTTTCAGGCTGTGGAACATTAGTTTTGAATAGCTATATGCAAGGTTGACTGTCATTACAGATATATAAAGATAAGGCTAACAAGCAGCATTCTATAGCTCAAATTGATATGAAGCTATATTTTATTCCCATCCTGCCAGAAACTTGATCAGACAGTGCAGTATTAAACATCACACATATCTAGGAATGTATTCAGTTAAGTTGATGATCTGATCAAATTAACTTTTTTTCCCTTTAATTGTGTCAAAAAATCGAAAACTACCTTTTTATTTTTGTCCATATGTAGTAATCCTCGCCAGTTAGCCAGTATTTTGGTGATTTTAGGCTGTTTTGTAGGTAATAAAAGTCAATTTGAAGTTAAAAACTGTTTCACAAAGACATTCAAGCTGTAGACTTCCTGGTTTGGCACATCTCGTTTTGACGAAATCATCAGTGTGCATCATGATGTCCTAGTGAGAAACGAAGCTTCTGAAGAGAATTCCAAGCTGTTTCGAAGTTGTTTAAACTAATAAAAGCTCGTGGATCATCCGCACAAGGAGATTTACAGTCCCAAAGTGGGAAAACTGCAAAAAAAGGTAACATCTGCTTTTTTCTTTTATGAATAGTAGCTTGTGAGGGAAAGGCTTCCAGGGTTCCCACAGCCAGCATGAGTCTATTACAGACTGCAGGCATTCACACAGTAAGCATAAAAAACTACATCACATCTAAATCACAGAAAAAAACATTTCCCTTTGTCATTTCTTTTTTCCTGTTATTCCCTCCTCCCATCTAGTCTCCCATTTCATACATATCATTTTAATGAGAAGAGAGTATAGTAATAAAAAAACTGTAACTCATTGACATTATCCCCTTTCCTTTCCAAATATATGAATTTTCAAGCCAGAAAAGATAGTAAATATAGGTAGCACCAGAGAGTTATTAAAGACCTGTTATACCATAACAGGAAGTTATTTATATAACTGTTCATGTACCTCTATAGGGACCTATAACGCCCCATGAATGAGTAAGAAAGATGTATGTATATATACATTGAATATTTAATATCTATGCCTATTTAATAGTAAGAAAGATGTATGTATATATACACTGAATATTTAATATCTATGCCTATTTTAGTTAATTTTACTTATATAGAAGATTGCTATGCTTATATCTATAAAAATATTGAATCAATATGCTATTTATATATTATTACTAGAATATCTGTATTTAGGGGATAGATTATGTTATGTCAGCAATACTGTTTTATTATATATATAATATAATCTAAGATTGACTGATATCATTACTGTTATAGAAGAGAGGGTACTATATAACTATAATTATAGTGATTAAACTAGACTTAAGAAATATAAGTCATTGTATAAATATTTCATTGTTATGATGATAAGAAATGCTTACCTTGCAGAGAAAGCATAACAGTAAAAGGCTTACTTAATAACATGGTATCCACAGATATAACAGGATCTAGTAAGATGTAGAAGTATATTATGCTTTAGTTCATTTGTTTTTTAGACTTTTTTGTTTCTCTGTAGTTTTCCAGCTTGAGTTAGATGCAAATCTTTTAAGAGAAGGGTTTGCCCATTCCATTTCTTCGATTTTTTTTTTAGGATCTTATGATTTTTAACAAAAATCAGTGCAGAGTCTAGGTCTTCAAACACATTTGGTCCTTCTGGGATGAAAATTTCAGCTTAGCAGGAAACAGAAGGTGAGTCTTCACTTGTGCTTTCTTCAGTTCTTTTATCAGAGGTAAGAATATTTTCCTTTTGGCTATTACCATGAATGAGTAGTCATTGTCAATGCGTATTATTGTGTCATTGAATTTTATTAGAGACTTGGTCCAGGCAGTTTTTAAAACTAATTCTTTGTCAGGAGAGGAAAGGAATTTGACTATAACAGACCTTGGTTGTTTATTTTGTACATGGTGTTTTGCTTAAGTAAGATCTCTACATTATTTTCATTTTTTATTATTCTGCCATCCATGTCACTTAGTGCTTCTTCTATACCTGTTATCTGGAGTTTTTGTTGTTTTAAGTCCTCATGTAGTAGATAGTTGTTTTTTCTTTGAAGTTATCTATTTTGATGTCAGTTTTATCAATCTTCGTATTTAAGTCCTGAATGTTTCTTATCAGAGTTTGGAGCTCTCTTTTGAGACTGGATTCTTGACTGCTTGTCTTTGTGAAGCTCATGTTGAATTTCTTCTTCAGATGAGGGGTAGTTTTCCAAGGATATTTTGACTGGAAAATCTGTCTTTTTTTATTATATTTTAGATATTGTTGTAGATAATGTTGATTATTATAAGTTTAGACAAATAAAGTTTCAAATTATTGGTTAGAAGACAAAATTCCAGTGTAGATAAGATTTCTTTAGTGGAGCTATTGAATTCTGCTGCTACTCACTGTCAATCTTGGCCACGCCCTGCTAATTACTTTTGACATTAGCCTTTACCTCTGAGAAGTAGATGCAGGGGTGGCGCGTGGCATCGGTCTGCAGGACTGCAGCCCCCCCCCAGCTGTGTGAAGAAAAAGAAAAGACAACTTCCACAATAAAACATTTTTAAATAAAAAAAAATGGCTGACTTGCTGTAAAAAATGAGTAATGAGTCCGACTGACTCGCAAAATCCCAGAACTCGAACTGCGCATGCTCATTGCTGGACAAGTTCCATTTTTTTTTTCTCTGAAGCTGGACTGTCTCAGACTGCTGTAAAGATAGTCTGGAGTAGGGAGAGTTCTGCATCAGTGTGTGATGCCCAGGGGTCTGTGTGGTAACTGCACAGTAAAGTGGAAGGGGGCAGACTGCCACGTCTGCAGTCACATACATGACGTTAATGGCGGGATGACTACTGATTGGTTCTCGCTCTCTTTCTGAAAAAGAGAGAGAGAAACAATCAGTATACGCAGGCAGTGCAGGACAGGACAGTTACTTTTTGTTTTGGTTACTTGCAGTTGCTGCTAGCACTACTGTATGGTGTATCTGAGTTAGGATTGCTTGTAAACAGCTTTCTTTAGGTGCTTGATTTGCTAGTAAAGAAGGAGAAAGATTTCTGGATTCCTGAATCCTAGGCTACTTAAAAAAAGCCTTTACTTAATCTGTTGTTGTTCATGACGGTTGGGAAATGGACAGTCTCAAACCCTTAATCACTGAGTCATCATTATCATTCATCAGTCGTTTTTTTGAGGTAAGTGTGTAACTGAACTTGAAGTCAACATGCCTTTGTTTGTTATCAAGTCATTATATTTTCCTTATGAGACATCTGGGTGGCATTGGCAGAGCTCCTTTTGTAACTAGATTATATGTAGAGCTCTGTATTATTTAATATATGTATCAAGCTTAGTTGTATTACTACTGTGCACTTTTAGCATATACTTATATGCATGTGTGTTAATTTCTACTCCCTAACTGTGTGCTTAAGGCACATATTTTTAAAGAAAAGAGAGTCTGTCAAGGCCTTGAATATAAGACAGAGATTAGAGACAGCTCATTTAGTGTGCCAGAGTGTCTGTGTTGTTAATCCACTCATATTTTTTTTATAATAAATGTTGTTGCTTCTCAAGGTGAGTGAGGTATTGAGTTAGGATGCCACATAATGCTGCACAGTGTTAAAAGGCAGATAAGGGAGGAGAGGTCTAAAAAAGGAAAGTTATGTTTTCCGTTATGGCTTGGTATACATGTTTGTAAAGTATGAGCTAGTCCAATGGCTTTCTTTATAAGTGGCATAACATTCCAGCTAATGGGTAGACTATCAGTTAGTAGTGTTTACAGATTTCTTTTTAGGGAATTACTTTCAATGATGGAGTTGCAAGGGATGATGCCCCCCTCAAAAAATACTATGCTGCATCTTTTGACACTGTGACTGAAAGCCTTATTACAGTCAGAACAACAATGGATATTATCTGAAATACACTGTAGAGCCATGGAATCTGAAACAATAGATGCTATCTAACTTGCAATCATTTGGGCAATTTATTAATCAGAAATGTTTGCCTATCTGGGCATTAGGGAAAACAAAGTTCCAAAAAGCAGGGGCAAATGCTGGCTCTCACAGGATGCCAGTAGTCATAATCTGACTCAGAGTGTATGCATCTTACACCCCCTTACAAACCTCTGCTATTCAACCAGTTGCTCATCCACTTCATTACATGGCCAGTAACATTAATGTTCCCATGTTTCTGTGTTCCAGTTCCTTACTTCTTCTCTGGGTAATTATATCAGATATTTTGAACAAATCATGATGGGCTCTGTACAATCTGCTCCTTGACCATGACTGTTTTGAAGTTTTAAAACAATGAGACAAGTTTCAATGGACATGATCTAGGATCTAGCTGGGATACACCTTTGTGGATATGAACAACAGATGTCAGAGGTCTGAGACATACTTTGGAGGAGTTTGATTAAGATTATTTAATGGGAACATAGTAAACATAGGTTCCATCAGTTGTTGACTACAACGTTTGTCCAGTACTACAGAGCCAATATTCTTGATTTGATTTAATGATGACCCAATCATATTTATGGAGATGAGTGACAGAACCCTCAATGGAACCATTTGACTTCTGCTTGTAAGATTGTATAATGTTGTTATTAACTGTCTCAGGATTTATCAGGTGGGCAATTTACTTCTACTTACTGCTGATGTTCTGTTTTAGTGACTGTATGTCTTGAAAATTATAGCAATGACAGAATGCTGTGTAGTTGTATACATTTGCTTTTGTTAACCTAATGTGGAAGTACAGGATAACTTGCTGCTGCCTAAACTAAACATGGAAGTATCACAACTAGAAAATTCCCTTGATACATTTTGTTTTGGGTGCAGATGGCTTACCTTATCTTATGGCTTCTCTCCACATTATAACTTCACTTCCCTGTTTTCTTCCTACCCATCTCCTACCACATTGCTTTATGTACCTGTTCTCCTATTAACTCCTTCTTTTTGCTACCCGTCCACTAATTCATCCCCATATCCTGCCTCTTCCTACCCTTTTACAGCTACCTGTCTCCTGCCTCTGTGTTTCTTATTGCTTTATGTTATTTCTGATCTAACTAACCAAAATACTTTCACTTTTATTTCCCTTATATTCCCATAAAGCTTCTCCTATAGAACCCATATTTTTTTACCTCAAAGCCCCCTGAGGGAAACTCCTGCCCTTATCATGAACATCTTACTCACATCACAGTCCCCACCCTTCTAACATACACTGCTTCCTTTCACCTGACTTATTATTTTTCCAAATTATATATATCCTGTTTTTCCTCTTAATCTTCTCCTAAGTTTTGCCTGCATAGCTTAATGTTTTAGTGCAGGTATTTTTATTGTGTGTCTTTCTTAGGCTTGAACTTAATTGCACCTTGCTTTTTCCCTTGTTCCCTTACTTGACCTTTCTGTGTTTTTCTATGTGTTCTGCAACCTTGCAGTACCATTCCTTCTTCTCCTGCTATTATATCATGATGTTCTGCATTAATTTATGGTTTCAGCCACTTTGGCACAGTAAATGTAGTTGACATTGGGGATGTCCCAGTGCAAGTCAATAACAAATGACAGCAAAAGGGTTCTTTCCCAGATGCTAATTAATTTTATGTGTGAAGAAGACAGTGTATTTGTGTTTCTTGGGCTCTTTTCAGCAATGGCACAAGTCACAGGGCAGGGCAAAGAAAAATACATTACTTAGGAGACGTTTAGCAAAAAAAAAAATCAACCAGCATGTCTTTATAAAATAAATTCATAATTTGTGTGTGGCTTTTGTTTCTGTATGTATACATATCTTTGTTAGATGGATCTTCTCCCTGGGCCTCACTGAAAAGAGGTTTTATTGCTCAGCTGAATTTTCCCAGTAATCAAATGCAATAAATAAATTTCCATATAGCAGCTACCTACACTATATGTTGTTACAGCTTACTCATGTCTTGGAGAGGAATACAAATGCTAAACAGATCATGGACAGGGTACATGGCAGAGCTAGGTTGGAATCTTAAAACTGTCCAATGGAAAGGAAGGGCAAACTGCAATGTATAGCTGACCATGCTATACTATACTGTAAGTAGGCAATATGAGACAGAGAATAGTTGGAGTTTTTTGAGTCTGTCCATATAGGACAAGTGTTTAAGGCCTAGGATCCTCTTTGTGAGGTACGTTTGCAGCCTCTCCAGTGGTTTTATGTACCCTATCTTCTGTCTGCTCCTTTTGCACTGCCTTCTCAGTTCTGCAAGAAATAGCTTCTTCATCAAGGATAATTGTAACTGTTTTATTGATGCTTAACCCTATCTGTACTGGTTAGCAGTGAATATTAAGCTAGTCCCAGTAATGCTGGTATAACAAGGAATGTGTGTCCATTTTAGATGATGTTGGGACAATTAAGTGATGTCATCTTGAAAGTCATCCACAGTATTTGTATGCCAGTGAGGCGAGATTACGTTGGTTTGGACATGTGCTGAGGAGGGATGCTGGGTATATTGGGAAAAGGATACTAAGGATGGAGCTGACAGGTAAGAGGAAAAGAGGAAGGCCTAATATAAGGTTTATGGATGTGGTGAGAGAGGACATGCAGGGGGTTGTGTGACAGAGCAAGATACAGAGGACAGGAAGAAATGGAAACAGATGATCCACTGTGGCAACCCCTAATGGGAAGAGCCAAAAGAGAAGACTACAAGCACTTATTTGGAACCAGGTAGGGTCATGTGAATAGTGTTTTCTTGGGAAACTTTAAACTGTCTCTTTTGAGCCTCCATGAAAAAATGGGGGGGGGGAGAAATCCAGTATGACCTGATGTGTTCCAGACCAGACCGCAGCTTCTCATCAGATGCAGAAACAGAGTACAAAGTACTGTTTGCAGCATACTGCAGAAGCAAGTCTTCAAACCAACCTGTATATACATGTAACAATGTGTGCTGTGTAGAGTATTCAGCATGTGCCATAGTGACTGAGCATTTATTTCATGTAAATTAGTAAGCATGTCCAGCACTGATCCCACTGTACCATAGCTCCACTCCTTTTAGTTGACCGCACCCCTTCCCATTGGCCCCACCCATTCAGCCATCTCCTGCAGCTCCCCCTTTGATTTGAAGTCACCAGCCACCACTGAGTAGATGTCAAATAGGAGCAGTCCCTGAACAGATCCCTGAGATACCCTGCTGGTGACTGGTCTCTTAGTGGAGGTGGTTTCATAAATCCTGACTTCCTGGGTCCTATCTGTGAGCTAGCTAGTAATCCAATGAGTTATGCAGGGGTTTATGCCCAATTTGGTGAGTTTATCAACTATACCTGAGTGGGGTATTGTACTGAACATTTTAAACAGGTCCAGGTAGGGGGTATGTACCCTTTTCTCCTCAATCATTGCCTTAGTGACCTTCTCAAAGCAGTATACCAGATTTAGTAGACATGACCCTCCCTTGAGAAAGCCAAACTGGACTGGGTCAAGTGTCTGAAGATTGCCTGTGTTGTTGTTCATCATTTCCATAATAATTCATTCCATGGCTTTGCATATTAAACTAGTCAGACTAATAGGTCTGTAGTTTCCAGGGTCAGTTAATGGTCTACCCTTATGAAGTAGGATAACTGTTGTAGTCCTCCATTCACATGGTACAAAGCCTGTTTTGAGGCTATAGTTGAAAAGTGACTCAAGTGGTTGTGATAGGTCATGTTTCAAGCTATTTGGCAGGCATCCCAGGATATTGTTGTGGCCTATCGAGACTGTGGTTTTGGCTTTATTGAGTGCCACCAGTACCTGCTCCCTCTTAATAGCTGGGAATGGCATTATGCTATTAGGTATTTCAATTGGGGAGGCAGGGGGGAGTGGAGAGGATGAAGTTTGAGATGACTTTGTCAGCCAGCAAATTCTCTGTGTTGCTCTTCTCAGTGAAGGCCATTGATTACAAGTTTGGCACACTGATGTGTGCTGCCTTTAAGATTTTTGACATAGCTGTAGGAGGCCTTGTGGTTGCCTTTAGTCTGTGAGTCTATCTTGACCTCTTAATTGGCCCTATTGGACTTAATTAGTCCTCTTAGTTTAATTAGAGAACTCATCATTATGGGAGTTGCTCTTCCTGATTTTAGCCATAATTTTTTTCCTTTTGCTATATAACGTATTAAGGTTAGGATTCCACTATTGTGGTTTGTTTTTAGTGTTTGTTTTGGGCTTACTTCTAGTAGGTACAGCAGAATCTGTGCAACCATTTACATGGATGTACATGGTCTCTGTGAACAATTCCGCATAGGTTGTTGTGAACTCGGTGCTGGGAAGGACACTGAATCTTGGCAGACTATCACTTAATAGGATGTAGTATGCTTTGGAATAGTTCCAAACTATTACAGGGTTTTCCGGGCTTAACAATTTTTATTTTGAAGGAGAGAGTTTTGTAGTCCAACCTCAGCTGTGAGGACATGACTGTGGGGGGTGCAGCACTCTCCCATATATGTGAATGTCAGGTCCAGTATGTTTAAACCTCTGGTAGGTGTGTGCCCCATTTGGTCAAAAGTATTTGTGTTAATAAAGTCCAGGAATTGTTGGGTGCCTGCAAGTATAAGGCAGTGTATGTTTTTCAGTCTGTTGAGGGGTTGTTAAAGTTTCCCAAGAACAGGGTATTTTGCTTAATGGTGAGTGTCTACAGTAGGTCAAAGTATGAGCTATGAGGACTCTAGAGACATAGATGATGGCCATCATTTGCTAGGATATGGTATGGGACTTTGACTGTGGTGATTTACACATGGATAAATTTCAGAGCAATGTCCTGTTTAACCAGCCTAGAATTATACTTGTTGTTAAATATAGATTGAGGCTCCTCCACCTTCTCTCCCTGTATGTGTAGCTGATGGTCTAAATGAGTGGAAGGCACTGAAGCCTTGCACTGCTGAAGTATTTTATAAATTAAATTATTTTAGTAGTATTTAATAATAGTATTTTAGTATTTTTCTAAAGTATTTTATAAATAGATAAAACTCTCTGACAAACTCAATAGTTTTAAACCACTGCTTAAACAACATCTTAATCAATCATGGTCTTGCACATGCTCATCACAAGGTTAGGACTTTGTGTTCACCACATGATACTCTCCAAATACTCTCCTTAAACAGAGTACACTCAACCTCTCGCTGAAATGAGAAAACAATTTTTTTACATAACTGCTGCCTGCACTAAGTTGCAGGTGGGCTTTCTCTTTAGTAACTTCCACCTTTGTAAAATCATAGACTGTATAAATATAACTAGTGTTTGTGTATAAATGTAAAGAGAAATGTAACTACTCTATTTTTAACTAGAACTTAGTATAATGCAATGTAAGCAAATGGAGCTTTTCTCCCCGGGCGTCTGCTGAAAATAGATATTACCCAGTCGGACTTTCCTGGTAAACAAGACAAATAAGTAAATAAATAAATATATTCTGCACATTTAAACCATGTCTCAGTAAAGGCACAGGTGTCTATATTCTCCAGTGTGAAGAGCGCTTGTAGGGTGTGGAGTTTCTTGTTTAGGCTCTTTGCATTGAGTACTAACACTTTTAAGTCTCTTTGGGTTTTATTTGCTATATTAGCAGATTTGTCAATTTGGCTTTGCATAAAAAGGCTCTAAGGGGGTGGATAAAGTTTGAGTCAATATTCAGAAGCCTGGGGTGAAAGGTGCAGGCCATCCTTTGCAAGGCAACAAGATTGTTAATCATGTCATCCCATGCTGACAAATATTGAATTCCCTTGGAAAGACACCAGAAGCCAAGTGGATTATTGAAGTCAGTCATCTTTTGTTTGTACTGATGCATCATCCTTGGTGAAGGTAGAATGCTGCTCAATGCAAGGCACATACCTACCTGAGACACATATTCAACAAGATCAACAATGTCTGCTCATATAGCCCAGGGAGGTATGTCTCAGATCATTAATGCACGCATGGACTATGGTAGAATCATACTTGTACCTGTGGCATAGTGACTTTAAGTGTGTGCGTAACTTGGTGGATCCTAGCTCCAGATAAGCGACTAATCATTATCTTCTCCTTGCTTAGTTTGGTGAATGAGGCATCTGTGTGTGTTGTGCAATGGAGTCCCCTATGAAAAGAGTCCTAGGTAGTGTTTGTATGCCTTACGGGCTTTGATCTTGGGGCTGCATTGGTTGTAGGTATATGTGTGGTGTTTGGTATGGCTTTTGGTGAGTGCTATAGAGAGTGCTGAGGAGAGGCACTGCCATTTATAGGCTTAGGAAGACTTTGAGGTTTGGGAAGATTGCGTTTTAGTGCCACAACATAAGTTGGTCTATGTGTGTGGTGGACGCTATGTGTGGTTTATGTAGTGTGTGTGTTCTTGACAATCTTGTTTGTCTTGCGAGATTTTTGCCTACAGTGAAAGTGTGTATGTGCATCTCTCATATACTGTATTTGTTTCTTTAAGGATTAAATGTTTGTATGTGAACATGGGTCAATTGATACATTATCTCAGGATGCCCATATCTACCAAGCTGGCTAAGCAGACATTTGGAAATTGCATTTCCATGTGGTCCAGACCTGTATTTTTGAGGGACTACTGTAGGTTGTGGACTGGGTTATACAGAGATCTTCCTGTGTGGTCTATAAGGTTTAACACTAGATTGGGTTAGATTGTGCTAAGGTTTGATAATTGCGCTGTTTAATGCACAAACTAGCTGCTCTAAGATTGTCTTCATGCAGTGACTTGTTTTAGCCCCACTAAGTTACAGGTTTCAGTTCTAAGTGTAGTTTTATTGATACAATTTACTTTCTGCATGTTTATGTCTCTACAGGTCACTGCTAACCTCTTGATGTAAAAACAAAAAGAAAGGTTGCTTGTGAGTATACTACTATACCAAACAACTTAAACTATCTTGACAAGGCAATTTCAAGTATTGGGGACCTTTATAATGATTTAAAGGCAAAATAACAAAGCAAACATAAAGCAGTAGGACTGTAAACAATTAACTGAAGTGCAAAACAATAAAATAAATCTCTTATTTACCAAGGATGTAGCAGAATTAACTCAGGACCCCATCATAGTGTGGTGAGGGTACCAAGCAGATGGGAGCTCAGGGAAAATGAGCAGGAGAGAATTTGTAGGAAGGGAGGTTTACTCAAGTGAAATACTGATTTGCTGTTTGGACACTTAGTATCATGGATATATAGAAAACAGCAATAAAAGAGGGGGGAGAGAGGGACTTTGGAAGTTAGACTTCCTTAAGGGGTGGAAGCCAGAGACACAGCCTTTTAAAACCACAACAAAAGAATGGTGGGAAGGTTGTGAAAACATTTCAAACTGGAGCTTTAGTCCTATGGCTAGACTTTCAGAAATCTTTAACTTATTGGCTCAGTGGAGGCTGAAGCTGGTACAAAGAACTGGGGAAAAACAGTAGCAAGGTAAACAGAAAGGCACTGGAATGCAACTTTATGCAGGTATATACAGCTATAAAAGGTACTTAGTCAAAAATCCTGGAGCAGAATTCACAATACTGCCACTAATGCAATCCCACCATAGACTGAGGCACCAAACTATACAGAAATTTACCAGTAACACTATAATAAATTATTAAATAAAGTCCAAATCTGGCAATAGATCACAGACATATCACACCTGTGACTGAAGCTCCAGACTGGGTTTAAAATACAAAAAGCTACCTTTGTAAATCTATTTATAGAAATAAAAGTGCAGTATAATGTATAAAAATGCTAAAATCTTGCAGTAATATGCAGTCTTCCCACAACTGCAAATGAAGCTACATTACTAAGATCCCAGAATAAATGCATATAATTACTTTTCTGCAGGTGTTGTTTCTCACCTTTAGTAGATTGACAGAAATTACCCAATGAGATGCTGAACCTCCCATCATTACTGTAAGCATACCACTACAGTGTGATGACCGCAATGCATGAGCTCTACTGATAGCACAGGAGCTTAAACAACAATTGGCTGTTCTTAAATGTTAAATGGGTTTTTAGTCATTTTGTCATAATGCTGAAAATAATTTCATTTCTGAATTGCAGAGCTTGTGTTGACCTGCTTTCCGTAGAGTATACTCTGAATGTAGAACCATGCTAAGCATTTGATGTCTGTGGGCAATGCATGCTCCCCTAACTTTAATGGTAGGTATCAGTAATCTGTTTGTTAGTAGAAGACTGAGACCATATTGAAACTCTAATTAAACAGAAAAATATGAAGAAACAATACCTGGATAAAATGGTATCTGTAGATTTCATTTAGTCGAGGAACAGCATGTCAGCTTTATCATATCTACCAGGAAAAAAAACAAATCAAGTGTTCTATTATCATCTTATTTTCCTTGCCCTACAACCACGGCTAGAGTAAGTAGCCTTTATGCATTTTTTCCTTGACCAGGCATATGCAGTCTTTATGTATGTCTTTCTGGACCAGACATGATTCAGCATGATTATAGCTCCTAATAAATGAGAGACATTCATAGGTTGTCAAGAAGATTCTAACCACTTTGACTTCAAAGCTAAATGCATGCCATCTTTATTATGAAAGCGTATCCGAATAATCCAAATTAGCAAGCTTTTTAGTGGAACTGGAAATTATTTTGGTGGGTATCATGACATACAACATATAAATAAAACACAAACAATGGTTCTTCAGCTTAATATTATTAATGTATGGCTTAAGTATTTTTCTGACACAAAGGGTTCATCATATAAAAATCCCACGAGCAAGCAGCCCTCTCTCTCTTACCCTCCTCAATCAATTCCTTGTATGTTAAGGTCACTAGTTGCTCTGATGTCACTTATCTTGTCTGAATTTTATCTGTCTGTACCACAGAGCTTGAGAGAAAGAAATTTTGCTCACCTAATATTTCAACCTTAATCATTTATCAAAATAAATACTGCCTGAGACTTATTTGCTATTTTCAATAAAGTAACCTGGAATGACCTTGCTCTCCTGTATCTGTGCACTGTATGTGTCTGTGTATGTGTATGTGTGAGTGTGTCTGTGTGGCCACAGATGGGCTTTGAGAAAAAATAAATTGAAGCCTTCTAGGTGAAAGCTGTTTGCTTATTTAAGCCATTAGTTGATTCCATCCAGTCATAAATTGGGTACTTGTGAATGTCAAGAATGATAAATAAAAAGTACAGTTTCAGACAGTTGCAACAGGAGGCACTGGATCATTTATCTTGTCAGAAGCTTATTATGGTAAAAAGAATTAATGATATAATGATTTGCTTTATAACTATGAAGAATTATTTACTGGTCAGGGATAAATTACTGCTATTCACAGTCCACTCCATGGTATAGACAGATAAAGCCCTGACTATGATTCAGATGATAAAGGCTTGATTAGTCTCTCTGATACTGAAAGAATTAGGATGGGAATGAGAGAAGATTTATGAGACAGAAGTCTGGTCATATCTTTCACAGGGGAGGAAATAGGAGACGTGATGTGAATGCATAATTAGCTCCTGTGTAGTCTGGGAGTTAGAGTAGTGTACCAGAAGTTGTAGAGGGGGACATAGAGCACTGAGAAAATGGTCTCCTTCACCACACCCAACCGCAAGTCTACACTATACATAATCTAGTACATCTGAGGAAGTTGGGCAATCCACTCATATCAGGTCTACTAGTTGTTCACGCAGTCCTCACACTCCTTCTCATTTCTGAGTTGTTGGCCAGCGCATTGCTGATAGTTATGAAGATTTTCTCACTGGAAAAAAGACAGGATACAACTTGCAAAAAATATGTTAGGCATTCATGATATTCAGATAGAGCCTTCCATCTTATCAGCCATACATGTATCAAGAAATGTTCCAATCCAAATAAATGGTAAAAGTGAAGGAGTGTTGCATGGAATGGGGAGCATACATTTCATTAAGAAATAGACTGAGTTTAATAAATGGTTAGAATTATAGTCCTCTGTTTAATTCTGACATACTCTGTATAATAATAGTAAAAAATTAAACAATGCTAAAGAGAGAAAACATTATCTGTTTCATATTATGAAATAAGCTGTATTGGAATGTTAGATGCAAAACATTTATTTGCACTCGATAATAATTAGGGATTTTAACAAATGGAATTAAATGGGTGCCATAGTTTTCCATTTGGCATTTCATCAGTACATGAAGTGTTCCAATGAGATGTTGTAAAGGAAATTGAAGTGGTTGGTGGCTTTCTTAAGTTTTTGTTAAGTTTAATAAAGGTATACTTGTTTGGGGTGTGAACAGAGAAGAACATCATGCAAGTCTGATTCCATTCACAAATAGCCTAAAGCAATAGAACCTCAAAGTGAAGAAAGTAAAGTTAAGCTGCATGTGTCATGATTTAAATCTAGATGGATTTTTGCATAATGGTGGAAAGGTCAGAAAGCCTGTATATTTGCCTCCTCCAGATGACAGCTAAGCACTTGCATTTATTTTCACTCTATTGGAACTGTGCTCATGAGGAAATTAATGGAACAAAACACAGCATTGTAATGGCGTGAGGATGAAGAAAAAAGTTGATATAAGCATTTGGTCTCTTTGTTATAATTTCAAGACCCATGATTCTGAGTTCTGGAATTATGAAATCAAAAGTGATAAAGAATATTAACAATCACCTTTTTCCTTTAATTCTTTTTATTATGATGTCAAGCCTTCCTGTAAAAGGAATACTCTGCGATAAAACAATCTTGATGTTAGTCCTCATTTTTATACATTCAGTAAATCTATTCTGAGATTCACATCTACAAGTTTTAGAATTTAAAACTGTCTTCACCCATTTACTTACTGTGGTCACTTACAATGAAGTATCTTGATGTATATAATCCAGTTAATGTGACAAATCCAGTTAAAGTTCAAGTGTATCCCAGCTGGAATGGTATTGGTGTAATGATTTTGCAGAAAGTGAAACTGTTTGCTCATATACTTATCAATGGTTCATCAGTCACTGATTGCAAAATATATATGTTTAGTTTGAAAAAGAGGTTCTTACAATTGTGTACAGCTGTGGGAACTTTCATCAGTATATTTATGTAAAAGAAGGTCATGTTATGAATAACCATGCATCATTGCAGAGTGCATTCAAGATGCTGTTCTACTGCATATCAACAGTGTTTCAACTTATTTTATTTATTGAAATGACTTTAAAGTTTTATGCCAGGATGTCAGATGCACATAGCACAAATCCCATATCATTCATTCTTACAGGAGCAGACAGAGGGTCTGGTGAGAGGCTAATATTCATTTAACGGGTTATACCACAAATATGAATAATGGAAAAGAAGTTTAAATACTTTCATAGATGTACTGAGAAGTGTCAGATATGAGTGAAAAAGAAGTGTTAATGAAGAGATTGCATGAACTAAAAAATTCAAACCAACTTAAAAATGGTAGAAAGAATACATAAATCTAATTTGAAAATAGACAAATATAAAGAAATAGCTCATGAGATATTATGTTGGCAAAGAATGGTTATATAGATATTGGTCCGAGACACAAAGGCTTAGAGCCTTGAATAGGGCCCAGTTGGTTATACATTAAGTAGTAGTCTAAATGCTAGAAAAGCTGTAAAAAAGAAGGGATGAATGGCCAATGCCAGCTTGCTTATGATCGGGTGAGTTGGAGGGCTGATATACTGCCAAAACCTACGAGAGAGAAGGAGAGATGCATGGTGTGCAGTAGTGGCCAGGATATGTAATGGAAACAGGCCCTGTACTTATAGCACTTACATCAGCTGTTGAAGGAGGAAAGCCCTCTTGATAGCTGTCTGGATAAAGGGATCCCCCATAATCAACTATCTGACTTGAAAGTAGTAGACTAAGGAAGCCCTGACTGTAGAGAGGAGGACTTTGTGATTATCAGAAATGGGGGGGGGGTGACGTGGGGTGGACAAAAATGACCCAGCTAAAATAGAATGTCAGTAGAATGGAAAACTTCATCAGTTTACTATATTGAATTAATTCATAACTGCAAGCCCAATTTCACTTTTGGAATCAAGCATAGGGCTCTGGTTGCCCCTATTATATATGCTATATGGAGGTTGTTGGAACCTAGGCTGCTGGACTACATGCTGGAATGCTGGAATAATTGCTCAGTATAGGGTATATGTCCAAGTGCATTTGGAACCTGGCCCCTGATCTGACAGAAGGCAGAATAAGTACATTGAAAAGAACTACTTATTTTATAATGCTAAAATTATCTTCCTGAAGAATTTGACAACATTGTGACAGTCTGATCAAAATGTTTTAAGAAGTTCATAATCAAAAACAAATTATTTCAGTCATGCCTTATACACTTATTATTTCTTGTGCAAACAACTTAATTTTTCTTAAACCTTTTATTAATTCAATGTGGACTATTTAACGCTATATGAATGAAGCATCATATGCACGTTTTCCAGAAAAGAGAAGACTGAGTTCTTGAATGAGGTCCTAAAGGTATAGACTTTTCTTTATCATGTATTTTGTATCATCATCATCATCATCATCATCAGTCCCCTTTTTCTTATGTTCCATATGGGGTCAGAGAATCATACTAACTTGTCACCACCTCTTTTGATTCAATACCACTCTCCTATCTTCTTTGCCAGTCAAACCTAACTACAACAGGTCCTTTCTCATGCAATCTGCCCATCTCTTTATTGGATACTTTTGTTTTCTCTTGCTATCTTCATGTCTTTCCAAAATCTTCTTCATAAATCATCTTCTGTTTTCCTGTACATAGTCCACATCACTGTAATCTGTTCTCTTTGACCTGCTTTGCAATTAAGCTACATTTGCTACAGCTGTGATGTTATAATTTCATTATCTGTCCCACATTATGCATCCTACAACCCATTTCAAACACTTAATCTCATTCACTTGTAACTTCTTCAACTGACCAGATTTCAGTACCTTACAAAAGTGGTGGTTGCACTACTGTTTCACACAATGTACTTTTCAACTTCTTTGGCATTCTTCTGTCACGTGATCTCAGAGACACTATGTGTCAGTTGGCTCCAGCCCCTCTGATTCTAGGTTTGACCGCAACATTTATACTTCCATTCTCCTCAACCATATCTTCCAGATTCTTGAAGTTGTTGAACCTGCTCCTCCAGTTATGTAGCTAGGGCAGGGGAAGAGGGGCAACTGCCCCAGGTGCAAAGTTTTGGATGGCATGATCAGCAGATACTGATCACTCTTTAATGCACTACTGGCTTTTAAAGCTGATATTGCACTTGTGGTCACACCTGAGAGCTGTAACACTCAGTGTGTGGACAGTTGCTACAGTTAAAAAGTAAATTTTTTTTTAATTAAAACTTGAGTGCTGCAGCACTCTGTGCAGGCAGGGTATAAACTGTAACAACTGTTTGCTACATTTGTAGCAAACAGTTTGCTACAGTTTAAACAGAAGAATTTTTTAACTAAAATATCTGTGCCGTAGTGCTCCTTGTAGGCAGGGTATTAACTGTAGCAACTGCTTGATATGTTAAGGAAGGGTTGGGGCAGGGTACAGAAATAAGACTTGAATCTCTGGGGTGGGGGTGGGGGGGCATGTCATGCAGCAGGCTACCTGGCTGGTGTAAACACAACAAAAATGTTATGGCTCAAAGAAGAACATGCTGTTCATAATTTTCAATACTTTACTCCACAATTAAAGTTAAAAACATATATACAATAAAATGGTAAGTGCTTTCATTCATTTACACTTTAAATGAACTTCTTCAGACATTTAAACTAGCCAAGTCAGACTTCTTTACCCATCCCACTCAAAGCTAAAAAACAGTTCATTCACCAAAAATTATTCATATAATAATATACACCTACCTAAAATACATTTCTTATACTTTGATTTTTAGAAAAAAATTCTAATATTCTTATTGACTCACTCCAATTTGTGTCATGATACTCAATCACACTCTTAAATACTATTTACCCTAAGAAGCTTATTTCAATTTGTGTATGAATGTAAACTATAAATATTCTGCTATTACTACAAAAGTAACCCTAAGTGTCTGCCTATAATTCATCTATTCTTGTATTCCTGTATATGTATACTATTGTATAATATGTGTAACAAAGTTATAAATGTGGAACTGTGCATAATACGTGTAACAAAGTTTTATATGTGGAGCTTTTCTCCTCAGGTCTCCACTGAAAATGGGTTATGTAACCCATTCAGACTATTTTGGTAAACAAATGTCAAATAAAAATAAATAAAATAAGAAATAATAATTATTATATTTTTTTATTATTATTATTGTTTAATTTATGCTTTATTTATTGTATGATAGTAGGATGTATAAGAAATGCATTTTAGGTAGGTGTATATTATTATTCGAATAATTTTTGGTGAATGAACTGTTTTTTAAGTTTTGAATGGGAGCGGTAGAAAAGTCTGACTTTGAAGCACATCATCTGACTGGCGGGTTATTTAAATAGAACAATGCCTAGTTTAAATGTCTGAAGAAGTTCATTTAAATTGTTATGAATGAAAGTGCTTACTATTTATTGTATATAAATTTTTAACTTTAATTGTGGAGTAAAGTATTAAAAATTATGAACAGCATGTTCTTCTTTGAGCCGTAATGTTTTTGTTGTTTTAACAGTTGGTCTTAGTTCATTCTTCATTTTTTCACCTGGTTGGTGTGCCAGTAGAACAAATATCCATTTTTTTTTCTTTTTTTGCTCTTCTGTGGGAGGGGTGTCATATATCTAATTGTAATAAGCTGATCATTTACATATATCAGTTTATGAAGTGATTTTTTTTGAAGAGCTGAGGGGGTGGGGCACAGGTTCATAGTACAGGCCCAGAGTGTTGTTGAACTATCTACACTTATAGGTTCATAGGTAGGTACTAGGCTACCAGCCCAAGGGCCTAAGTAAGTATAGCCAACATGGTTCCCTATCTTACGCCACCCAAGAAAGTTATTTTCTTGTGCCCAAATCAAGCAGAGCCAAAGAAGTGATCCCTGGGGTGTATTTTCTATTTCCCATCCACTCATCAAGAATTTTCTTGAAGAGTGCTAATGAGGAACTTTGTTTGACATAGATGGGTGGCTTGTTCCAGAGTATGGGAAGTGTCTGGGACAGGAATCTATCCCTCCAGCATGTCCTGTTTATTATGGTGACAAGGTTTAGGTCCCAGGAGTGTGTAGCTCGGAGACATTGGGATTTCTTTAGGTGTAGCATGTCCAATAGCTCTGGATTTGACATAGCTTTATATGTTAGGCAAAGATCACCCTGGAGTAGGCGATATGCTACTGAGTAAAGCTGGAGTTTTTTGAGACAGTCAGTGTAGGGCATCTGTTTGAGGTCAGTAATCCTCTTTGCAAGGTACTTCTGTGGCCTTTACAGCTGCTGCATATGTCTTGTGAGGTACATTCCAAAAGGGGCATTGTACGCTATAATGGGTCTAATGAGTGTTGAGTAGAGGGGAACAATGACCTCTTTTTTCCTGGATGAGAACCCTTTTGTGATGAGGTGTGCCACATAGAAGGATTTCCTGACTACTGTGGTGATGTGATTATCAAAGGAGAGACTACTATCCACCTGGGTCCCAAGATCTCTTATCACACATTTGGCATTAAGTAGACTGGCGCCTATGTGGTAGTTCATGGGTACAGAGTTTTTACCAAAGGGGATGACAATGCAATTTTTGGCATTGAGATTGAGGCCATGGCTCTGACACCAGGCATCTGTCTCAGTAAGGCCCTTCTGTAGGATGTCCACATCATTTGGGGACTCAACTATGGCTCCAAGTTTGCAGTCATCTGCGAACTTCGTTAGCCAAAGGCCTTCTGTGTTAGCCTGTACTTCAGAGAAGTAGATACCAAACAGGAGAGGTCCCAGGACTGAACCCTGTGGTACTTCACTTGTCACTGGTTTGAAGTCAGATTGGAGTCTGCAACTTTTACAGTGTGGGTTCTGTCAGTGAGCCAGTTGGCAACCCATCTTGTGATGTAGGGATTTATACCTAGTTTAGTGAGTTTATCTATAATTTCAGAATGGGGGATGGTGTCGAAAGCCTTGGCGAGGTCAAGATAGGCTGTGTGAACCACCTTACCCTCCTCTACGACTTTGGTGACTGCCTCAAAGAAGTCAATCAGCATCAGGAGGCATGATCTGCCTTTCACAAACCCGAACTGGGTGTGGTTCAGAGTTTGGAGGTTACCAATGTCTTTGTTTATGAGTTCCATGATGATACATTCCATGGCCTTACAGACCAGGCTCATCAGGCTAATAGGGTGATAGTTCTCAGGATCAGTGGCGGCTCCCCCTTTGTCAAGTGGGATAACTGTTGCTGTGTGCCATTTAGTTGGCACAAAGCCTGACATGAGGCTATGACTGAACATGGAGCCAGGTCGTTCTGAAGTTCATGTAAAACACAGCCTGAGATGTTGTCCAGTCCAGTAGATGCTGTGGTTTTGGCTTTAGAGAGTGCAGCTTTTACCTGCATAGTTGTGATTACAAGGACTCTGCATTCTTCCTGTATAGATATGGGCCCTTTAGGGGGTGAGAGGGGGGTAAAGTTAGCACTGAACCTATCTGCCAGGATGTTGGCAATATCAGTTGTTCTGTAATTTTCATGCCGTTGTGCTGTAACTCAAAGCAGATCTGGGTGTTGCCATTGAGATTCTTGACATAGCTATAGAATGCTTTGTGGTTGTCCTTAGAATCAGTGGTGATTGTGTTTTCATAGCTAGCTTTGGAGGATTTTATAAGTGATCTTAGCTTCTTACTGAGGCTGACCAGGGAGCTCCTCCACTCATAGGATTTTACTCTCTTTTGCAACAGTTTCTTCCTTCTGTTGTAGAGTTTGTTTATGGCAGGGGACCACCAGATTGGCTTCCTTTTTTTGGAGGATAGAGTCTTGGTTCTGTTTGGGATAGTACGATCCATGCACTCATAAGTAAGTATATGCACTTATATGTAAGTGCTTGTAGAGTGCATTTGTGTAGGATTCAGCAGTAATAACTGTATTGTCCATCTGCATGGGTGTCATGAAGTTCACCACTTCTGTCTTATGAAGCATGAAGTTGGCTTTGGAGACATTTTTTACCATGGTTTCCTTAATGGGGGGTGGGGGAAGGATGTGGATATCTAGGGTGATTAGCTTATTTTCGGATCGGACCAACGAGGAGTTGACTTCAGGTATGGAACACCAGTCACTCATGTTGGTAATGACTAGGTCTAGGATATTGTTGCCCCTGGTGGGGGTGTAGATGAGTTGATCCAGGGCATTGGAATTTATGAATTCCAGAAAGCGTTGAGCTTATGTGCTTTACTCTTTTCCCTTCTATCTCAGTTTTCACCTTCTTCAGATTTTCATTTACTACCATGATATGGCTTAAGTTTTGCCTTCCTTTACTGTATTATTTGACAATGTTTCTCTTCAGAGTCTGCTTGTAATACATCATCTGCATACAGCAACTTTTTATAAGACAAATTGACAACATAACTTCAATAATTTGGTGAAATGCCATGTTTATTGCTTAAATATATATATATATATATATATATATATATATATATATATATATATATGTGTGTGTGTGTGTGTGTGTGTGTGTGTGTGTGTGTGTGTGTGTGTGTGTGTGTGTGTGTGTGTGTGTGTGTGTGTGTGTGTGTGTGTGTGTGTGTGTGCTTTAGATGAATGAATATTATTTAAGATCAAGTTAAAAAAGGAGTTTTTTATGATAATTTCTGTTTCTGAATTGGTTGTTTCTTGTACTTGCATCAAAGAAACTTCTTAAATGCTGAAAATCAAACCAATAATTTTTATCAGTATTATATTCTGACTGTAATTAAAGAAAAGGTATTGGGTTTGATTCCAAATGATTGCTGCAAGGTGTACACCTTGTGGCAGTGAGATCTTCTCTCATCTCTCTCATTGC
This sequence comes from Protopterus annectens, assembly GCF_019279795.1. NCBI lineage: Eukaryota > Metazoa > Chordata > Ceratodontiformes > Protopteridae > Protopterus > Protopterus annectens. The sequence goes on from NC_056727.1 coordinate 235,075,683, forward strand.
CACAAGGTGATTTACAGACAGCCTTACTATGGTGTTGCCACATGAAGACATGTAGCACCATGATGGTCTGTCTCTGAGACCATTTTAAATGCTAATGAAGCATTCTGGGGGAGAGGCATATACTAATTAGCTATGTGTTCTCCCCTAAACTGCCTCTGGTAAGCCATTTACACAGATAAGCAATTCAGAGAATTGTTTCACTGTGTAAGTTAACATGGCAGCTCCTGGCTGCTCATCGTAATGAAGACATTGAAACGATTGTGTTCATCCATCTTTGTACAGGTAGTTACTGGGGAATTTAGTGGACAAGTATTGTCAGGGAGTTTGTGCATGTTCAGCTGCTGCATGTATGTATGCAAGCGTGCATTTGCCTGGGAGACCACAGTAGGGGGAGGCTAGGTAGGAGATAGGTGTGTGTGTGTGTGTGTGTGTGTGTGTGTGTGTGTGTGTGTGTGTGTGTGTGTGTGTGTGTGTGTGTGTGTGTGTGTGTGTGCATTTTTATATGCACAAATCTATAAATGTGTGCATTGTATATGTGTGTGTGGGAGGGGGAGTTGGGGTGCAGTCATACCGCCACAGTCCACTAAACTAATGAGCTAATCCTGCAACATTGGAGGGGACCACTAGACAGCAGGAATAAGTCTAAAGACATGGGTGGGGAGGGACTATCAAACACCAGGGATAAACAATGTATTAACAGCACTTAATAAAGATGTGCAACAGTGGAACATTAACCACCAGTGATAGCTCTGCACTAGTATGCCTTAACGGCATGTAAACACAACATGGGGGACAATGGACACCAGGGATATTTCTACACTATTGTACCTTAACAGCACACAAACATGACATGGGGGGACACTGGACACAAGGGATAACTTTTTTTCAAATCATGCCTTAATGCTTCTTAGGGTTTATAGGAATACTAGATACAAGGGATAGAGCTGCATTATTGTGCCTTAATAGCACTTAAACATGACATGGGCAGGGGGGTGGACAGTATTCACCAGGGAGACTCTTCATAGTGTTCCTTAAAGGTACTTATTAAAAAAAGATATAATGTGGGACGGGGGAACACTAGATACTATGGAAATTCTTCCTAGAGTGCCTTAAAGGCACGTATTAAAACAGACCTTTGTGCCACCATGAGATGCCAGAGATATCATGGCATAAAACTTAAAACTGATAGCATAATGGATAGGGAAACAATCTTCACACCTTGAACTTTTAACACAGGAGACAGCAGCATTAAATCACTGTGTGCTAAACTAACCGGCAAGTTAGCACAGGAAGGATTATTTATATTAAAATTACTATCTCAGGCATTATACATGGTCTGTAAAAGTTTATGGATTACAGGGGAGAGGGACAGGGCACATATTAGAATACCTCTCAACCTTGAGGCACAAGACCTCTAGACAAAGCCAAAACTAATGAGGGGACAAAGACAATACTATAAGAGAAGGATTGTAATTGTTCCTCACGTCGACCTATTAAATCACTAGAATTACAGTTTTTGCTCTAACTTGCATTTACTAAGGGATATGAAGTGTGGAACTCTAAAGTCTGGCTTTACTGATTGACTGCAGTCATCTGTGATGTGTGAGGGAAGTAGAAAAGAAGACATTGGGGGCATTCTGACAACCTTTGGATGGGTATGGGGTATGTGGTGTGTGCATATATGTGTGTGTGTGTGTGTGTGTGTGTGTGTGTGTGTGTGTGTGTGTGTGTGTGTGTGTGTGTGTGTGTGTGTGTGTGTGTGTGTGTGTGTGTGTGTGTGTGTATGTGTGTGTGTGCATGTGTGCGTGTGTGTGTGTGCGTATGCGTGTGTGTGTGTGTGTGTGTGTGTGTGTGTGTGTGTGTGTGTGTGTGTGTGTGTGTGTGTGTATGCTGGAGTGAATGGATGCATGCCTATGTGATACATGGGCTGACAGTGGTAACTACTACAGGAAAATCTTTATTTGCACTCACGGTAGTTAACAGTGATTCACTGACACACAAATTAGATGATAATGATGTCTTTCCTCATTATGGCTGATGTGTTGCTGAGCCTCAGATGCTTGCATGGTGTAAAGAGTGTCTTTTTAACTCAACTCTTACCACTAGCAATAGGGCTGTTTCTGAATTCTTGGGAGAATATTAGTGCTATCAATATAATTATTAATACAATTGCAGTGTCACATTAAACCTTAACTTTTGATAAATGAAGTTATATATGTTACTGGCATTAATAAATCTTACACTTTTATTATTGTAGAAGGAAATAAGCATAACCTTGCAAAATGCATCATATGAATTATAATGAAAAATGTAATGCTTTTTTATCAAAGTCAGAGTATAAGTTTCAACATCAGGAAATCATCCACAATCTCAAAACCTCTGAATATGTTTAAATGATATTCCATGTATTTTGAAGAACATAAAAATGATAAAAGGGCTTTACTAAGTTGATTTATATGACATTTGGGGAAAATCAAAGAGGTTATTGATATAATACACAAGGTCTTTGGTAACACTGCCATATTATTCTACCACAAACTATCTACAATAAAATAGTTATCATTACTTTAATACTGTCAGTAATATCATTATAATTTATATCAATAAATGCCTTGACATTTTTCACCATAGTTATTCCAAGGGTCTTTAATTATTTTCCAAAGACTTGCAGTTAACATAATTTAAATAGTCTTTCCCAATATTCTGATTAATTACTAAAATATTAACTTTTCTAGGGAGAATGTTAAAGTTGATAAAGAAACAAAATATAACAGTAAACTGTTCATATATCTAATGCTCTCATGTTTCTCTTATACAATAAGACATCATCAGCAAATAATGATACTTCATTCTAATTAAGAAGTAGGTCAATATCATTTGTGAATAACAAAGGACTTGGGGGAATCTTGTGTTGTTCTTGTAATAATTTTAATACTTCAAAATATAATGAGGAAACATTAATATGCTATGGTACTATTACAAATTATGCTGATACTAACAATAAAAGAGAAAGGGAGGGTGGTATTCTTAGACATTATGTGAGCATGTAAAAGCTATCCATGCTGTCTGCAGGTTTCTGCAACAAAGGTGCAATTCATAATCGCAAATTACACTAATGTATAACGCTTAACGGATTTAGTCATAATGAGATTCCTAGTCAGAATTTCATGTGTTTTTTGAACTGTCTATAGATTAATTATAAAAGGTGAAGACACATATTTTATATCTACTTTGCAGTTGGTGGTGATGCTGTCACTTGCTACTAGCCTTGCTGTTTCCTTGTGTGAGCTTCTTGTCTTGGCCAAGAAAAAAGTGTTTGAGCCTTGTGATGCTTGCTGACCGAGAAGATGGAAATATAAGCAGAGAATAAGTCACTACAATTTTAACAATCAGAATGTGCTTAATAAGTTCAGAGTGGACAGGGATATTGTAAGGGCCTTAGTGAGCATATATGACCCCCAGGGGGCACTCAGGAGATGTGTAGACTTCCCATTCCTGTGGATACAAAAGTATGTATAGCTCTCACTATACTTCCCATTGGGACATTCCAGAAACAAACTAGGGACACATTGGCTATCTCACAGGGCTTTGCCTTGAGGATACTTTGGCAGTTCCTGGATGTACTCTTGGAACATGTGGATCAGTGCATCTATTTTCCAGTGTCAGCTCAGGAGTGTGCCCAAACTATGAATGCCTTTTATATGATGGCATGTTTCCCTGAGGTATTGGGTGGGATAAACTGCACCCATGTTGCAATTAGAGTGCCATCTGATCCATGGGGGGGGGGTTGGTACCACAGCAGAAAAGGCTACCACTCCATCAATCGCCAGGTAGTGTGTGATGCAGGTGTGCCGCATCACCAACATCTCTGCCTAGCATCCTAGCAATCCACATGATTCCCATATCTGGCACACTAGCTCACACTGCCACCTCCTCCTGCATGGTAGAATGCCCAGTGGTCATCTTGTTGGTAAGTGGAAAATATTTTTTTGCTTTTTTTCTATTGTATTTAAGTAGTTATTCATGGTAAAATGTATTGCTGAATATTAAACCACCATTTCTTTGTTTTGTCACAACCCTCTCTTTCTTTCTTTCTTTCTTTTTTTTTTCTTTCAGGTGATGCTGGATATCTACTGGAGCCATGACTCTTGACAGCAGTGAAACATCCAAAAGTTGCTGAAGTCAGTTATAACACAACCTGGTCCTAGACTGTATTGTCACAGAGAGGGTCAATGGCTTCTTGAACAGTCATTTTAGGTGTCTGGATGAGTCTGTGGGAGCTCCTCAGTATGACCCAGCTATTGCATGCAGGATGATTACTGCATGTTGCACATGTTGCATTCTGCACAACATGATCATGTGTCACACTGGTGGTGAAGTGATTCATGCTGTCACTGCAGCTTCCAGTTCCAGTCCCATAACTAATGATGACCAGATGGCAGACATGTACATGGCATATAGCTGTGCAGGTAAAGAAACAGTGTCTAGTCCAGCACTATGGACCATGACATTCAGATTAGTGTTTCCCTTCTTGTAAAAAAACACATAGCATATAACTGATGCATGCAGTCATATCTATAGGCTATGTTGTATGGTACATTTCCTTATGAAACTCTAATTCAACTTCATCCTCTATACCACCTAGATCAATCATAATACAATTATTTGGAGGAAAGCTCCTTTAAAGTATAAGGCATCTAAAAGGAATATCACATTTAGACTGTTTTGCACAATACATTCTGCTGATGTGCTGTTCCTTAGAATGCAAGTACTAAATGTCATTATGTGGTACATAAAATAACAAGTGTTATTTTAGTATTTAACATGAATTTGTATCTTGCAGTTGAATAAAAATGTATCATAATGTTTGTTTTATATTAAGCAATGCTTCCTCAGTTTTAACTATTACATATTTCAACTGAATTAATGCTGTCTGTTAAAGTTCTGTACACCAAATTATTTCATTTTGTCATACATAATAATTTGTGGCTGCAGAGAGAAAACCATCATCATTTGTGCAGTGGTGAGGGTGAAGTTGCAGCAATGTTTGTTTACATGGCAGAATACTTATTTTAATCTTTAATTTTCTTACTAATGTTTCCCTAAATACTTGTGTATTACTACTTTTAAGTTGTAGGTAATTGCCAGCTGTAACAATGATAATGTGCAGAATGTTAATGGTGTTAGTCACTGCAATTTTTCTGTTAAAGCATACAGCTTTCTTTCCACAATTCCATGAAGTTTTAATCAACATGATTTCAGGAGTGAAATGCATTCAGTTGAAAAGTGTCCTAAGCTGAGCAGCCAAGTGCTCCAGATTGTGAGGAACACTACGCATTTATGAACGATTAAGCCCACTGTTCCGCTGTTCCGCAATGAGCAGCCATTGCTCCACTTTGTGACTTTTGACTGGCTTGTATATAGCAGTTATAGCCAATTGGCATTGCAATATACAAGCCAGTCAAGTAATTTAGATATTTTACGTAATGGAGTAATACGGACAGTACATCGTTTCACTGAAGGACTATGTCCTTGTGAAGTGGGGACTTAGTCTTGACAAGGAAATGTCATAGACTAGCTAAAATAGTATTAATAAAAAATAATAAAAACATCAAAAGAAATGCTGTGGCCTTTTTCCGAGTCCATAAAGAAATGAGCATGCAAGTACGTGCTGCAGTGGTACCTTGGGCACTTCCTGCAAGAGAAGCTGAGTCTTGAGCAGCTTAGCTTGGATCTGTATCAAGGGACTGGTTCTTTGGCGCAGGTCCCTCTGGATAAATGGGTAAGAGGTAAGATAGTGACAAAGAAACGAATGTGTATAGTTGTGCATTAGGAAACAAATTGTGATTGATCATATATAAATCTGGTTTAGCTTGCAAGGTTCTGTAGTAGGTCTTAGATATGTATGAGTGTACTTTGCAGTTGTAAAGGCTGTCATTCAAAGTAGGTGCCAACTGTGTTTTTATAGTAAAACACTGCATCAATTAAAGGAGCACTATGAGCAGGAAAGTAAAAAACGACATTGTTTATATTTTCGCAAGGTTCTACTCAGTTCAGACCAATAGCTACATAATAAGTGTGAATGCTGTCCTGGGGATAGATATGCTGATGTGAGCTTGTTTTCATTGAAAGCTCCTACTTGGTGGTAATGCTGCCATGGCAGACCTGATGAGCCCTATTCTCTACTGTGCTATCATGTTTCCATTCAAATAGCATGGAAGTAATGAAAAATACTGCAAATCTGATAATGTTCAAAAGTGCCAGTGAGTGATTCGCCGTGACTCTTGCAAATTTGTTTTCCTACTTAATATGTTACACATTCTTTAAAAAAATGATTGTTGTGAAGAAAGCAAATAGTTGAGATAACATAGCCTTAAAAAATGAACTTTGAGTTTCACTTCCTCTCCCAGGACTGTTTCCTCAGCCTGCTTCACTCAGTTATCTGGCATATTTGATACTACACATCAAAAGGATCGTTGTCCCTGGTCTGTAGGCAAAACTGATCATTTCTAGTCTTAACTTTTATACCTTTTTTCTGTTTTGGAATGAATTAGACAATCCATTAATGAAGCCTAAGCTTACACAGATTATGGAATTTCTAGAAGTGTGCCTATTAAAATGGAACCATTTGAAATGCATATTTGGTACTCACAGAAATATCTTGTATCGTAATAGCCATAGCATCCATTGAACTGCCTTATTTCACGTACAGCATTTAACATAAATGGCTTTTATAAACCTTGCTGATAAGTGTTTGACTTGTATTGCAGTTGAAATGACCAGTTTATGTAAAATTTGGATTATCATTTATTTCTGCATAAGGGTAGTGCATATAGGAGACTTTGGCTAGTGATCCCACCTAACATTTAGGCACTTGGTGGCCTTAAGGTGTCTGCTGTATGCAGGACAGCAGTGAAGTGAAGACTACAGACACTCAAAGCAAACGTATTGAAACATTTTAGAATAGAATGGAAGAAATGATTGCAGTTAACAGAGTGAGGGAGCAGATGCAGGTATTTTTGTGTCCAACATGGGGGTGAATCATAACTTGGAAGAACAGGAGAGAAGCCAAGTAGAAACAATTTGTTTATGACCAACATGAATAAAGGAACTAGAGGTAAGCAGCTGCCTAGCTAACTTTACTGCAATACAAAATGTAGTCTTTTTGCTTATGAAGGTAGGAGTATCTTCAACAGGTTGTGTGCATCATAATTAATGGAAATGGGTCACTGTTGTCCGAACCATACTGTCTGTATATTGCATTTTATCAATGATTTCTGCTGACTTTGTTTTATTTGACGTGTATCTTATTGAATTTTAAAAATATACAGTATTCACTAACTTAGTACTTCTGGCAAAAAGCCCAGTTCAACCAGGTCCCATGGAAATGGTGTGTTTTCACGCAGTGCGAAAATAGGGTGTTCCACATTTTGACTGTTTGTCACACATTGCTAGGGTCTGTGTTCCACATTGGCATCTTAACAGGTTGAGACCTTTGGTCCTAGGTTTCCCCTTTGTTTCTTTTTGACTTTAATAACTTATTTTTTCTTGAGTTAAACATTGATGTGTGTGTGTGCGAAGGTCAAATTGTAAGTGACATAAATGTCACACTTGAATTACTGTAGGTCAAGGTCAGATATGTCATACACATCTCCTAAAGATAGACTAGGAGATGCTGCAGCTCATCACAAAGAGGGGCTGTAATGAGAGCTGGATAGTGAGTTGGTCTGATGTGGTGAGCTACTTGATGCAGGTGATCCTGCAGACACTGCTCTAACAGTGCTGTGGGGCCATGACCAGGACCTTGAATGAGAGGTTCTGCAAGGTGCAGATGAAAGGTGATGTGGCTTGCATGAAATCTGTTGTGCTTGTTCCCCATTATTAATTACAGTACTTTCTTTAGAAGCACTTGTAATCTCGTGATCTGCCCCCACATGTCCAGTGAGTACCTTGTCTTCTTCCCTTTCCAAGACTGACTCCTAGGTGAGTCTGGGAAATCTTAATGAGTGTATGAATGGAGGTGGCCTTGGATGTTTGGTGTGCCACCATCAGTATGATCATGGCATTATCCCTGCTCTCTGCCATTTTCAAGCAGTGCTGGAAATCCTGACATCTTCCTTGGAGGACTCTGATCATTTTCATCTTACTGTCTATGGCAGTGGCATATTAGCTGGGCAGCCAATGATTTACATGTTTCATGCGGCAGCTGCAACTAATTCATGCACCTGACTCCCCTTTGTTAAGGTGTCACTGTGGATACTGTTACCTCTGAATTTCTGCCATCCTGCTGAAAGTGTTGGCATGGATTTGGAGGTACTGGTTTGGAGGTGGTTTTTTTCCTGCACATGCATGAGTGCAATGTCAGCATGTGCTTGACTTTGTGATGCAATGCCGCTCCCTGCAGAGTTAATAACACACAGTGGGGGTGAGTGAAATTCTGAAATTAAACGTAGGGACTGCATGAGACTTTCCTGCCTCATAAATACAACTATGTTATCATCGTCATTTTCCTCTTCAACAGTCTTTCTGATGCTGATATCCTAAAAAATTATTGGTATAGTAGAGTTGTTTGTTTACACTGCTGACCCTGTAGAAATGTCATTGAAAACTTTACCAGTAAAGCAGTAGCATACACTACTGTGTGCTGAGAAAGGAGGTGTTGGGATCTCTTACCATATACACTGCTTTCATTGTCAATATGTGAAGAAGGGGGGGGTTCACCTGTTAACAGAAAATTGTTGTGCATTTCATGTAATCATTCCATTCAGTATTTAATTCTGTATATAAATATATGTTAACATTTTTTATCCAGACATGTGTTGTTGCTGCAGACATTGGTAACAGCCAGTGTCCACACCACCTCTGATTATTCCAGACCAATCATCTTCTGTGTCACACTCATCCCCATAAATGGAGATGAGGGTATTCCGTATCTTGTTTTAAAGGGATAAGTGTAGGAGGTCCCTCGGAATCCCTCCCCCAGCACTGGCATGGGCAATTGTGTTATGTCTCACATCGGCTCTAGCATGCCCTAACATATCTTGTCTCCTTTACTTGCACTGTATTAACGTGTGGTTCCTTACATCAACAGTGTTTATATACATAACAACTTCATTACAGGCCTTTGCCCTCTCAACATATTTGGGCACCTTTTCCAAAAATACATTTTGCCATTTGTTCTAAGGGCTGCCAAGAGGATGACTCATGGTTAAAGTTATCCTTTCTTTGCCTTGATACCTGATTTTGCATTATTACCGCACCTAAAACAAAATACCACAGCCATACATAAACATTTTGATATAATCATCAGTCAGACAACACAACAATGAAAGCATGACTGCTGTCATCGTAAAAACATTAGCTGACACAATGCCCATAATTCTATACACATACAGAGTTTCAGTCCAGCCAAGTAAGGTCTTTTTTTGAACTAATGTTTACACCATCATAAATACATTCACAATAGTAATGAAAGATCCATGCTTCCCCTATAACTTTCTTGTATCGATAGTTCTGTCTCTTTTCATTTAGTAGTGCCACTCAGAAATCTCCTAGAAGACACATGCATTTTGTACCAACAAAACATCCTAATCTGTTCATCATAACAGTAGACCAAACATTGCTTCAAGAAAACTCAAAAATCTAACATCATTTTAAACTGCTTAAAATTAATTTGCAATATTTTTATTATTCATTGCTTACTTTAATAAGTCCAGAGTTTCCTAAGCCATTTGCCACCTAATTTGAGTAACTATAAATTAATACAACTGTGTTACATTTATTCTCTTAATAAACAAAAAAAAGAGGAAAAAAAACAGGAAACAGTTTTTTTGTATGTTAGCACTTTCGTCAAGTTTAATAACTCAACTTATTCAGATAAACAGAACAACCATATCAGATATACTTAAGTACCAATTACAAAATCACATGATCAAGGGCAAAAGTCACATGACCAAGCAATGTTAAATGTTTAAAGTGACCACATTACTTTTCTGAGAAAAACTTTTTGAATGCATATAAAGTCATTTAAAATGCATTTAAAATACCATCCACCCTCTGAAAAACATTCAGCGTCCTCATTTGTTAAAACATACACAACCAAAATACACAAATAATATAAAATTATAAACTATTCAATGAGTCAAACGCTTCAATTTCAGCACGCAGACTATAGGACACAGATCATTTAATCCTGGTTGATTATAGGCATGTGTTCTAATCTGCCAAATTAACTTGTGCTGCTCAAGTATTAGGGTATGTGAACCTCCCCCTTCATCATACTCAACTTGATCTATCACTCTGAATAAAAATGAGTGGCCTGGCTGATTGATCACATGTTTAACTAAAGCACTTTCCAACCTCCCTTTTCTAATATTATATAGGTGTTCATACACATGCTCTCTTAATTTATGGTCAGTCTTGCCTATGTAAAAACTAGGACAACTGGCACTGGGCTAAATACACCACTCTACTGGAATTACAGTTGCACTTTCCCTTACAAGTATACTTTCTCCCTTTCAGTGTGTATGTATAACCCACATCCATATGCTTACAATAGGCACAGGCCTCACATTTAAACATGCCTTGTTGCCTTGTCAGTCCCAAATTTTTATATTCCAATAATCCTTTCAGGTTTTGAGATCTTCTAAAAATGAATTTAGGGTTAGCACCTAGTTTATTCACTAAGGACCCCTCTGATGCTATTAAACTCCAATTCTTAATCAAGACCTGTTTAATGTTGTCAGCATCAATATTATAAGGGGTTATAAAAGTCAACGGATAGTTTGCTATTTCACTTTGTTGGATATCATCACTCACTGTACCCCCAGTTTTCATCATGAATTCTCCAACCCCAAGATAGCTTTGAAATAACCTACATTCCTTTCATTTAAACTTCATTCACCAATTCTTCAAGTAAGGGTGCCGGGTAGCCTCTCTTCGAAAACATTTGGACTAACAAGTCACATTCAGTCATGAAATCAAAATTAGTAGTGCACATTCTGGCTGCTCTTACGAGCTGTCCCTTCACAACAGATTTTTTCTGATACCAAGGGTGAGCACTAGTAAAGTGCAAAAAGGAGTTTGAATATATCTCCTTTCTATAGATCTTCGTTTTATAACATTTATTCTGTCTGTCCTTAGACAAGTCCACATCTAAAAATCCTCTCTGTATTGAATGTGTGGGTGAATGTTAGAAATTATGTTGTTCTATTACAATATTCAATAAATTCAACAAATAAATCATGTCCACCCTTAAATATAATAAAAATATCATCCAAAAATCTGGTGTAGTAAAAAATGTGCTGAATAAACAGATTATTATTAAATACAAATTCGCTCTCCCAGTATGCCATAACTAAGTTAGCCAAACTGGCTCCTAATGGGGAGACCATGGCTACACCCTTTTTCTGCAAATAATATTTACCCTCAAACAAGAAGAAATTACTGCTCAAAATAATATCCAATAATTTCTGTATAAGGGAAACATTAATGTTACTAACACTCCTCTTAGCTAAAAGTAGGCTCACATATTCAATTCCTAGATCTTGCAGAATTACAGTATAAAGGTCCTTCATATCCACAGGAGCAAAGTTAAAATCAGGGTCGAAATTCAAACTATCGATGTTCTCCAAAAAGGACAATGAGTCTTTACAAATATAAGGTTTCTTCACTACATATGCCTTCAAACATTATCTAAAAATTAGCTAGGGGGTATGTAATGGAATTCCTACCATTCACAATTGTCCAGAAAGGTGGATTTACCAAATCTTTATAAACTTTTGGAATCCCAAAAATCACTGAAATCTGAGGGGCTGGCAAAGAGAAATAATTCAGTAAATCAAGGTCAATGCGATTCTCTATAAACAAGTCATTCAAGTAAATGAGGATGCCTAATGTTTTTCAGAGGGCAGATGGTATTTTAAATGTATTTTAAATTACTTTATATGCATTCAAAAATTTTTTCTCAGAAAATTAATGTGGTCACTTTAAAAGTTTAACATTGCTTGGTCATGTGATTTTTTACCCTTGATCATGTGATTTTGTATTTGGCATTTAAGTGTATCTGATATGGTTGTCCTGTTTGTCTGAAGAAGTTTTTGTTTATTAAGTGGTTTGTCAGTTTTCTTTTGAGGTTACATTTATTCTCACAAGTTCAGGGTCATTTATACATTTTGCATGGAAATTAGGCCCTTTTATGCTAATTCTATGAATTGCAGTAATAGGCAAATGTGTTAGGTATCTTATTTGCATAACTAGGCCTTGAGTACTTGTGAACATAATGATGATAGCAGTGGAGTCTGTAGCAGTCCCCAAAAATTCCCAGAAGCCCATAGGAACATATGGAATACCTCAGTTATTCTTTAAGATGAATCTTAGGATTGCCACCTTTTGTTGTGACTAAAACAGGACTTAGGCCACACCCCTTGCACCTCCTATAACCCCACCCATGCCCCACTCACTTTCCACCCATGTCGTGGTGTCATCTTCATGTTAGAGGAGCTGGAACACCCCCTTTTTCCATTCTTGATGCCTTTCTTCAGCATATTTACTATGCTTTTTGTAAAAAAAAAACATAGTAAATCCACAGATTTAACAAACTCAAATAGTCTTTTTCTTTTTTTGAAACAGAATACTGGGTGTATGTACAGTGTTTTCTGGACTACTGGACAATGAGTTTGACTTCCAGATAGTCCAGGAAAAAAAAGGATAGGTATCAATGCTAAAGCTGATAATGTTTAGAAAAGGCAAAATGGAATCATATGAATGTGAGTTTGCTTGTGCTAAATGGGGACTGGTAGTGTTCTAACTTTGGAAATCAGTTTTTGAGTAACTGTACAGTCTAGCAAGTTACCCCATGCCAAGGTCATTTTGGAATTTGTCTCAAAGCCAGCATAATATGCATTTCTTAATATTATCTTGAGCTTGTCTTTTTATGATAAAGCTAGTTTATGATTACAAACTAGATTTGGAATGGTATATTACGTTCTCTTTATTAGAATAAATATAAAAAATAGAAACAAATGAATAGAACTTGATGGCAGTGTTCTCTCAAGTAAAAACACTTCAAATTCTAAAGAAAACCAAAGGAAACATAAGGAATAAACAAAGCAGACATAAAATATAATGTTTAGTGCTTTCATTCCTTTAATCACAAAGGTACATCATCAGTTCAACAAAGTGCTAAACATTATGTTTTGTGTCTGTTAGGCTTATGGTTTATGTCTTTGGTATTCTGTAAGCATAAACAACTCATGGTCTATAGGAAAGAAATTGATCTATGTAAATTGCAACTGATGGGATTCTTATTTTAAAATTGGAATTGCTATTGGTTATTAATAAAAACATTAAATACTATATGTAAGATTTCCATTTTAGGAAGAAATTATAAATATTAGGTAAAATTTCATTTACCTCTGTGACTTTCTGATATGATAATCTTTTAATTTATTCTTTTATTTAATTTCAGCTAACAATTTTTACATCATTTCAGATAATTTTATTAATATTTCCCTCAGCAAAGTTATATAAATCAAGTGTATTCTGTTTTTTACTATTGCTTTTTAAATATCAACAAATCAGTACTGGAAAGTCATTAAAGTGTCCTCTGTTCCATCTCAAGTCTATTAGTTTTAACATTTAGAATATTTTTCCCACCTCAACATAGGGGAAACATGCAAGTTCTCAACATGCCTTGCATGAAATTGTTTTTGCTTTATTTTTATTATTTAAGTTTTCAGGCACTGAGGCTGTTGCTCAGTACATGCATAGTGGCATGCTGACATTTGTAACATTGATGGTTTCAGTCAATGTTTGGGTCATTTGATGAAAATTAATGTACCTATATAGACATATGTATGTGTGTGTGTGTGTGTGTGTGTGTGTGTGTGTGTGTGTGTGTGTGTGTGTGTGTGTGTGTGTGTGTGTGTGTAGCTATATCTAGGGTTCCTATTGCATTATCGAATTGCTGAAACTCCGAACCTGAAAACATCGAACACAAATGTTCGAAGTTTCAGTGATTTGAATTAAAAACAAACAAATAAAATAAACAGCTCAATAACTGTTGTAAGCAGGAGGGCAAGCCCCCCTGCACCGCCTACATAGGGGGCTGGGCCCCCACACCCCCTGCTCTTTAAATATATCAACTCTGAGATTGCACTACAGTGCAGTACTGTAGTGCAATCTCGGAGTTGGTATATTTAAAGAGTGGGGGGTGTGGGGAGTGCAGGGGGACTTGCCCCCCTGCTTACGGCAGTCACTTTCTGTCCGTTGTTTTTTTTTTGTGTTCGAAATTATAAAACTTTGAACATGCAAGTTCAATCTTGTGGTGTTCGAAGTTTTATACTTTCGATCACGTAATAGGAACCCGTATGTCTACACCTATACCTATCTTTCTTGTTCTATCTCTATCTATATCTATATATACCTATACATATTGTAGAAATGTATAAAAAATATGTGTATGTGTGGATTGCGATGATCAGCATCATGTTATTACCTCAGATCAGTAAATTTCTATGTTTGCTCTCCAGCACTGACTCACTGTGTGTTGTGTTTTTTCTTTTCCTCACAATTGTGCAACCATGGCGTTAGTATATATGTATATATATATATATATATATATATATATATATATATATATATATAAGGGAGGAGGGGAGAACATCCCCCCCCATATGGGGGCTACAGGGAGGCTTACCCCCCTGCAAAAACATATTTTTAGGATAAATTTCTTTGGCAGAAGGTTTTCTGTGAAATGAGTTTTCAACGTAATGTGTTTGACCATTTGAGTTTATATGTACAGAGCTAGGACTTTTGAACGAAAGTTCAAAAGCCCAAATCCATTACCACTGAACACACTTTAACAAAAGCACTTTCATCGAAAAAGCGCTTTCGTTAAATTATGTTAAAAAACAAAAAAAATACAAAATCTACTTGAATGCAGGGAGACAAGACCCCACTCCCCCCTACTTTAATAGTCTCAGTCTGAGGTCGCACTTCAGTGGGGAAAAGGGAATTTTGCCTTACTGCACCATAGTACGACCAGAACAACAATCATACTTACGTGAAAGTGCTGCTTCTGGGAACGGCACTTTCGCAAGTATGCTCACCAAATTGGGATTCAGTGAAAGATGCAGTTGAGCATCTGTACGGATCCCATATATATATATATATATATATATATATATATATACATATATATATATATATATATATATATATATATATATATATATATATATATATATATATATAAAGTGAGAGAGAGCAAATGTGCAGCAAGGGTCTTACTCGTGTATGTGCAGTTGAGTGTTGGAGTTTCCATTGTCGACCTTTTGTGGTCGACATTCTTGCTGTCAAGATTGTGGTGTGTTGACAGGATGTAGCAATCCCTTATGTATATATATATATATATATATATATATATATATATATATATATATATATATATATATATATATATATTCATATTGAGAGAGAGATATGTATATGTATCTATGTGCATATATTTATATATATTTAGCTATGCATTTTCTGTACTCGTACCTTGTTGCTAAGGCCAGGAAATCCTTATCTTTGTCTTTTAGGTCAATAACCTTACTCCCATCCTTTAAAACCTAGCTAGGACGTTTTTTGAAGGGTTTTAAAGGATGGGACGGAGGGAGAGATAGGTCTGTGGACAGACAACAATTTTTGGTCATTGGATCATAATGACTGACTGGGAACATAGTTGTGTATAATGTTATTTAGTTCTGGACAAGCACATGGATTCTGGATACTTTTATAGGTGGTAGAAAGCTGTGCATATGTTTGTTGATGGGGTAGTTCTAACCAATGTAGGCTTTATTGCGAATCAGCGATGGGCATACCTCTCAACTTGGAAACATCAAAAATCTGGACAAGGCCCATGAAAAATAGGTACAAATCTGCATGCTGATTAACATCTAATTTGCATACATAATTATGTAACCCCACCCACCCAATAGAATTGTGGGATACCAACTTTCAAACACAAACTGAAGAATAGACAACCAAAATATGGCACCAGAGTTCCCCTGCAGCCATTCCAGTGTTCCATTACCTGGCTATTTCACCCCATTTACCATAAACACTAACGTGTGCATAGTTTGTGATGGACCTGAGGTGGCATTCATACTAAGAGTCATTTGGCTAGGGCATGGGAAATTTTCATAACTAATTTTTAGTAAATGATATGAAATCTTTTACATCCACATGAGTAACCACTATTTCAGACAGATGGGACTCAATTTAAAGTCTCATCTAGGGGATGATACCTTCCTATACTACACTACAGAAAGTGTAAGTTTTCAAAAATACAAGTGTTGAACTCTTAAGAAATGATTGAGTAAATAAAAGTCAACAGGAGACTGCTTTTTCTGTAAAGTATGTGTATGAAATGGATTGTGAGAAAATAACAAATTTATACACACCATTAAGTATGGACAATTACATAGAAACAGCCTAGCAAAACAAAACTTTCCGTGACAGTGTGCACCAACAAGAAAAAGGCAGGAAAATGTAATTACAAGTATCTTAAACTCTACAGCACATTTAGACGAGCATAAGACTAGTGAGGAATGTTATTGAACAAGCAAAGGGCTCAGGCTACTTCTGGTAAGGGAATTTAAGTACAGAACTTCTGAATGGCTTTCATGGTTTTGTGATCAAATGAAATGTCAACTTCATTAATGTGCAGAAAACTAAATGATATTAATATAAATTGGTGAACATATCCTTGATTTATATTCTGACTACCTCAAGGAAAAATAAAAATGAAATCAGTAATAACATTCACATATTAGACTCAGATAAATTTAGACAACTAAATGCATAGGTCAATTAAATGGAAAGTTGAAAGACTAAACTAGCAGCTTCAACAAAACAGATTGAGACAGAATGTCTGTAAAAGATTGCTAGACTTTTTTCGTGTTTGAAAGGCATTGCCTGATTATTTCAAATCAATATAGCATATTGCTTTTGGCTTGGTTTCAGGTTTTCATCTAGCATATCTATATAAATGTGCATTCTTCTCTGCAATAACATAAACATATTCTTTTCTCTGTTTACGAACAAATCATTAGATCTGTGTGCCTAAGAGTGACAAGCTGCCAACCATTTGTTTTGAGTGAAGAGTGACATTCTACACTCCATTGAATATACTATGCTGTTTGTAGGGGATCCTTGCATTGTATTTTGAAGGGTCCTTGTCTCCTGCTAGACATATACATTTAATGTTCCTTTAATACCACAAGTTAATATGTATGACAACGTAATTACTTCACAGAACAAATAAGTGAATTACTTAGACCAGAAAGTATCTGACAGGATGTTCTTTTCCTTATAAAAATCAATGATGTTAGTTGCATATGCATTTTGGGAGTCTTCAGACAGGTTGGAACAGTTTGATAGCTGCACTAAAGATATTATCAGTAGCTATGGGATTCCCTTTTTCAGGTGCTTTACTCCATCACAGCAAGAAGGTTAACTCCCACAATGCAATCACGAGTAGTGGTGGCAACAGTTAAAATATTTCATACAGCTTGTTAGCAACAACAACTGTGTTGTCAGTAACTACATTGTGCCCTTATTGGTATCAAATTGTCCCACTAAGAAGGTCCCCTTTCTTTTTACAATCAGGAATAGTGTAAAAAACAAATGAAGAATAACTGCTAAGAGAAACCATTGTGTTGTTAGAACCAATAGGCTGATGACTGTATAGCTCAAACATAGTCCCAGGGATTCAAGAAGCTCGGCGCAAGGATGGTTTTAGCCTTGCGCTGAGCATCCTCACTACAGATGGTGCAGCAGTGCCATATGAATATGTATGAGGGCATGCCGCCGCACCCTCGATGTGCACAGGAAATGTGTACAAGTGCAGGGGGTGTGTACAAGTGCTCTACAGAGGTGTAAACATGCCCCGACACTTGCAAAACCTACTATGTCTACTAGTAGAGCCCACCCCTAATAGTAAGTCAGTAAGTCAGTGTCCGTGGATACCGAAATGTATGCTAAGCATACAAGAGTGTCCACGAACAGTGAAATAAAATGTAAGTAGTAAACACACAAGCACGTAGTGGAATGTAGAGCCTTGTAACTCGAACTGTCACAATTAGATTCCTTGTCCCTATTATACATTCGAATTGCAGCAATATCGAAGGTGTAAGCAAAGCGCAGCATGTCTGCCCGTCGCTGCTTTCATCCGAGCATAGCTTACACATCATATTCATTCAAATAGAGAAAAACATGCAGAATCAACATAAGTGTCAGTAGTGTAGTGTTTAGAGCATCCGCCTATCAAACAGGCATTCACGGTTCAAGCCCAACAATAGCACATATCATTTTCCATGTGGAATGAATGTCGTTATGCCGTAAAACCGGCATGAGTATCGCATGAGATATTTAACTTAAATATAATTCAAGCAAAGTGGCACAGTCATAATGAATAAGGTACTAGTAAGCAGGTGTAAGCACAAATAAGCAGCAGTAAACACATATAAGCGCCAGTAAGCAAGTCTGAGGGCACTTGCATGGGTCTAAGCAGTGCCCAGCAGATATATATATATATATATATATATATATATATATATATATATATGTAATATATAGATATATATCCATCTATCTATGAAGAAAGAATGACATAACAATAAAGCATACAAAATGAATGAGAAGGGAATCAACAGCAACCCCAGTATTATATAGCGCTGTCAGCATATGTCATATCCAGCTGGGCAGTAGTGAGCAAAACACTGCTACTCATACCACAGGCAAGATATTACCAGTGGGAGTAACATTGTTGATTTGCTAAGTCTACTTTACACACAGATTTGGCCTTCCGACCATTACACAAGCAAGGGCAGGTATGTTCAAGGACTAAATGGTGGGAGAGCCTGAGAATACATGGGTTGGGACAACATACGTGTAGGGCCCCTAATGCTCTGGAGAGGGCAATGTGTGGAGGTGTGTCACGGCTGCGATAACAAGTGGACAATAGATGGTATGCATGTATTTTGAACACGGGTGGGGTGGAGGAACTATGGGTATGAAATTATGGAGCCAGGCGTGCCAGGGTTGGATGGGTTGGTTCTAATTGGACCACCCCATGGAGGTCAGAGAGTTCGTTATAGGTATATATGCATACACACATGCAGACATCAATATGTAGAAGTGCATTCTCTGTAACACATTCATTCCATTTGCAGACATAAATAACATAAATGTGCCCTTACAAACCTCAACAGTAGATAGAATAATAGGTTGTGCAGAAGAGGGACGGGACGAAACTACTAAAACGCAGAAGTGTGTACAATGTCCGAAGTCAGTGCTGTGCTAAAAATAATCAAATGTGAGGACTTTCCCACACATGGAATCATTTCTGTGATCTGCCTGCTATGGCAACGCCAATTACTAAACTGGTCTATTTGTAAAAGAAATACGCCAAACACGTACATAATTAGGCTCACATGTGTAACGTGTGTGTTACCACAAAGTCATACATATTAATTTATTGTAATGTCATGTTAACAGGAGTAAGGATGTAATGAAGTATAAAGTCTAATCTTGACATAAACACATGCGTGTCCCATGTGGGACAACCCAAAAATTGCAAATAGTATTCTTTTGGTCGCCCATGTCACCATTGCTTGTGGACTAAATGTATGGGAGCTTTGAGGATACATGGAGTGAGTCAACTGATGGGTCTATAGGAGTAGGGAGTGGCCAGTGTGTATTGGTGTGGGTACACCACGAATCCGACTGGAGAATGGAAGACAGCAGTGTTAGGGAGGCATTGGGGTGTGTGTTTGGGGAACCAGGAGCCATGGGTATATATGCAAATGAAGCAGCACAGCAATAGTGTATTGGTTAGAGCAACCCCCTAACGAACAGACATTCCTGTACCGAATCCCACTGTATCACATACCATTTACCATCGGTAAGCTGTACATGAACATATTGCGACATCTGTCCACTTTATAACCTGCAAAATATCAATTAAAAGTTAGCTGGAGTGAAGTGTCAGTGTCATAATGAATAAGGCACTAGTAAGCAGGTCAAGCATATATAAACACCAGTAAGCATGTGTAAGTGCATTTGTGTGGGGTATGTATTGCTTTACAGACACACACACACACACACACACACACACACACATATATATATATATATATATATATATATATATATATATATATATATATATATATATATATGGTTGCAGACATATACGTATATATAAGGCCTTCTTTAGCTATGTTAGAAACCTGGGTGGAAACTCCCAGATATGCTCAAAATTAGTCCAAAATGATACAAAAATCACTGAACCCACAGACATTGCAAACATACTGGCAGACAGGTTCAGTGCAAATTCCCCCCCCCCCCACAAAAGGAGAAATATCTATCCCAGCAGAGTGTAGCCTCCCAATCATCTCAAATGCCCAGGTGAGAGCTGCTCTCTAAAGCTAAAACACAGCATCAATGGGACCGGATGGTGTCCCCGCTGTGTACTACACCTAACTCAATGAGGAACTAAACCCACACATAAGGCTGTTGTTTAATCTTAGCCTTACCACAGGATACGTGCCACTCAAAGAGTGGTGTATGGTAACTGTGGTCCCACTCCACAAAGCGTGCTTCTAATGGACCCTGGTAATTACCACCCATAAGCTTAACAAGCCTGGTCTGCAAGGCTATGGAGAGGATCATAATGGAACTCATAAATAAAGACATAGGGGACCTACAGACATTGGATCCTACCCGATTCGGCTTTGTCAAGGGCAGATCATGCCTCTTGAACTTGGTCGACTTTTTTGAAACAGTCACCAAGGCCATTGATGAGGGTAAGGCAGTTCACACAGCCTACCTTGATCTTGCAAAAGCTTTACACAATACCCCACTGGTATCATAGAAAAGCTCACCAGCTTAAATGTAAACCCATATGTCACAAGATGGGTTGCAAATGGCTCAAGGACAGAACCCACAGGGTTAGAGTTGCTGGTGCCATGTCAGACTCCAAGCCGGTCACAAGCGGTGTCCCACAGGGCTCAGTCCTGGGCCCCCTTTTGTTTGGCATCTACTTTTCAGAAGTGCAGGCAAACATAGGAGGATTAGTGAGCTGACAAAGTTTGCAGATGACTGCAAACTGGCCATAGCTGAAAATCCATCAGACACAGATATCCTTCAGAGAGGTCTCATAGAAACAGATAACTGGAGCCAGAGCCATGGCCTTAAGCTAAACGCCAAAAAATGTATAGTCATACCCTTTGGTAAAACAAGGTAACCAAGTTACCACATAGGTGGCAATCCATTAAGCACAGAAGAGGTTATCAGGGACCTGGGGACCCAAGTTGACAGTAACCTTTCTTTTGACACTCACATTGCCAAAGTGGTTAGGAGGACCTTCTACATTGCCCACCTGATTGTGAAGGGATTCACATCCAGATCAAGGGAGGTCATTGTTCCCTGTACTCTTCACTTATCAGACCAATGATTGAGTACAATGCCCCATTCGAATGTATCTTACCCGACACCTGCAGCAATTGGAAAGACCCCAAAAGTTCCTCACCAAAAGGATAAAGGGGCTCAAAATATGCCATATGCTGCCCGACTGAAGAAACTCCAGCTCTATTCAGTCGCATACCGCCTGCTCAGAGGTGACCCAGCCTGACATACAAGGCCATGTCCAACCCGGAATTAATGGCCATGCTCCACCTCAAAAAATCCAAATCCACCAGAGCCACAAGAGCAAGAGACTTAAACCTCAACACGGATATAAATAGGACGCGGTTGGAGGGACAGATTCATCACCCAGAGACTCCCTATGCTGTGGAACAGAATCCCGGTCCATGTGAGACAGAGTAATCTTGACCAGTGGATGGGAGATCGTAGGTTTACCCCGGGATTCATCTCTGTATCACTGCTGGACAGAGGCACAGCAAACTAATGGGTATAGTATTCTTCAACCTAAGGGGTGGTGAAAGCCACACAACTCTGGCTAGGCTTATAAATGCCCTAGGGCAGATAGCCTAGTATGAACCTATGAACCTATATATATATATATATATATATATATATATATATATGTGTGTGTGTGTGTGTGTGTGTGCCTGCGTAGATATACACAGATATACAGCTATGATAGGAAACAGCACACAAGAATGACATATGCTCACAGGCTATGCCAATGGAAGTGAGGAGCCCAAGCAAGAAACATGAAACACATAGCATGACCTTCCACCCCCCCAGTCGGACACGGGAAACATACACACAAACAATGTAAAGAGTCCATTGCTCCCCAGACCACAGGCAGGATACAACCGAGGGGGTACACAGTGCACCCGTGAATTCTAATTTTGGAACACAGACTGGGGCATCCCTTGCAGGACAGCCCAAAAATTGCCAAGACCAAAAGAAGGTGATAGACTGACCATTCTGGCTGGGGTGTATACATACTCGGAATATAAGGGTGGGCAGAGTGTAGTGGTGTGTCCAGAACAGACCAAAACCCAGAGTAAGGATGGGCGCTGTTGAGGAGGTGCAGGTGGGGGAACTATGGGTAGCTACTTATGGGTCTAGGTGTGCAGGTGTTGACTGATGTGGGCCTATATGAACAGCCATAGGGATGTAAATGAATGTGTTCATTGGGCAGAGGTGTCACTCAATGAGCAGCCACACCCACTATGAGCCCCACTGCAGCAAAGTGTAATCTGTATGGCAAGGAACGGAATAACCAGATGTAGACGTATATATGTAGAGGTATGTGTGTGTATATCTACCCATAGTGACATAGAGATAAGCCTGTCTCTCTCTCTCTGTAGTACAAATGTATATATATAGAGACAGAATACATATACATACCCACATATAAATGTATACATATTCAGACACCCATAGACCCATATGTTGTGAGATATGTATATATATATATATGTATATGTATATATATATATATATATATATATATATATATATATATATATATATATACAGATACAGCAAAATATAAATATACATGTATGTATACATATACAGATATATCTGTATATAGTAATGTAAGTAAATATATATATGTGACTGTAAATATACACATGTATATAGCTAGGATATGATACAGCAGTTACGAGTAACATATGTTCACAGGCCGTGCATATGGGGGTGAGGGGTCCAGTAAATAAACATGTAACACATAGCATCAACCCACTCACCCCCCCAGCTAGGCCGGTGAGACATACAGACACACAATAAAGGTAAACACACCACTGCTTTCCAGACCACTGGCAGGATACTACCAGTGGGAGAGACCTGCCAGGTCTAATCTTGAAACATAGACATCGATGTCCCCTGTGGGACACCAAAAATTAATGATTGGAGGTAGTCCCGTTAATGACTTATCAAATCAGCCTGTAGATGTACACGGACCAGTAGGTTGTGCAAGCCTGACAACCCATGGGTCGACACAACGTACGACATGTGTCCCAACATGGGGAGAGTGGGCAGTGTGTAGTGGTGTGTTTATACCCCACCTGCACCCACACTAAGGATGAGTGCTGTAGAGGATTAGCAGGTGGGGAAACTATGGGTATGCAATTATGGGCCTAGGTGTGCAGGTGTTTGGCTGGTGCAGTCGTATTAGGACCTCCCCGGGGATGTAAGTAATACTCCAAAATGGGCATACCTGACACCCATACCTCTCAACCCCTAAGAGCACATCCACTGGACAGGATATAAACCACTGGGGAAACAAATAGGGACCATACCTATGAAATGTCCCTGATTTCCAGGGACGTCCCAGATTTCAAGTCGGTTTCTAACTCTGCCCCACTTAATCCCTCCTAAAACTAGTGACATTTGGAGGAAAGGTGGTGAATTACACATAATGAATAATGACAACAATTAAGAGTTATAAACATCATTTACCTCAGAAAATGTGTATGAATTCATATGCTCTGAGTGTGTCAATGTGTCAGGTTAATAGTACCAATAATTTAAATGTGTCCCTGATGTTGTTATGCCGTGCCCCTGATTCAGTTTGTATATTTCCCCAATCGTATGAGAAGTCTGATAGGGACATAAAGTACATATTCCACTGACAGCCTTAGAAGAATAACTGCTAAGAGAAACCATTGTGTTGTTAGAACCAATAGGCTGATGACTGTATTGCTCAAACATAGTCCCAGGGATTCAAGAAGCTCGGCGCAAGGATGGTTTTAGCCTTGCGCTGAGCATCCTCACTACAGATGGTGCAGCAGTGCCATATGAATATGTATGAGGGCATGTCAAGACCTTGCACTTGCTCGATGTGCACAGGAAATGTGTACAAGTGCAGGGGGTGTGTACAAGTGCTCTACGGAGGTGTAAACATGCCCCAACACTTGCAAAACCTACTATGTCTACTAGTAGAGCCCACCCCTAATAGTAAGTCAGTAAGTCAGTGTCTGTGGATACCGGAAAATGTATGCTAAGCATACAAGAGTGTCCACTTCGAACAATGAAAATAAAATCTAAGTAGCCTTTTAAACACATTGGTGATCACGAGGGAAAATGTAGAGCCCTGTAACTTAACTGTCACAATTAGATTCCCTGTCCCCTGTCCTTATTATACATTCGAATTGCAGTAATATCGGCGGTAAAGCAAAGCGCAGCATGTCTGCCCATCGCTACTCTCCTCACGAAGCGTAGCTTACACATCATATTCATTCAAATAGAGAAAACATGCAGAATCAATGTAAGTGTCAATAGTGTAGTGTTTAAAGCATCCGCCTATCAAACAGGCATTCACGGTTCAAGCTTCAACAATAGCACATATCATTTTCCATGTGGAATGAATGTCGTTTGCCGTGAAACCGCATGAGTATCGATGAGATATTTAACTTAAATATAATTCAAGCAAAGTGGCACTGTCATAATGAATAAGGTACTAGTAAGCAGGTGTAAGCACAAATAAGCAGCAGTAAACACATATAAGTACCAGTAAGCAAGTCTGAGGGCACTTGCATGGGTCTAAACAGTGCCCAGCATAGGAAATGTATATAAGTATATACAGCTATATAATATATATATATATATATATATATATATATATATATATAATATATATATATATATATATATATATATATATATATATATATATATCCATCTATCTGTGAAGAAAGAATGACATAACAATAAAGCATACAAAATGAATGAGAAGGGAATCAGCAGCAACCCCAGTATTATATAGCACTGTCAGCATATGTCATATCCAGCTGGGTAGTAGTGAGAAAAACACTGCTACTCACACCACAGGCAGGATATTACCAGTGGGAGTAACATTGTTGATTTGCTAAGTCTACTTTACACACAGATTTGGCCTTCCGACCATTACACACGCAAGGGCAGGTATGTTCAAGGACTAAATGGTGGGAGAGCCTGAGAATACATGGGTTGGGACAACATACAGCGTAGGGCCCCTAATAATGCTCTGGAGAGGCAATGTGTGGAGGTGTGTCACGGCTGCGATAACAAGTGGACAATGGATGGTATGCATGTATTTTGAACACGGGTGGGGTGGAGGAACTATGGGTATGAAATTATGGAGCCAGGCGTGCCAGGGTTGGATAGGCTGGCTCTAATTGGACCACCGCGTGGAGGTCAGCGCGTTCGTTATAGGTATATATGCATACACACATGCAGACATCAATATGTAGAAGTGCATTCTCTGTAACACATTCATTCCATTTGCAGACATAAATAACATAAATGTGCCCTTACAAACCTCAACAGTAGATAGAATAATAGGTTGTGCAGAAGAGGGATGGGACGAAACTACTAAAATGCAGAAGTGTGTACAATGTCCGAAGTCAGTGCTGTGCTAAAAATAATCAAATGTGAGGACTTTCCCACACATGGAATCATCTCTGTGATCTGCCTGCTATGGCAACGCCAATTACTAAACCGGTCTATTTGTAAAGAATACTAGACACGTATACAATTAGGCTCTCATGTGTAACGGTGCATTACCACATAGTCATACATATTAATTTATTGTAGTGTCATGTTAACAGGAGTAGATGTAATGAAGTATATAGTTCATCTTGGACATAAACACACAAGGTTCCAACATGGAATCATTCTGTGATCTGCCTGCTATGTAGCATGCCCAATTACTAAACCGGTTGTAGCCAAAAGAAATCGCCAGACACGTACATAATTAGGCTCTCATGTATAGCGTGTGCGGCCTACATAGTCATACATAATTTATTGGTGTCATATTAACAGGAGTAAGGATGTAATGAAGTATATAGTCTAATCTTGACATAAACACATGCGTGTCCCATGTGGGACAACCCAAAAATTGCAAATAGTATTCTTTTGGTTGCCCATGTCACCATTGTTTGTGGACTAAATGTATGGGAGCTTTGAGGATACGTGGAGTGAGTCAACTGATGGGTCTATAGGAGTAGGGAGTGGCCAATGTGTAGTGGTGTGTATACACCACGAATCCGACTGGAGAATGGAAGACAGCAGTGTTAGGGAGGCATTGGGGTGTGTGTTTGGGGAACCAGGAGCCATGGGTATATGGGTATATATGCAAATGAAGCAGCACAGCAATAGTGTATTGGTTAGAGCAACCCCCTAACGAACAGACATTCCCGTACCGAATCCCACTGTATCACATACCATTTACCATCGGTAAGCTGTACATGAACATATTGCGACATCTGTCCACTGTATAACCTGCAAAATATCAATTAAAAGTTAGCTGGAGTGAAGTGTCAGTGTCATAATGAATAAGGCACTAGTAAACAGGTTTAGGCATATATAAACACAAGTAAGCATGTGTAAGTGCATTTGCATGGGGTATGTATTGCTTTACAGACACACACACACACATATATATATATATATATATATATATATATATATATATATATGGTTGCAGACATATACGTATATATATATATATATATATATATATATATATATATATATATATATATATATATACACACATATATATATATATATATATATATATATATATATATGTGTGTGTGTGTGTGTGTGTGTGTGTTTGCGCACAGAAATACACAGATATACAGCTATGCTAGGAAACAGCAGATGAGAATGACTTATGCTCACAGGCTATGCCAATGGAAGTGCGGGGCCCAAGCAAGAAACATGAAACACGTAGCATGACCTTCCACCCCCCCAGGCGGACACGGAAACATACACACAAACAATGTAAAGAGTCCATTGCTCCCCAGACCACAGGCAGGATACAATCGTGGGGTACACAGTGCACCCGTGATTCTAATCTTGGAACACAGACTGGAGCATCCCTTGCAGGACAGCCCAAAAATTGCCAAGACCAAAAGAAGGTGATAGACTGACCATTCTGGCTGGGGTGTATACATACTCGGAATATAAGGGTGGGCAGCGTGTAGTGGTGTGTCCAGAACAGACCAAAACCCAGAGTAAGGATGGGCGCTGTTGTGGAGGTGCAGGTGGGGGAACTATGGGTAGCTACTTATGGGTCTAGGTGTGCAGGTGTTGACTGATGTGGGCCTATATGGACAGCCATAGGGATGTAAATGAATGTGTTCATTGGGCAGAGGTGTCGCTCAATGAGCAGCCACACCCACTATGAGCCCCACTGCAGCAAAGTGTAATCTGTATGGCAAGGAATGGAATAACCAGATGTAGACGTAGATATGTAGAGGTATGTGTGTGTATATCTACCCATAGTGACATAGAGATAAGCCTCTCTCTCTCTCTGTAGTACAAATGTATATATACAGAGACAGAATACATATACATACCCACATATAAATATATACATATTCAGACACCCATAGACCCATATGTTGTGAGATATATATATATATATATATATATATATATATATATATATATATATATGTGTATACAGCAAAATATAAATATACATGTATGTATACATATACAGATATATCTGTATATAGTAATGTAAGTAGATATATATATATGTGACTGTAAATATACACATGTATATAGCTAGGATATGATACAGCAGTTACGAGTAACATATGTTCACAGGCCGTGCATATGGGGGTGAGGGGTCCAGTAAATAAACATGTAACACATAGCATCAACCCACTCACCCCCCCAGCTAGGCCGGTGAGACATACAGACACACAATAAACGTAAGCACACCACTGCTTTCCAGTCCACTGGCAGGATACTACCAGTGGGAGAGACCTGCCAGGTCTAATCTTGAAACATAGACATCGATGTCCCCTGTGGGACACCAAAAATTAATGATCGGAGGTAGTCCTGTTAATGACTTATCAAATCAGCCTGTAGATGTACACAGACCAGTAGGTTGTGCAAGCCTGATAACCCATGGGTCGACACAATGTACGACATGTGTCCCAACATGGGGAGAGTGGGCAGTGTGTAGTGGTGTGTTTATACCCCACCTGCACCCACACTAAGGATGAGTGCTGTAGAGGAGTGGCAGGTGGGGAAACTATGGGTATGCAATTATGGGCCTAGGTGTGCAGGTGTTGGCTGGTGCAGTCGTATTAGGACTGCCCCGGGGATGTAAGTAATATTCCAAAATGGGCATAGCTGACACCCATACCTCTCAACCCCTAAGAGCACATCCACTGGACAGGATATAAACCACTGGGGAAACAAATAGGGACCATACCTATGAACTGTCTCTGATTTCCAGGGACGTCCCAGATTTCAACTCGGTTTCTAACTCTGCCCCACTTAATCCCTCCTAAAACTAGTGACATTTGGAGGAAAGGTGGTGAATTACACATAATGAATAATGACAACAATTAAGAGTTATAAACATCATTTACCTCAGAAAATGTGTATGAATTCATATGCTCTGAGTGTGTCAATGTGTCAGGTTAATAGTACCAATAATTTAAATGTGTCCCTGATGTTGTTATGCCATGTCCCTGATTCAGTTTGTATATTTCCCCAATCGTATGAGAGGTCTGATAGGGACAGAAAGCACATATTCCACTGACAACCTTAGAAAGAGGATAGAATATTAGGTATACAGTAGCATGACTCGGCTGAAGGATGTGGGTTCCAAAACCCAATTACTTGTTTGTATTGAAGAGTGTCAGTTCCCATGTATTAGCCAGACGGGTGCAGATTGTAAGAGGAACACACCAATAATATGAATCAAACTCTGCACAGGCCACAGATTCTGTACAGTCGAATGGCATACTGTTGCCTAAAGGGCAGCCATTCCCGATACTGTAGGCATGCAATCCAATGTAATAGGCATCACAAGCTAATATCGTAGTCCTCACTCCCACGCAGAGGTGTGAGTGTCAGATGCAAACACCAAATGCAGTGCATTTGCAAGTGCGGCATCAAGCAGGTGTAAGGCTGTTTGGCCGCCAGTATGTGAGTATTACACTGGTAAAGCAATGTAGAGGCTAACTGAGTGTAAGAAACTGTAATCAGAGGTTAGCATTGCTTAGCACCACACAAACCCATGTGCACCCGCTCACAACTGCTTTAATGTGCTTTAATCACACAGTATCCAATGGTCTTGTTCTTCCCAGGAACAAAATAAATGGCGTCTGCGAGGCTCGAAACCAGGACTGTGCGCACACAGCTATTGTGATTTACCACTAAGCCATGACAGATATACAGACATTGGACCTTATCACAAACATCATCCAGCGCAGTCATTCAACAGTATAGGAAATGTATTCCATCGTGTAGATGTATGTGTGAGTGTTTATGTCCAGCATATAGATACATACATATAGGTTCATAGGTTTATAGGTAGGTACTAGGCTATTGGCCCTGGGGCCTACACAAGCCTAGCCAAAAAGGTACCCTGGCTTTTGCCACCCAAGAAAATTATTTTCCTGTGCCACTGTCAAGCAGAGCCACAGAGGTGATCCCCGGGGTGAACTTCCTATTTCCCATCCAATCATCAAGATTTTTCTTGAAGAGTGCTAATGAGGAGCTTTGTTTGATATAGATAGGTAGATTATTCCAGAGTATGGGAAGTCTCTGAGATAGGAATCTATCCCTCTGGCATGTTCTGTTTATTGTGGTGACAAGGTTATGTCCCTAGAGCGTGTAGCTCAGAGGGATTGGGATTTCTTTAAGTGGAGCATGTCCAACAGCTCTGGGTTTGGCATAGCTTTGTATGTTAGGCAGAGATCACCTCTGAGTAGGCGATATGCGACAGAGTAAAGCTGGAGTTTTTTTGAGATGGTCTGCATAGGGCATCTGTTTGAGGCCAGTAATCCTCTTTGTGAGGTATTTCTGCAGCCTTTCCAGTTGTTGTAGATATATATATATATATATATATATATATATATATATATATATATATATATATATATATATATATATATATATCTATAGATATATCAGGAACATCCCATGTGACAACAAAGCATTACAAAGGAATGAAAATGGAAACACCAGCAACGCCTGCATTATGTAGTGGTGTCGTCCTATGTAATATCAAGACTCCCTCATGCAGACATGTGTCAGTCATACACTCAAACATTTGTACATTGGCCATATACATCACTCTGTGCATGTTACTTACATTAACACAACAGTTCCTGTCCAATCATTATGTGAGAATAGTACTCTTGCAAGGTGCTGTGTGCGACATCATCATCATGATACAGGTAAATGGGGTAACCATAGAGGGACCGGTAGTGTTGTGTGTACAATGGGGTCATCCGCATCACGTGTACCTGGAACATTTAGGAGTCAAGTGCATACTAGGATCGTGCATCCGAGAGTCAGGGGTGAGGACAACTGGAGTATGTTGTGATGCATATTAAAAGGGTTACATGTGTCCAATGGACACGTGTATGAAACGGACAGCTATGTATGGGGCAAATGTTCTAGGAAACAATTGGCCTTTTGTTTCCGTAAGGTGAGAGTGAGATGTGGGGGAAGGAGAGTAGGTATGCTCATGGAGGATAGGTAGGGTAGGATGACAGACAAGACAGCATACAGGGTCAGTATATGACACATGTGGTGGGATATACCTCAAACGGGGAGGGGTGTTCAGCATTCACAAGCCCATGAGCCCCAGATGAAAACAGTGGGACGGAGGTTCCCAGCCATGGGCAGCCACCACTGCACCAAAACAGCTGCAAAGGTGGCAATGCTGGGGGCTGTCTAAGAGGGGCAGCCTCACCCTGTAAATGTGATACTCTGCCCTTGAGCTGGTGTATCTGGCCTCGAAACCCCTTATTGAGCCCCCTAAGCACCACGTCCAGAACTGTACGACAGTGGACATGTTCCTGTCTGGACCTGCTTCCAGGGGGGACAAGCCCCATCCTCAGTGGTGGTACCACCAGATGGTGGTGCAGAGCCAACAGAGGTGGAGGTCCAAGGCTGGGCCCCAGATGTGCTGGTGTCCGGTGCCATGGCCAGCTGAAGTGGGACAGGAGATTCTGCTGAGACCTCCAAACCCATATAGCCTATGGTGTTGCAGTTTAAACACAGATATGGCTTAGTAATAGTCAACAACATTTACGATTACTGACAACAGCATGCATTGATATGACCATCAACCCAACACAACAGATGGTATACATTTGCTGAGGGAGCACAACACATGCATATATACTGCATGGCATCTGTACAACGTGTAGAAGACTTGTGACTGCAGCTTTGAACAGTGGCCCATTATTGGCATGTCACTGAGAACCCCAGACAGTGTCTGTAATACCACTGTTTCATGTGACATATGTCCAGTCAGGGATGCAATGGCAGTAACTCATCACTATCACCATGTACTGGCTGCAATCCTCACACTATGCTCCTGCTGTTCACATATGTGTGTTCAATGAGTAAAACAGGAAACAAATGGTTCCACACACTGCCCAGCCCCTAGATGACCCTACAGATGGGGGTCCCTCACAAACAGATCACTGTCTTGTCAGTTTTAAAACATGCAGAATAGCCATTATCACACGTAACTTGTTAAACAGGCAGTTGTCTCAATGAAGCATAGCTACACTTACATGCTGTAGTCATGTCTGGCACATCACCCTCCTGTCTTTAGACTATTTCCCACTGTGTATGTTGTTTGAGGAATATCCAGATATCATATGTGATGCCATTTACCAAACACCAGATCCAGGTATCACTCACAGCGACTGTCATGGGGAAACACCAACATGTTCCTAGATGTTGTACAGTGTTTTCCATGCAAATGTCTATGGGAACATCATCACAGCTGTTCCACATGCAATCAGCTAGAGGAGGACTGCAATAGGTGCAGAGGCTATCACCTGAACATGACCATCACAATACACAAGCTGCTGCTGAGAAGGTGTACACCTCCACATCCACCAGAGAGTGTGTGGGAGGGACAGACAGAGGTAAAGTATATCAGAGAAGGGCTTGGAGACTAAAACATAAGCATCGTCTGCCACACACCTACCAGTACAGGGGTTCAAACCCCTGACTGACTAGTCATTACTATTACAAGCGCATGCACTTACTCCATGTGCCACAACACTGACATGTTGGTGTGCTGTAAGAACATATATGTGTGTTGGTGTGCGACATCTGCAACAGAGATATAGTAGACATACATTAGGTGTAGCACACATGGCTGTCCACATGAACAGATGTCATTGTCAACACAACCACACTTTCTAATGGACTTACATTGACACTCTTTGCCAGGCCCACAAACACACTCCCAAACCACTTAGTTTGCCACACTGCAGTAATGCACAGGTACTAGATGCACCACTGTGGATATCCGGAAGTTCTATGGGCTAGGGTATGTGAACGTGTTTGACATCTGTTGGTATGCCAATGGGAGTTATACTGGGAGTGACGGTGGCTGGGAGCATCATACCCCACATGCAGACACAAGGTGCCAGTACTGACATGCATGTGTGCATTGCTTCATGGGTGTGTAGTGGTTGGCTGTGCAAGATGGCTGTACAAGGCTGGGTGAGGGGTAATCCTTGGCATCACGTCACCGAACAATGGTGTGCAGTATGGTACAGGGATGTAGTGTCTGCAATGTCCCACACAGATGGGTATTGTATGAACTGTCCTGACATCCTGGCTACCATTGTGTATGGCCATAGCTTTGCAATGCATGCGTTGTCTGTATTTGATAGTCCTTGACATGGACATTGCCTGGGATGTGCATATCCCACAATAATGTACAGTGACATGTACAGGTGTACCTGGTTTGGCTGGCACATGTTGTGTACAAAGACTGTTATCCTCCGATATGCCAATACTGGCTTGGTGTGGCAGAACCTGCTTATAGTCAGCAGGTTGACCCTGCACCTGCATTGATAGCATGATTTAGGTATTCCCTGTTGTCAGTGGGATCAGTCCTATCAGGGCACATGTGTAAGGTATTGTATGGCCTCTGTGGATCACATTTGATGGCACCACATATGTTGCAAGCATCCAGTGGGGAACATAGTGAAGGCACATTGTCCACAATTATGTGCTTATTGTACTGCTGTACTGGGTGCCATGCCCTCTGCAGCCCACTGCAATCACACCATGCCTACTATCTGTCATCAATTTGCAGGGTACTAGCAACATAGCAGGATATTCTAGGCAAGTGTGTTTGTGTATGACACATGGCTTCAGGACGTATTCTGGATAATAGTAGGGTTGCATACTTTGTTCACCAGGCCTTTTGCTAGAGGTAGGTTTATGGCTTGCCTACACAGTCCCTTGGATGACTGACATCTGTACTCCTTGTGAGGTGGACATTGTGACATATAAGACGGACACCATATAGGAAAACTACAAAAGCCGCTCCCCAACATGTCCAGTGGTTAGACACTCACAGCCACTTCCACACAGGCTCTGACAGTATCAACAAGGCTTGCAGGTCTTGAACCCTGGACCATGCACACTGAGGTCACTGGACGTACCAATAAGCCTTCTGGGTTGTATACATGTTGCATGGAGTCTATAATGCATATCCTACTACAGGTATTCCACATTACTGAAAACAAATGAGACAGTCCCTTTGTGTACATATGTACAGTACCCTTGAATTTACTGTACTCTGTGAAACAACAAAGACAAGTCTACATCCGTACAACTGTCATAACTACATATATATATGCACCTATGGGATGTGTACACACACACACACACATATATATATATATATATATATATATATATATATATATATATATATATATATATACATATACACAGACACAGCTATATATATATATATATATATATATATATATATATATATATATATATATATATATATATATATACACATCTGAATGCTCTTTGTTGCGCAGAAGGGTTCCAAAGGAACTGAAGTGTACACAAAACAGAGGAATCTCTTGTGTTATAACATTTAAATCATAAGCAGCTCACCAGAGAAGGGATGGTTGTTGTGTATGTGGAGTTTGGGGTGGGGAATGATGGCTAATGTAATCTACACCAGGGATTGTGGAGTCAGGGTGGGGGAATGATGGGTATGGACCTACACCCCAGTGACCACTTCTGTGTCACTGCTTGACAGTGGCACAGGAAAATAACATACCCAACTATAGTTGTGCTTGACTGTGTATTCTTTACCATTCCTTACTATGTAATACTTTGCATACACATGTGACCACAGATGGCTACCATGATGTGCTGAAAGACATTATACCTGTGTATGCCTGGCTACAGTGTAGTCACACATACAGACATGCACACACTTGCCAGTATTGTGCATACACATCTTGCCTATGTAAAGGTAACTAGTACAGTGGTATGCAGTTGGGGTATGTGCCACAGAACACATACAATTACACTTACTGATTCCACGTCTGAGCTTGGTGACATCACACGACTGATTACTTGCAGTGGGGAGGGGGGAAGAGATAGGTATAGTGGCTGACAAGGATAAAGGTCAGTGCAAAAGGAGGTATCTCTTTGGAATGCAGCAAAACCCGCTGCCATGACAGGATGCAGACACAAATACACACACACAACCACACTCAGCCTTTGCTGACACACACACTCAGGCATTTGCTGAGACACACACACACACACACTCAGGCATTTGCTGTCACACACACAAACAGGCACACAGTTGCCAGTGGTGGGATTAGAACTCCTGCCTATCTAAGGATCACTATTACAGTACTACGCAGTTACGAGATGTGCCACAGAGATTACACATCCCAAGGCAGTCAGACTGCCCTTCTACAATTGAGGACAAAAACAGGGAGACTGACAATCACTAAGTACATAGCTGTAGACCTGTGTGTTTAAAGTAGGTGTCCATTACAACTTGTATGCACAAACAAGACACACCATCCGCAGTTAGGCCTGAGAGGTATGGTTGTAGCACAACAGGAACTTGAACTGGAGTATGGCCATCTGCGGAATGGACAACTACTATCACTATGCAGGGTTACAGTGGGCATGCTCATACACTTAGTGGCACAGGGCCATTTGGGATGCACTATGACTACAACTACACAAGGTTATACTGGGAATGCTCATACACTTAGTAACAAAGGGTTTGTTGGATGCACTGACTCAAATTACACAAGGTGGCAGTGGATATGCTCATACACTTAACACAGGGCTGTTTGGGATGCACTCCGATTCTAACCACAGAAGGCCACAGTGTGCATGCTCAAACACTTACATGTACAGAACATGTTGTAATGGACTCCTATTGTAAACACACAGGTTTACAGTTAGGTACATCTTACCTGTCAGTATATATGCACATCATACTGGTTTACTACCTGATACCTGTATGTGGCCTGTAAATGATATATCTGTGTCTGTGCTATGTGATACACATGCATACATGTACATGAAGTACTGACATATATATGTTACGTATACACATTCATGCATGTGTGGATGTGACAGACAATCGGTTACCTGGGTCACACAGGCGGATGCTACCTACAGCATGTGTCACACACCTTGCTGCCCTGAAAGGCATACATTGATAGCAGGTTGTGGCCAGTGACATTAGACGTGGAACAGTGGCATGTGCAAGCATAATGTGTGAGCCACCTTGTGTAATGGTACTGAGGTGCAGTAGTCAAGATGACCTCTCCCAGCTGTGTTAGTAGTTGTCATTATTGGCAGGACTGCTACCCTAAGTATATCTCACATTGGTCATATACACAAGTTCTGCTGCTGTCCGTCACCTTACATGGGGCATTTGCTACCAAGCACATTAATGACACACGCAGTGATGTAATGGTATGGGTGGCAACTGCTAGACCAAAACAATGAGCCAATGTTCTGCTGTTATTATGAGGTTGTCCAGTGTCTGTCATTCCGGGCTGTCATGACCGAACGACGAGCCTTCAACAAATATCACATGCATCCATGTTACATGTGTGTGTGGATAATACCTAGTTCACATTTACCCATATAGCCCCATTCCAAGGCAAATGGCCTACACACAGATGTAACACCCTGACACCTACATGACAATTGCATTGGATGCTTATGCTAACCCGTGCTAGATGTGTGGTTTTAGTAATCTATTTGCTCAATGTAGAACCTACAATGGGGAATACTGACATCTGTGCAGTGAGGAACACCTGGCTGAAGGCTCTGTAGTCCACAATTGCACTACTACCATATAACTCAGATCCAGACATGTGGGCCATAACAGTGATATCGATCATTCCAGGTGGTGGTGTGCACATATTCGTAAAGGCTACTCACAAGTAAAGACCACTACCACCACCACCACCACCTGGTGGTGGTAGTGGTCTTTACATGTGAGTAGCCTTTATGGTGGTGTGCACATATTCGTAAAGGCTACTCACATGTAAAGACCACTACTCTGACATAAAGCATCACAGATGAGTCAGGTACAGGTAACAGTGGCAAATGCTGCATTCTAGGTTGTATCCTCATATACGTCCACCGCCATGTTCCCAGACTACCAACACACATCCCTATGTGGTATGACATAGTATGGTAGACCACCAAATGACCCTCGATTGGTGGACTGTACCTAGGCCTACATCAGCTGTGCAAAGTACCCATGTACAGACACAACTGCATAATGTGTTATGCAATGCAATAATACCACTGTTTGTAACCAGCTCAGTTGTACACATACCAGGGTCCCTCAGATATTGTCAGCATTAACACGGTCGACTGTTGCTGTACACCAGTAAACAACCCCCTCATGGCTGGATATGACCTAACTGTACCTGCCCTGGATATGTACATCCCACACTCATACAACATAAATTATATTACCATAGCTTTCATTTATCTTTCTACATACAGGTGGGTACAGTCATTACACACATGCACATGGCAGATAGCATGCTAACAGTACATACGGTTCAATATCTATGTTGACAGAGGTAATATCCCCTCTCTACTGGTCACCCATGACACCTATCATATCATACAACATCCCATGTGGCATGTATGTCTTTAGACATGTCCACCTAATGCAATGCCTACAAACATACCCAAATAACAGGACCATAGGACCTACACAAGGCCTGTATTGACAGACTTAATGAAATCCAGCTCTGCTCTGTATGTTCCTGAGTAGTCACATATTATATGTCCATGACATGTACAGCCATGTGTGGCCACAGCTCCTAAATATACCCCATGTCAACAATTGCAAGCCATGCATGCTGTGTGCTGTCTGGACATTAGCCTTAGTACCACAATAGCCAGTACATGCTGAGGTGAGATGTTTACAAGCCACAGACCTTGCACATGCTTGAATGAGTGTACTGCCTAGCTCTAACAGAGCACATTGCTGGCACTCTTCCAGTACACATGAGGTGTGTGTGGCAAATATGATTTGCTCACTGTTGACTATTACAGTGCCCTGGCTTCACCATGGCACTGTCAAAGTAACAGTTCATAGGACCATGACATAGAATAATGCTCTGTGTGTCACGCTGATATGTGCTGTAGTAATATATGTACACTTGGCTACTCGGTGAAAGTGGTGGTGTCCTACCAGTACATGAATACAGCATCCATTATGGTGTAATGCTCAGCTATGTTTCACACATGGCGTGGGGAAGGTGTGGAATGTATCCTCTTGACCTGCTAGTGCACGTACTGATGTAGACCGTATATGTGTACATGTATTGCTGTTTTTGTAGATTCCATGTGTGTGCAGTGTCTGATGTCTGAAGGTGACTGTTGTCTTAGTACATCATGCTGTTGCAATACAGCCTCAACATTGCCAACTGTATATGGTGATATGCTCTAAGTACAGTAAGCAGTACATGAGGTATGGACAGATGTTTGGACATGACTACTAAGTGGTGGGGCTTCCTTGCAGATGAATGATTACTGAGTACGGCTCACTGGTGTGTTACAACCAGTCCTACAATAACCTGTGTACCTGCTAAGGTCAGGTTTTGTTAATTGAAGTGGAAGACAGACAATGTAGAATGCTGTAAGTGTGACACTGAAGGCAAACCTCATGACACCTGTAACAGTAATACCTCCTCTGTGCATATATTGTGCATATATCAGCACAGTTGTCAAATGAAAGATTCAGTAAGCATTGTACCAGATGCGATAGTGCTGTACATCTGTGGTACCTATCATGAGATAGGCTGGTGTTTGATTCACAGTACTGGCACATGTGGGTGTGTGTCCATATATGTCACATATAGTTGGGAATGCATCCCACATGTTATCATTTTCCTGAACACTGTTGTTGACACCAGTACAAAGTGAAGTGTAGAAAAAAATGCATAGGCAGGTGGTTAAACCTCACACATGTAAAGTGTCTGTATGTGTGTGACATAGGTGTATATCTTTGTGAATGCCAGTGTGTGTGGTGTGTGTGTGTGTGTGTGTGTGTGTGTGTGTGTGTGTGTGTGTGTGTGTGTGTGTGTGTGTGTGTGTGTGTGTGTGTATGGCTGTCCATTTCCTGGAGTGAGGCTGTGTTTTACCATAGTGAAATGATAATGTCCCCTCCCTCATCCACTCAAAGCAATCTACCATCCCTGTTGATATCATCAATCGTAGATGGGCATACTAACCGCCTGTTAACATGTACTCCCTGGGGTATGACCTGTTGTTACATAGCCTACTGATGGCCCCCCCTCCCCACATACACTCACTGCACTGTAGTATCCCTGTCGATGTCCTCGATCTTAGGCCATTCCAACTACCTGTACATGTGTAATCTTGGTGGCACGTCTTGTAATTGCGTAGTACTATAATGATGATATGCACATAAGCAGGGGTCCTCATCCGAACACTGGCAACTGTGTGTGTGTGTGTGTGTGTGTGTGTGTGTGTGTGTGTGTGTGTGTGTCAGAGTGTGTGTTACTGTGTCTGTGAATCCCTGAGTGTGTGGGTGTGTCTGTGTTTGCATGCTGTCATGGCAGTGGTTATTACTGCTTCCCAATGAGAAGCCACTATTTCCACTGGCCTTTACTCTTGTCTTCCGGCATACCACTCTTTTACCCACTCTGTGCTCCAGGTAACTATACCTGTGATGTCACCCACTATGGATGTGACATCTCTGAACAGAGTAGCTTACTACACAGCTATCATGCTCTTGGATCATTAGAACAGTAAACATAATTGAAACATGGGAGAATAGAACTGTGATGTGGAAGCTACAACATGCATGCAGGTATTGTCATACTGACCTGTGGGCAGACAACATGTACATATGGGACTCCCACAAACACCAACATCCCACGGCACATGCAACTACACCTGAAAGAGGAAGGCAGAATGTCAGGATCAACATGCTGTTAGTGTTGTTACACATGATACATACTGTCAAATGTACAAAATGCATTCTACAACTGCAATACATGGTATGTCTGCTGCCTGTCAACAGTACTCAACAATATTAATCTACAATTATCTACCTAGTATGTTGACCCTGTGTATCAGACCATATGAACATGCCCCTGCACCGATGGTGTGGATGACAGGGATGCTGCACAGGCATCATCATATGCAGAGGGTGATAATGTTTGCCAGAGGCCTAGGCTGTGCCATTGGATGACATCATGTGTGTTAGGGCCTGTGATAGCATTGGGCATGTTTGGATGTTATGCATGTGTGTGTTGAGGTGCCCTACGTTTGTTTCCAGTGTGTGTGTATGCATGCACACAGGTCTGGCATGTGGCTGGCCTATACAGGGGTAATATTGACAGCTGCAGACTGTACATGGCAGGTTTCACAGTTCACAGTGTCTGGACATGGCCATGTGCCCTTCGCCTGCCAGGGGTTGCATGGGCACTACCAGGCATAGGTCCAGTTTGGGTACCATCTGATGACACATGTCCACTGGATTCATGTCCCTGTTGGGACCATCCAGGACCATGTGCACATGGCCTGCTGTGTCCTGGTGTGGACTGCACAGCAACAGCTGCACTGCTGTTGCTACCGCCACTATGGGAGCAGGCATGTGCAGTAGCATGTTCACGTAGACCTTCAACAGGTGATGTAGCTGACCTACGTCCATGTGCCTGACGCCTTACTCCCACCAGATGTTCCAGCACAGACATTCCATGCTCGAGGATTGACATGCCATGGTCAAGGACTCCCACCATGTCACCCAATCGTCTATCCAAAACATCTCCAAGATGATGGTGAGCATTTGCAAGTGCCTGGATGTTGTCAGTTAATGAATGGGCAGCAGCCCTCTGATGCCTCAGACCTTCTCTGTTGTGTCATTACACACATGCCTGTGCCTCCATTACAGCCTGAAACATACGTCTGGTGACTCCAGCTGATGTGCTTGGTCTTGCAGGGGCATGTTGGCCAGTGGTCCTCCTATGAGCAGTGCTGGGCACATTCCTGTGTGGGACACCACCAGTCTGTTGACTGGGATCATGATGTGCAGGCACACCTTCCATAGTCACCACACTTGCCTGTTCCATGCCGCTACCCACTAACTGTCCTTCCTTTATGGCCGGTGGTGATGGGGTATGTGCAGGCAGGGAACTGTGTGTGAGGATGAGGGGGAGACAGGTGGAATGGCAACCAATGGCACAGATTCAGCTCCTGACAACCCTGCCTGTGCATCACTCATGCTATCATCATCACTGCTAGAGTCTGTGGGGACACTAACATCAGGTGGAGCAAAGGAGGGCAACGCACCTACATCAACACCTGTGAAGGGAAGACAAGAACTGTACATTACAAGTTATGCCAGACACACACACACACACACACACACACACACACACACACACACACACACACACACACACACACACACACACACACACGCGCGCACACACACACAGACAAACACACACACACAGACAGACACACAGACAGACCCACAGACAGACATATGGACAGAGACAGACAGACACACACTGACACACACATACTGACACACACTGACACACACTGACACATATGCTACATGCAGGTGATATGGCAGATGGCAATCAGCATAGACAATTATAGTTTCAGCTTAGGCAATTATAGTGGTACTTATCATACATCCCTGACTTGCACACAACAGCATGCATGTGTTATAGCAGACGGCATGCACCTTACATAATTATAGTGGTGGTTAGCATACATAGCTGTATTGCACCATTTCTGTTAGTAGCCTATGCCCCATACCTACAACACAATGCATGCACTTTGCACAGTTGCACTGCACTGCCGTGGTGTGTTCAACATACACCATATGTTAACAGACCATTGCTGACCTTTGTACATCTGCCACTGATGCTCTGTGTTGGCCACCGCCCCTATATGTGAGGGCATGAGCTGTAGGGTATGTTGACTGCATACTATGTTTACCTGAGCCCTACCTTACATATCTCCCCCAAAGTGGTGCAGGTCTGTTTAACATTATTCTGCCTACCCCTGAGCTGATTGCAGACATTGTGCATGTGGCTGTACATACATATTTGACATGGCAGTCCCTACTTTGCAATGGTGCCACAGACCAGCACAGGTTTACAGTACACCAGCCTGCTGTGTGGCGTATGACCTTGCCAATCACATGTAGTATGACATGTCTTTTGCTGATGTGTTAAATGACATGCATACATATGTAACTCAATGGTGTCCTTTCCACTCTACAGTACGGTAATGGTGTCCCAATGCAGGGACATGTTATACTTACATGGGCCTTCAGCTGATGCAATGTTGTCTGTCCACCCTACAAATATGCAGGGACATACTGCACATTGAGCTGATGTGCATAGCCATTGCAGGGCATCATATAACTTCACAATTGCTATACAGTGTGAGCTACTGACACAGTTCATAGCCATGATTAAGTTCACATACAATACATATCTAATGTGGAATGTGACCCACGTCACCGAGGTGTATACACAATAAACCTTAATGTGGAATGTGTGACACAGGTCACAGAAGGGTATACGGCTGACATCCCTGCACATCTGCAACCATATTACTGATACCTGGCAACTATGCCCACACATGGCTAACTTACACATACTGTATGTCCCACATTCCATCTGTGTACCTCACACACATGAGGAGCAGGCATGACAGTGATGTCTGTCACCAGCAAGGTGAATGTACTGTATCTGTGGCTTGATGTGGATGTATGTGTATGTTGTGCAACACATGTATGTATTTGGATACTGTATAGGTGAATGCTTCCATGTTGGGACACAGTCCAGATGTTCAAGGCATATTATGTGGTGGTTACATGTTATGCCTACACAAGCTGTGCACAGGCCTGTATGATGTTTAGTGTTTCACATCTGCAATATCACCATTACACAAAGGCCATAGTTGTACTGTGTTGAGCCAATGTACAACAGGGTGTACACACATGTGCATCACTTCTCCTGTGTGTGTTGTTTCATGTCTCTGGCCATCCTCCATGGCCATGTGTACACATGTTCAGTTCAATGGTTGTGATGGCCATCTTATTTCACATGTCAGTGTTATCCCATATGACATACACCCACATATGTCATATGCCCCACTGAGGACAGGGTTATGCAGACAAACAGTGGTATGTATGGGATGTGAGACATGTTTTGCAGGATAGTTGAGCAGGGTTGCAGTCAGCCCACTACATGTCATGGACATCTCTGATAGCACATGACATTGTGTGACATTCATAGCAAGGGTATACTCCACAAGTGTGTATCCTGTGGGCCGGGCATACCCAGCTCAAACACATTTAGTGTGTGTGCACACATTTGCTCTCTGTACAGTACTGTTCGTATTCCCAACATGTGTAATGCTGATATGTAGTACCTGTCCCTACAGTGGAATACACCTCCACCATTGTATTCACTGTTGTCCACACATCTGGCAATGACAGTTTGGAAGGTTTAGTGTAGGTGTTTCATATAGTCTTCAATTGTTTCACATTGGTAAACAGTGTGATGCATTGCAGGTCTGACCAGTGTCCATTAACAGGACCACCATAGATTATGTGTATGTGTGTTATACAGATAGCATGCTATTAATATGTTCCTTGCATTATCAGGCCTGGTAAATAATAACAATCTCACCTGACACAGGCTGCTGTCACTGCAAAATGCCAGAGGTACCTAAACAGGGGTGTCACAGCAGTAAGATCATTATCCACACCTGTGTGATAGCTACAGGGTGCAATGTCCATGTTAGCACATAAGCCAGTACAATACACTATACTATGGAGT
The DNA here is from genome assembly GCF_019279795.1 of Protopterus annectens. Taxonomy (NCBI): domain Eukaryota; kingdom Metazoa; phylum Chordata; order Ceratodontiformes; family Protopteridae; genus Protopterus; species Protopterus annectens. Next base: position 235,119,320 of record NC_056727.1, read on the forward strand.
ATGCACTTCTGTGTATACATAGAGTTGCAGACTATAGTATGTGGCATGTGTGCATACATGCCTTGTATATGATGTTACATTACATATTGTACAGTAACACATGTAATTATGTGATATATAGTTGTGTTTTATGTGCAGTGGTGACTTACCAGGCAACTCCAGGCTCGGTGGTTGAGAGACACTCACCTCCACAATACCAGCTAAAGCTTGTGGATGGAGGTCTGCAGGGCTCTCCAGGTTGGCCAGTAGCTCCTCGGTACGTGTGAGTGGGGGCTGAGTGAGTGGCCCCCCCCACCTTTTGCACCTTGTTCCCTAGCGATTGCATTAGCACACTGTTTCTCCCATCTTATCAGGTCAGTGCAGTGTCGGCGCACCTGCTGATAGGTGCGATTGTGACCGCTAACATCATTTACCCTCCTGCAGAGTTCCACCCACAGGGCATCCCGCTGCTGTGCATCCTGTGGCACATGGCTGAAGGGCATTGTGTAGTTGTCGAGGAGGTATGGGATGAGGATCTCATCCTCCAAGCAACTGTACAGCGGCAGTCTGCTACATGGCATACCTGGAAGACATAATGATGGAGACAGGTCACAGTAGCTCACAGAGAAGTACAACTGAATATACATGTGTATCACATTTATTAAGATTACAAATATGTCTTTGTAAATCTACATGACACCAACACCACTGACATGTATAGGTCACACACATTTGACACCTACTGGTGATGTGATGTTATCGCCATATATGTGTGTGTCATGTGATGACATTGCTCATATACCATGTGGATGTTGTCTTGATGTGGGCATGTCTGTTTGCTTGTAGTGGTGTCTTTACCTATCAGCACATGCCTGGATGTGTTCACATTAACGCAATCTACCTTAATGCTCTGTATATGTCACATATATAGTCTTACATAGCCGGTAGGGACATGACCTGTGACTCTGCAGACTTGCACGCATGTATGAGTTTTGTCATATACATCTACATGGCACTTTACAACTGTGTAGCATCCTGCCATATATTGCCTGTGTTGCATATGTGTAACACACAGGACAATAGCTAGCCTGTTGTTATTTTCAGGGTTGGATATCAACTATAGCATGTATGGTCATAGTGATCTAGTAGGTTATATGCCCTGGGCCATTTATGAGCCTAGGCAGATGGGTTACCTAGCTGTAGGCAACAGACAGGTAAGTTTCAGTGGCCAGTTCAAGTAGTGTCACAGAACTGATACACATGGTTACTGATATTTTTGGCATGCGGTCATCACACCATGTCACAGAGAGGGGCAATGTGCAGCTTCGCTGGACAGGAATGCATAGTATGGCAAGTGTATGTTAAGGATCTGTCAGGCATGTTGTGATTCTTGTACTAGAAAGGTGGATGTCCATGATGTATGTGTTTATTTGGGATCAGGATGTGTTAATTGTAGCATGTCCAACACCTCTGGGTTGGACATGGCTTTATTCAGGTTAGGCTGCATGCAACATAGTGCAGCTACTGATTGTGAAGGGCAGTGTAGGCCATCTACACATGGGCAATAACCCTTAAAGGAAATATGTGATCTATTATGGGTCACATGGGTGTTGAGTATGGCTGAGCAGTTATCTCTATATTCCTGGATGGCACCCTGTCATGATTAGGGGTGCCACATACGACTATCTGTCTTTTGTGGTGACTTAACTATTAAAGGGAAGTACTGTCCAGCTGCATCCCCTACACACAGTTACCATTATGTTGACCGTTGCCTAGGTGGTAGTTAATGGGTACAGGGTTTGTAACATAGGGGATGGCAATGCAATACTTAGCTGTCAGATTGTGGCCATACATCACACACCAGACATCTGACACACTAAGGCCCTTCTGTATGTTGAACACAGCACACAATGAGTCAACTATTGCTCATAGTTCATAGTCATTTGCAAACATCAATAGGCTGATGCCTTCTGTCTTAGTCTATGTGGTATAGATAACAAAGAGGGGGAGTACCAGGAATGACCCCTGAATTACTGTGGCTGGCACTGGTTTGATGTGCGTGTATTCATCAGACACCTTCTGTAGTGTGGGTTCTGCCAGCAGTCCAGTTGCCAACCACTCCTGTGATATAGGAATATACACCTAGTTTACTGAGTGTAGCTGGAACACAGTATGGGTGATGGTGTCCCATGACCTGGCAAGGTCATGATATGCAGTGTGAATCAACCCTACTGTCATCTACATCTGTACCGATGTATGTTAATTTAAGCATATATCTCATTTCCTCGCTGCTTTCACTGGCTTGTGTGAATAAGCACAAAATTATCATTTTGTGAAATCACTCCCCTTCAACGATTTAAATGTATTGGCCATTCTACTGTATTCCATAGTACCGGAATACAAAAGTGATCACCCCCTTTCAATCTATCTTGCTATTTTAAAAATAGTGACTCTCCACTAAAACTTAACTTTTTAGACAGGTAAAACTTAAGTTACCTACTTTCACATCTAACTTCTCTAGTGCACACTGCAGTGTTTAGGATAAACCATTTTTTTCATTTTACCTTTAAGCATTCCTGTAAGTAGCACTTGCTCTAATACCTGCTGAAAAGCACTAGGAAGCCTTAAACTGATACAAGCACTCAACTCTCCTTATTAATAAGAAGAAATTAATCATAGGCACTAAACAGCCTATAACTGCAAAGTACCTTGCTAAGGTAAGGGAAAACAGCTCCTGTACTTAAAAAAAAAGCACCAAACCAGGCATGTCCAAGGGTCAGCTTCCATTGATTTCTTCTGTCCACCTGGTGAACCTGGGCATACAGGGGCAATGCAGCAATTGCCTCATGTACACAGACAACCCTCTCCTCCTACCACCCAACACTACAACCTGTGAGAGATGCACTTACATAGCCAAACTGGAAGCAATGCTCTCTCCACCTAAGATTGTGCTAGACAGACAAGAGGAGAAGGTTAACACCCGTATTACACCTCATGCAATACATAACCCTTCTAAACTCACACCACCAACACCCACACATAGAAACACTAAATCCACATATGCAGAAGCCCTTAACTGTAACCTGCCAAAGCAACAAGGGCCTCCGAAGCTGAAACGCAAACACCAATTACAATCAAAGTGTCAAACAGCTCACAACACCAGTGTGCCACCCAACAACAGCCCATAAGGCAAGACAACGTACCTAACACTTTAGTCATAGGTGACTCTATAGTCAGGCACACTGATGTCCCACTCACCAGGCTGGACAAGGAGAAAATTACAGTGAGCTGCCTGTCGGGTGCCAGGATCCACCACATAACTCATGCACTCAAGTCACTCTACAAGTACAAATATGACTCTGTCATTGTCCATGTTGGAGTGAATGACTTGAGATGTACCTCCCTGGACTACATGAAAAGAGACATGGAAGAGCTCTTGGATCATGTGGCCCAGGCAGGTATGACCCTAGCCCTGAGTAACATCCTGCCTTCGCCCAGAATGATACCACAATATAAGGACAAAATGATTGACTTCAACAACTGGCTACGCTTCTGGTGTCATTCAAAGGGGATCCAGTATCTGTCTGCCTGGGATGACATGATCAACAGACCACAATGCTTTGCCAGAGATGGTCTGCACCTGTCACCCCTGGGATTCAGGTTACTGGCTAAGGGTCTTGCCACCCCTATAGTGCTTTTTTAGGCAAAGTTCAAAGGACAAAATCACCACCGCAACAGGTACAAGCATGCAATATCTGAAGGTAATGCTACTCAATGCTAGAAGTCTAAACCTCAAAATGCACTCTCTCAAGGCACTCCTTAAAATGGAGAACATCGATATCTGTGCAGTAACTGAGACCTGGTCCAAGGCTCCAGAGAGTACCCCTGCAATACCAGGCTACAACTCTTACCACACTGTTTGGCTACCAAACCAGGATCGAAACACTAAAGGTGGAGGAGTGTCCATATTCACCAAGGATATTCACACCACCAGGTTAGTTGCCCAACACAATGCATCTGCAATTCTCCAGGTGCAACTAACACTAGGTAAGACTGAAATCCAAATTGTAGCTTGCTACAGATCCCCCACCATGCCCCAAGATTCTCACTACACCATTCTAAACATACTGGAAAATATTAATATACAACTAAACACCCTAATACTGGGTGATTTCAACTACCCTGCCAATAACTGTGAAAACAACTCATGCACAAACACCTTTGCCCAACGGTTCTTGGAATTCATAAATTCCAATGCCCTGGATCAACTAATCCATAGTCCCACCAGGGGCTCCAATATCCTAGACCTGGTCATTACCAACATGGGAAATCGATGCTCCACACCTATGGTCACCTCCTTGTTGGTCAGGTCAGACCATAAGCTAATCACCCTTAACATCCACATCCCACCCCCACCCCCCAGTAAGGAAGCCTCCATAAAAAACTTCTCCAAGGCCAACTTAATGCTACTCAAGTCAGAAGTTACAAACTTCATGACACCCATGCAGATAGGAACTGAAAGTTTGACTGCTGAGTCCTATACTAAGGCACTGTATGAGCACATCCACTCATGCATGAATCGTGCCATCCCAAAAAGAACCAAGATGCTCTCCTCCAAAAAAAGGAAGCTGATCTGGTGGTCCCCTGCCATAAACAAACTTTACAACAAAAGTAAAAAACTGTTGCAGAAAAGAGGAAAATCCCAGGATGCAAAAACTCCCATACCAGCCTCAGTACAAAGCTGAGATCCCTCATAAAATCCTCCAAAGCTAGTTACAAAAATAAAATTGCCAAAGATTCCAAAGACAACCACAAGGCATTCTATAACTATGTCAAGAATCTAAATGGCAATGCTCTGCTCTGAGTTACAACAGAATGGCATTAAATATACTGATCCCAAGGATATTGCCAATATCCTGGCAGATCGATTCAGTGCCAGCTTCACCCCCCTCTCACCCCCTAAATAGCCTATCTCAATACTGGAAGTTTGCCAAATTCTGGTAATAACGGCCGCACAGGTAAAAAATGCACTTTCCAAAGCTAAGAATACAGCATCCATGGGACCAGATGACATCACGGGCTGTGTACTACATGAACTACAAAATGAACTGGCACCTCACCTAAGTGCCATGTTTAATCATACCCTCACCTCAGGCTTCGTGCCCACTCAGTGGCGCACAGCTACAGTTATCCCACTCCACATGGGGGATCCACCTTGGATCCCGGGAACTACCACCCCATCAGTCTGATGAGCCTGATCTGCAAGGCCATGGAATGTATTATCATGGAACTTATAAACAAAGACATTGGCAACCTTAAAACACTAGACCCTAACTGGTTTGGGTTCGTGAAGGGCCGATCTTGTCTCCTGAACCTTACTGACTTCTTCAAATCAGTCTCCAAAGCTGTGGATGAGGGTAAGGCAGTCCACACAGCCTGTCTGGACCTCGCCAAGGCCTTTGACACCATCCCCCACTCTGGAATCATAGAAAAACTTACTAAGCTGGGCATTAATCCCTACATCACTCGATGGGTTGCCAACTGGCTTACTGACAGAACCCACACTGTAAAAGTAGCTGACTCCAAATCCAGCTCCAGACAAGTGACAAATGGAGTACCTCAGGGTTCAGTCCTGGGACTTCTCTTGTTTGGCATCTACTTCTCTGAAGTACCTAGCTACTGCATCACAGGTCCTGCACAACAACATGGAATATGCCAGAGCCATGTGCATAGTTCAAAAGGTGGTCTGAGTGTATGAGTATGTGGTTAAGCATGGCAGACAGGCAGCTGACAGTATGTATGCCCTCGTATAGGTTGGTGTGTACCATAGTGCTAGAGTTTGCAGTCACAAATGAGTACTGTTGGGCATGTTTCCAGTCATGTGTTCAGAGGTGTAGCACAATTATGCAAACTATGTCATACAGTTTGTGTATTTCAGTGTCTACCTCATCCTGCTTGGGGGTTCGCTTGTTTGGCCCAATACTTAGACGCATCTGTGAATGTGTGTGATTTCTGGTAGTGTGTGTGGGTGTCCTTACTGTATTCTGGTAAGGGTATGTGTTGGTTGTATTGATGAGCTGCATGTGTTAACCTACACCTCATGACTGTCCAGTCCAGTCATGGCTGTAGACTGGGATGCCTTCCAGCTTACCCCTGTAGCTGCATCCCAAACAATGTGTGGGGCATGGTGTTAGGTGGGTCTTGCAGTGTACATGGCATAGAGATTACATTCCCCCAGGATGGCCACATACACAAAGTTGACATTAGGAATCGCCAGTAGCTGAATAGTGGACATGCCTGCATGAGCAGTCAGTACTACAAGTACCAAGTACTGTATTTAGTTTACATATTGCCTATGAAGATGTTTTAGACAGTGATGCTCACATGTACATATTTGTGTTATGGATGTGACAACACTGGCTATTACGGAAACATTGTAGCTACCTTTAGCAGCAATCCTCCTCTGAGGAGCACATCACATCCTGTTAGGTGATTACAGATGATGCAAGTGTCTACAGGTCTGTTTCCTTTTCTGGGTATATACTCACATATCCACCAGGACCATGAGCTCTGTTGGGCACAGACACCCACTCTCCAGAGTCATGTATCAATAGGCTCTGATGCCACTATCAACATGATCAGGATATAATCAGATAGTGTGAGCCATCACCTATGAAGCAGCTATTACACATGGGCAACAGTCTCCTGCATCTTACACTCCTACTGCAGATGTTACACTGGAGTTAAAGATGATGTGCAACCTGTTTCATTACCAGTGTTGTGCACTACCTTACATACAGTATGTGCAAGTGGCTGTTAAGTTGGCAATGAGAGGTTGGGCTACACAGACCTGGTAGTTCAACCAGTGTATCTGTACTCTCAACATCCACTCTATGTAGGTGTGCACATAGCCATTTGGCGCAGCCCTGTATCAAGGGTCACTACACATTTGCATAACATGTATACATGCAGAACTGTTATTGCTTGCAAATGATAGTAGAGATGTGGCTATTACATGTGTTATGTGCATGGATAGTTACCTAGCTCTTCCAATTATCTTTGCTATCATGCTGCTAACCTGTCAGATGAATGCTAATGCTATATATCCTGTCACTGAGTATTGTAATTGCCAATAGACATAACTACTGTTTGCATAACATAACAGAATTGCTATGTAGAATAGAATACAGATCTGTCTAGAATACTGTACATTACACAGTTATTGGCACAATATCCCACAATGCATACCATATTTGCACGGTAAGCCCACCTTTAACATGTTCGTCTTACTTATACACCCATACATATGTCGACTGTTACAAAGTATCGACATATACTATCCCCTGTTATAGCACATACTTGTTGGACCAATCCTGACACTGACAGTGGCTAGAAGTGAATTGGTGGGTTCCAAGCCCATATCATCCCTTGTGGTGTACGTGGAGTGTGCCGTGTGACCTACAGCAGTACACACATAGAATACTACAAGCATTACTTCTGCTCAACAATACATCTCTGCAAGATAGCTATTTCCACTATATGCATTGATTACACTGTAATTCTTACAGTACAGATACTACATACACAGACATACTACATGTTATACATACTGTCTTAGTAATCAGAGGTGTTATTAACTGGGGTAATACTAATTTTCGGTTCGTCTTTCAGTGTTTTGTACTGCCCTACAGGTAGATACAGATGGTCTGAATGTGTGACAAGGCAACCTTTTATAGTTACAGATCAGTAACGTGCTATCCCGAGGACCAATTGGTGTTCCTAAGTAGCTAATTACATGCACATCAGATGCACTGCTAGTGCCTTAGCCAATACCATGGCTACAGTGGAGTATAATTGAGTACTCCACTTGGGCATTGTCCCTTTGCCTTACTTGTGAGGAAGACAGTGTGGAAGTTTTGTTTGGAATCTATTGCAACAGCTGTATGGAGATGAACAGTAATATATTGTGTGTAATGCCTAGAGGATTTGGTCTAAATGTGAGTACTGCTGTTATATTTCTGAACATTGCTATTTGTGCAGGGTTTGTCTGTACCTAATACTTCTGCATATGTTTCAGTCTGGCCAGGTTGTTTGACCAGCTCAAGGCTGCATAGCTATGCATATAATGTTAGGGGGTTTAAAGTGTGCCCACCAGACATATTTAGTTTGGTGTTACTGTGTATCATACTGTGCTAATAATCAGTACTCAGTAAAACTTCCTGGTGTACAAACCTTTCAACCCTCTGAAACGGGATTAGTTCATACAAACCCTGTTACATCAGCAGCTTTTCAATTGTATAACGGCAACTATTTCACATAGGGCCATGATAGTGTATCTGTGTCCAAGTATGTTAAAATCTCAGCAAATGTTGTACAGTAGTTGCATAATTGGTTATGGTATGACAGTATGTATTGATGTAATTATTTCAGTTGTGGGGTAGATGTTGGTGGGTGTACATAGCACATGCAGGTGTGTAGGAACCCCTTTCATACAACATTTATATGTGTGTGGGTGCTCTTTCCCTATGTGAACACCTATCCCTTAGTGGACTAATACTATGGTAATTGCAGGCTGATTCATTAAGGCACTATTAAATGCTTCCTGTATAGCATGCAGGTACTGTTAGTCCTTGAATCCTTTTGGCAATACATTGGAATGTAATAAAGATTTGCAAAATGAAAGCTGTCTGTGTAATTCTGTCATGGATATTTGCAGTCATTGCAGTTGTGTTGGTGACTGTGTTCATAGAACATATATGAAATAGTGTATTGGCATATACTCTTCATATGTTAAGTTCATATTGTTTTGGGGGGGGGAGGAATGTGTGATTGCTATGGTCCATGTTATACTCAGATATGACCACTTCGGATGCTGTCTACAGACATGTATGTATGTGTGTGTGTGTGTATACATATATTTATATATATATATATATATATATATATATATATATATATATATATATATATATATATATATATATATATGTGTGTGTGTGTGTGTGTGTGTGTGGTGTGTGTGTGTGTGTGTGTGTGTGTGTGTGTATATATATATATATATATATATATATATATATATATATATATACATTTGTTTGTGTGTGTGTGTGTGTGTGTGTGTGTATATATATATATATATATATATATAAACATTATTGCATACGTTTATCTGTACCTCCATAGATGTGTAGATGTTTTAACCTATCTTTATATCTACATATATACATAGACCTGTATATATCGACATGCCTCTATGTATCACACTCTCTCTCTCTCTCTCTCTATATATATATATATATATATATATATATATATATATATAAGCATACATCTTTAAATGGGTACATGGCGGGTTGTCCTATTTCAACACATTCCTCCCTTTTGTGTTTTAACCTGTCTGCATACACAACTGGGATAGGTACATCCCAGGTAGCTTTGTGTTAGATTACTCTGAGGATGGAGTACATGGTTGCGGGTTCTACTCCTGGAAGGTGTTATTATTTTACCTCTCAGAGTAGGCACTGGTAGGGAAAGTGTGACTAACGCACATGTACGCGGTTGTGAGCAGGTTTGCCCGTGGTCTGCGCGACGTTAAGCAAGGTCAAACGTGTGAAGTGCTTCTCCGTTTTCTGTGTTTCAGCACCTCTTACCATCATGCAAACACGTGGAAACCCGCTTACAACTGCTTAAGAGTGGTTTAATCCATCTGCATCCAAAAGCTCTTATTCTGGCCCTCAAAATAACAGCCCTTGCAGGTCTTGAACCCGGGAACATAAACACTACAGTCACTGACTTTACCACTAAGGCATCTGAGATATGTATGAATGTAATGGTGTTTAGAATATACATTGTACTACAGACATTCCTCACTACTGAAAGCAAATATGACAGTCAGTTAATGTACATATGTCTGATACATGTTAATGTTCATATGTTTGTGAAAGTAGGTGTTGCAATGTGACATGACAGGATGAATTATGAATGAGTAAGGTTCTTGCTTTGTGTCCATTTTATATTGTCCCCATACTCCATGTATGCCCCTCCAGTTCACTTATTGGACATCCGACCCAGGCTCTCCTTGATGCATGATTGCATTACCCATCATTCCTCCCCCACCCCAATCTTTACATACACAACAACCACCCTTCTATGGTGAATTAGGTTAATATTAATTGTTATAATACCAGAGCTGCATGTGTTTTGTGTACACTCCAATTCCTTTGGAGTGCTTCTGTGTCATGAAGTGTGTTCATAGATGTTTATATATATGGCTATTGATGTAATTGTATAATATATATATATATATATATATATATATATATATATATATATATATATATATATATATTTTTTTTTTTTTGTATTAGTTTGTAACAGTAATACATCTGTAGACTGGAATGTGTTAACAATGTACTACACATATGTACAAAACATCACTGTCCCATTTGCGATCATTACAGTGAAATGCATATGGTACAAGGTGTAGTCTCAAGACCATGAAACATGCATACACCTAGAATGGCAGTGGTATGTCCCATGACTATAGTGTGCATGGCCCAGGGTTCGACACCTGCGATGCTTTACAAATGTTTTTTACTCCAGAATAAGGCTCATTTAAACAGTTGTAAGCATGTTTAAAAGTGTCTGTGTGACATTATAGCAGCGGTTAAACACAGTTAAACAAACTTTTTAACGTATAACCTGTGCGCGCAAACACGGCCACATCTGCTGACTACTCCGGATATATACATGTCAGTGACGTAACATCTCACTATGTGCTGACATAACATTACATTCTCTGTTGACTGTAGTCTCCTACACACATGGGTTTATATGGGTGATTCGAATGTTTATTATACAGACGATTACTACCTATATATGCAAGCTGTGGTTAAGGTATACTTTTGCACATGGTAAACATCCCTGCCATTATCGGGATTGTAACCTCGAATGCACAGATACTATGCGGATGCTGTAACATTACACTGTTGACATTAACGTTGCTTCCGCCTATTACCTATTTAGATGATTTCTATGTTTAAGCTTGGCTAAACAAAGGGCGGGAGCCCCCAAACTTACTGAGCTTCACATACTCTTGAAATAACAACATATAACAAATGTACTGTGAGACAATACATTACATTCCTAACTACATTAGGCATAGCCCCTCACTGACACACTTCAAGGGAAACCTTGTTGTGTGAATGGGTAACAGACTATACACCCCTGGGATCATTTGTCCCGGAACCATACAGCCTGGGGGTGGGGGAGCCTGTCCAGTTTGATAGCTGCAAGACCTGTTGGGGGAATTGAATGGTGGTGAATTGCCGCATTAACATGCCCTTTTTAGATCAATAAGTGCCCCTATCACCCTCCACAACCCCAGTCTTCAACAGCTTCCAGCAACTCTGCCTGGAATTGCTTCATTGGCTATGCTTGACAGAAGCTCAGTTACTTCATCAATGGTGGGGGAAGGCCAACACACTGTTGCTATGCTTCTAATTGCCTTTGGGCAGATAGGTAGTAGGCTATCTGTGAACCTCTAATGTGCAGGCTATCACAACCATAACATGTGAATAAACAGACCTTCAGATCACAATATACAGTAAGAACTTACCATGTAGTCAGGAAACAGTTGAGTGCAGCAAGAACATATGGAACACTGATACTTAGTCACTCCAAAAGCCTATCTTGGAAGCTAGAAGACTTGTATAAGTTTAAGGCTTTCTATTGCTTACCAGTAGGTTACCTACAGGGTAGATGAAAAACAAGCACAGATGGGGAACATGCATGCAATGATACCATACCCGCCTATGTGTCAACCTTATGCTTTGGAATACTGGCCAAGGCTATTGGCGACCTCATGGTGCCTTATTTAGGAGAGTCTCAAAGGTGAATACCAGCTCCGTAAACAGCACAATAGCAGATTCAATGAGGATTATGCTACTCAACATCAGGGGTTGTGATCACAACATGCATGCACTCACAGCACTGCCCAGGATGGACAACATCAACATCTGTGCATTAACTGAAATCTGTCTTAAGGCTCCTGAGAGCACACCAGCACTACCAGACTACTACCCATACCACACATTTCAGCCACAGAATATGGACTGACAATCATGGAGGGGCTGTATCCATATTCATCAGGGATACCTACATCTCCAGGTTAGTGGAGCAGCATGATACCTCTGTGATCATCCATGTGCAGCAAACATCAGCCACAACTACAATGTGGAATGTGGCCTGCTACGGATCACCCTCCATGACCCAGGACCTCCACTCCATCTACCTGGAGACAGTGGAGAACACGACAGTAATGCACACCCTGGCATTGGTCGATGTCAACTACCATACCATTAACTGGGAAATGTACCCTGTACTCACTTCCAGAACCAGCGCTTCCTGGAATGTATCACCTCATATGCCCTGTATCAGGTGGCAACCTCCCTAACGTGGGGTGGAAACTACTAGATGTGGTCATCGCCAACATGGGCAACAGGTGCACCACAGTGGAGGTTAACCAGTCACTGGTTAGATCTGACCATGAACTATTCACTGTTTCCACACCCTAGCATCTCCCCCACCCATGGATACCACAGTGTATACCCTTCCTACAGCTAAATTTACACTATTAGTGACAGGGGTGGGGGTTTCACAGCTCCCCACTAAGGGGAAACACTGCTCAAGATACAGACAGATTTACAAATGCAGTCTATAAGCACCTACACGGATGTATGAATTGTGCCATCACTGGTAAACCAAGACTCACTCCTCCTAGACAAGGACACCAGTCTGGTGGACCTCTGCAATAAACAGGCTATACTACAGAAGTAGGACAGTGTTTCAGACACACAGCAAGTCCCACGAAGGGCAGACATCTGTGACCACTATTAGTATGATATGTAGGTCCCTCATGACATCATCCAAGGCTAACATCAGCAGGAGAATACGCAAGGATTCGAAAGATAACCACAAAGCCTTCTTTGGCTATGTCAAGGATCTACGTGGTGACACACAGATTTGCACTGTGCCGGTGAAATATAGTGCAAAATATGCTGACCCTACTGATATCGCCAACATCCTTGCAGATACATTTGGTGCATACTTCACCCCCTAAAGAGCTGACAACACTACCCGAAAGGTACAGTATCCCAACCATCAGGGACCCACAGGTGGAAATGGCCCTCTCTAACAGCAGAATACAGCATCAATGGAGGCATATGTTGACCCAGACTGCATCTTGCAAACTGTACAAGACAACCTGCCCCCAACCTAATTAAGCATTCCTACCTCAGCCTCTCCACAGGCTACATGCCCATACAATGGTGCGTGGCAACGGTTATTCCACTTCATCAAGGTGAAATCACAACTGACCATGGTAGCTACCACCCCATAAGCCTGACTAGCCTGGTCTGCAATGGTATGGTTCACATCCTCATGGCACTCATTAACAATGACATTGGTAACCTTCGAACACGTGACCCAACCCAAGTCAGCTTGGCTGAGTTCAGTTTATGCCTACTGAACCTGTTTGATGTCTTACATAAAGTCACCAAGACGTTAGATGACAGGGGAGGTGGTTCACACATACTTCCTGGATCTCACCAAGGCTTTTGACACCATGCCCCATTCGGGTATTATTGATAAACACACCAGCCTGTACATTCACCCATACATCACAGGTTGGGTTGCCAACGGGCTTCCACACAGAACCCACATGGTACAACTAGCAGTCTCCAGGTCCAACTCTTGAACAGTCACGACTGTTGTCCCACAGTTCTCAGTCCTGGGAGCCCTACTGTTTGGCATATATGTCTAAGATGTACAGGCAAACACAGGTGGACTATGGCAGATCATGTTTGGCAATGACTGGAAACTGGGAGCCATGATTGATAGTCCAGCTGACATGGACATCCCTCAAGGGGCCTCACAGAGAACGTCACAGGGTGCCAACGACACAGCCTCCGGCCAAGTGCCACTAACTGCATGGTCATTCCATTGTAGAATTGGTACCCACAGTTTAACACATGAACAGCAGCCACTTTAATACAGATGAGGTAATGGGGTATCTGGGGACTAAGATAGATAGTGATCTCCCCTTTGACAATCATATCTCCACAGTAGTTAGGACATCCTTCTATGTAGGCCATCTGATTACTACAGGATTCCCATCTAGACATACTGGGGTTATAGTGCCCTTTTACTCATCACTCATCATTCCCATCATAGGGTATAATAACCCATGTGGGATGTACCTCAGAGGACACGTCCAACAGCTGGGGGGTCCATGAATGTACCTCGCCAAGGGGAATACTGGCCTCCAACATATGGCCTATGCAGCCAGACTGAATAAACTCCTGCTTTACTCAGTGGCATCCCGTTTACCCAGAGATGATCTCTGCTGGCCAACACAGCCATGTCGAACTCAGGCTTGATGGATATACTCCACCTATGGGAATCCATGTCACAGTGAACCACACACTGTAGTGAGCTGATCTTGCCACAACAATAACCGGATGATGCTGGAAAGACAGCTTCCTGTCACAGACACTCCCCATACTTTGGGACAACATCTCTAACTACATTATACAAAGCCCCTCACTAAGAGAAACCTTGAGGGGTGGATGGGGAACAGTAGATGCACCCCAGGTGTTCCGCCATTGGCTTTGCTTCACAGAGGGATGGTTAATAAATCAATGGGGTGGAAAAAGCTGACACATTTTGGATGGCCTTATGAATGGCCTCTGGAAGTTGGCTAAGTAACTGGCTATGAATCTATGCATACAGTATCTGCATATGCTGATAGCTTAATTTACTGTTCGGGTGCTGACTTACCTTGTGCCAATGGCTGTTGTGTGTGCAATAGTTGAGGGCTGCCTATGTTGGATGCACACAGTAGACTGCCTATACATGACAATTTACAGGTAGTCTTGTGCGTGTGCCATCCATTTTTACTGTGTGTGCAGGTGGTGAAAGGTGTCAGTCACTAGGTGCCTACACTGTCAGTGTGTGTGCTATATGTTCCCTCTTTGCCAAGGCATGGCCATACTGGGCACGCCTCTGTCTGCCTACTGGGGCTGGCTCAGGGTGTTCATGGTCTGAGTACCTCTGTGCCTGTGGGGCCCTTGGCAATGGTGGTGGGCTGTGAGGGCCTTCACCAGTCTGTCCCTGCTGCAGCTGTTTCCACAGGACCATATTGTGTAGCATGGCACACACTATGAAAATCTGGGCACATGTGCCTGGAGAGTACTGCAAGGCTCTACCAGATATATCCAAGCAATGGAGCCATGATTTCAGCATCCCAAACACACACTCTATGATGATTCTGGTTTGTGCGTGTGCCTCATTATGGCATTCCTGCATGGGTGTGTGTGCATTTCTGATGGGAGTCATCATCCATGGTTCCAGTGCATAGCCAGCATCCCCCACCAGGTGGCCATTTGGGATGTCCCCCCTGGCAAATAACTGATACAGCTGTGAGGCATGCCAGATGTGGTAGTTGTGATAGCTTCCAGGGCTGCCAGCACACACATCCATGATAATGCCCTGGGCACTGCACACGACCTGACAGTTGATGGAGGGGCATCCCTTGCGGTTTATGTAGCGCCTACCCTGCTCACTGGGTGGTGACTTGATGTGTATATGCATGCAGTCTATTGCACCCAGTACCTCCGGGTATTCTGCCACACAGTGGAAGAGACACATATTGCTGGCCAACTCCTCCTGCATTCGGGGGATGTATATGTGCTTATTGGCATGTGGTAACATAGCATCCAGGAACTGGTGTAGTACCCTGGATGCTGATGCCTGTGAGATACCCATGATATCCCCAGTTGGTCTTTGAAAGGTACCTGTAGCTAGTATTCTCAGGCTTACACATACCTTTGTATCCACTGGGATGGGTTCCCCTCTGTTTGTTCTGGCTCTGAGGCATGGCCGGCACAGCTCCACAAGTTGCTGTAGGGTGTCCCTGTCCACCCTGTAATGCTCTACTATCTCCAGATCATGTAGCCCCTGGTAGGTTACCCTGGGTCTGAACACTCTCCTCCTCTTCTGGTGCCTGCGGTGGTCATGTGCATCATCCTCCACACCACCTTCAGTCTCCAACACATGCTGGTGGATCAAAGTTATGGCAGCCCCTAACATGTACATAATAAAAGTTCCCCATTTGTATGCACCACTGGTGCAGAGTGTATGGGAATACACAAATGTGTGTGAGGTGCTTTCACACTTTATAGTATTGTGCTATGGATGCTGTTGATGTAAGTGGGTGTGTAGGAGCTATTCCAGCTTCTGCGTGTCTTAATTATGGGTTTTGCAATGAGTACTGCATGTGTGGGGCCTTTACTGTGGAGATCTACTTGCCTGCCTTGATTAATCTGTTGTCCTTTAATTCACTTTTAGACCTGGATCCCCTCCCATTATCAGGCATGCATCCACCTGCTGTCTTTCCTGTTTTGTACTTTCCCTACCCAGTCATGGCAAAATGTGCCTTGTAGCTGATATACTGCATATCGCCTTTGTTTTGCTTTGACACTTTGCTGTTTTCTTTGCAATACAGCCCCTCCCCTTCCCTGTTCTGCAGGTAGCTGCTTGCAGCCTTGTTAGCTGTTGTCAATGCCCCACTGTAGGCTCCTAGGTGTTAATTAGTCATTTGTACTCCAATTTCACTGCTAATGCATTTCCTTATTTATTTCCTATATCCTTCCTGTTTCAGCTGCAGTGTGCACCACACATACCCATTTACCAAGTTTACTCTCGTTTTCATCTCCGTTCACATGCATACTCGGTTACCTTGTGTACTGTTAGCTAAGCATACACACCCCTCTCTTGATGTCATCTTTATCTCAAGGGTTCACCTTGGTGTTATAACGCTACACTGTGAGGTGCATCCTTACACCAGCGGGGAATCTGCGATTCACTATTACTCCTCTCATTTGCATGGCATTGCCTACTAATTCCTAGCTACTGCGCATAACACTGTCACTGCCCCTTAGCAACCCTTGCACCATGTGTATGGTGTAGCATGCCTGCCATTGACTATTATGGGGAAATCGTGATATGTGTTTCATTGCGGTTTTATTCTATATTTTTATATATTCCTTGCGATCCCCTTTGCGCACCACTTCCCTGTGCTCCCACGTTGCGATAGTGCGACTATATATATATATATATATTAAATGTTAATTTTATATTTTGTACATGTTTTTTATGCCAATGGCTATATATTTAGCTATTGGCATATATTAACAATATAATACATGTGTTTGGTCAGCTGTCAAGGCTTCAATTTTATGTTTGCAAAAATGTAAACCGTTTTTTACGTGGTTTGTTTTCTTTTACCTGCACCACTTCCTGAATCGCTACATACCTTCATTTGCATGCTACACTGCTGCAAATGGGGTAATTAGCATGCAAGGCTCAGGAGTTGTGCGGGTGTAGCGTACGCAGGTAGTGCACATGGGAACGGCTCATAACTGAATCGCTCCGTGGCCATCTTTGGTGTTAGAACGTCAATGCTACGCCTGCACCTGGCGCAAGCTTCATGAATCCCGGGGATAGTCTCTATTTTTATAGTTCAACTCCGTTTTCTTCATGTTTGTCATTGTCTGTTTATTGCAGCCAAAACACACACACACACACACACACACACACACACACACACACACACACACACACACACACACACACACACACACACCTCGTTCCTTACGAGTGCCTTCCATTGACCTGAAATACCGATACAGTCAACAGTGCTGCTGCATAAATCCATTTCATCTAAATGCTGCCTTGCCCCAAAATGCTGCCGATAAACACAATCTATTTCCCCTGAACTGCTGCCGATTAAATCCAAAAAGCTGTTCCCGGCTTCCAGCTTGCATTTGCAGCCGGCCAGCCAGAAATGAGCTCCTTGAGCTCAATTCTGACTGGCTGTTAGCCCTTACGGAGCTGACATCTTCACCCATATGATGACATCAGCTCCAAGCATGAAAATCAAAAATCAAAAGGAAAAAAAATTGGAAATAAAGGGGTGCCACTCGGGAATCATGGTACCCCTTAATCTGGACCTCAAAACACGGTAAAAAATGAGTAATTTGGGATGGCCCAGAGGTCTGGCGATGGGTTCCAAAAGGGATATTTGCTACAAATTTAGCAACTTGGTTATAGCACTGAGTTTTGATTTTTGTGATGCCTAAAGGTTAGTAAGGATGGAAGTGCCATAAAGAGGTATGGGGAGGACATAAGTAGTGGCAGGTGTGGCGTTTCTTGCATCTACTTTTTGAATTGTTGGTA
This sequence comes from Protopterus annectens, assembly GCF_019279795.1. Lineage (NCBI taxonomy): Eukaryota > Metazoa > Chordata > Ceratodontiformes > Protopteridae > Protopterus > Protopterus annectens. The sequence continues at coordinate 235,137,596 of NC_056727.1, forward strand.
ATGGGTAATCCCATGTGATATACAATTCATCATTCTCTGTATTTCTTTGTGGCTCATGCTTCTCACTTACTTCAATACTGCAACAGTCTTGTCACATTATTATGCCTTTCAGTATACAGGCCCTCTGCCATTAGTGTGTCACACCCAGCAACACGATCTACAACTGTTTCTAGTTCTGTGTTACAGAACCTGCATTCCTCTGTTTCTCCCACATGTTCAATGGACTTTGTAAACCAATGTGAGCGTAGCCTACCATCCTAGGTTGCTAATGTTAACCTTAAATCTTTTTGTTTAAATTCGCCTCTCATTAACCATTCCTGCATCAAATCCTGATTGACATGAGGTTGTTCCTGGAGCTTTCTGACTTGCAATTATATGTATACGTTTTCCACATTTCTTGTCTTCTCATCTGATCCTTCTCCTTATATTCTTTCTTTTGTTATTTGGCACATTCAATTGTTGCCTGATTTTTGTCTACTTCTGGTTTGGTTTCCATTCCTATTTGACTCCAATACATTTCTGCTAAACTAAGCAGGGAAGTCATCTTAGGTTTGCTTTCTTCTTGTATTAAAAACTTTCACTTTGTTTGGAACTGAATGTATGCAGATCTATACATGTAATTAATTTTTAGGAGGCCCATACCTCCTTCAGAACGGAGAAAACAATCTTGGTATACATTGTTTTTTATATATTATTTGAAAAGCACGAATCATTTTTCTTGTTTTCCTACCCAGCTAATCCAGTACCTTTTGAGGCCAGTTAATCACCCAAAACTGTAAGTTAGAACAGGAACAGCAAATTGATTTATAGTTTAGACTTTGTTCCTAGATATCAGGCCTGTTTTCATTATTAATTTTAGTCTTCTAAAATATTCCTTACTAAATTTTGTTTGCATTTCTTCATGTGTTACTGCTGATTCTTCATCATTTCCCAAGTATCTATACATTTCTTCTTGCTCAGGTTCCTTTATATCACATTCCTGTTCCAGACTGATATTTTTTTGGTGCAGCAGCTTTCCTATTTTAAATGTTGCTTTTGTACATCTATCAAGACCAAATGACATTCACTTGCAGTTGTTCTTTCAGCTTCTCATCTGATGAACTGTACGGTTTTAAGCCATCCACAAAAAGAAGATGAAAATTCTATATACTTTGTTGTTTTCTGGGATCCAAATTTTAATGATTACCTAAACTGTTAAGTAGGTATATTAATGGGTAAAAAACAAGACAAAAGAGCAGCAATGACAGAGAGCCACCCTGAAACACCCCCCCAATTTGAATTTTTATCCCTGGGATGATAATTTGTCCTTTATCATGGCTTAACTGCAAAGTGGTTTGCCACTGTTTCACGGCCATCATAATGTAATTCATCAGTGTAGAGTGCACCTTATACATTTGCAGGATTTCCCTTTATCTATGATCTGGGATGCTGTCAGATACTTTTTTTGTAACTTATCCATGCCATAATTAGATTCTACCCATTTTTACAATTCACCATTATGACTTTATTTAACAACAAAAGATCCTTTGTCCCATATGACTTCCTTTTGTTACCCTTATGTCCTGTTGCCTTGATCGAGTTTTCTTCTAAATGACTATAAACTCTGTCGGTATCAGTTACAGCATATAGTTTATACATTGTCAGAAGGCAAGTCCCCGTGGACTATGATGTTTGCAGATGACATTGTGATCTGTAGTGAGAGTAGGGCACAGGTGGAGGAGACCCTGGAGAGGTGGAGGTATGCTCTAGAGAGAAGAGGAATGAAGGTCAGCAGGACTAAGACAGAATATATGTGTGTGAATGAGAGGGAGGATAGAGGAATGGTGAGGATGCAGGGAGTAGAGGTGGCGAAGGTGAATGAGTTTAAGTACTTGGGATCAACAGTTCAGAGTAATGGTGAGTGTGGAAGAGAGGTGAAGAAGAGAGTACAGGCAGGATGGAGTAGGTGGAGAATAGTGTCAGGAGTGATTTGTGACAGACGAGTACCAGTAAGAGTGAAAGGGAAGGTCTACAAGAGGGTAGTGAGACCAGCTATGTTATATGGGTTGGAGTCAGTGGCATTGACAAAAAGGCAGGAGTCAGAGCTTGACATGGCAGAGTTGGAGATGTTAAGATTTGCACTGGGTGTAATGAGGATGGACAGGATTAGGAATAAGTATATTAGAGGGTCAGCTCAGATTGGAAAGTTTGGAGACAAAGCCAGAGAGGCAAGATTACGTTGGTTTGGACATGTGCTGAGGAGGGATGCAGAGTATATTGGGAAAAAGATGCTAAGGATGAAGCTGCCAGGTAACAGGAAAAGAGGAAGGCCTAAGATAAGGTTTATGGATGTGGTGAGAGAGGACATGTAGGTGGTTGGTGTGACAGAGCAAGATGCAGGGGACAGGAAGAAATGGAAACAGTTGATCTGCTGTGGCGACCCCTAACGGAAGCAGCCGAAAGAAGAAGAAGATTGTCAGAAGGCAATTATTGGTCTATAGTTTTTAGGATAGCTTGTATGTTTACTCTTAAGGAGGAGTATCATATTCCCTTTTATTAACCAGGTTGGTGTCTATTTGGGATGAGGATGTATGTATATAAGTAGTTTTTACTCAGGGCTAAATCTTTGTGTAAAGATGTTGATACTTTTATCTAGAAATTAGATACTGCATCTGGACCTGGAATTTCCTAGTTAGGAGCTTGTCTTAATTTTGATTCCATTTCTCTGGCCATTACTTCATCCCATTTCATATATGGCACATTTGAACTTTTGACTCTTTCTTTCACTTCTGTCCATTCTGCAACTTTATGTTCCACAGGGTCTTCATAATATTTCTCCAAAATGTGTCTATTTCTTCTTTTTTAGTGGTGTTTTTATTCCTTTTGCTTTGTTTCCCAATTCCCTATAAAAATGTTTTGGGTCATCAATGAAGTCTTTATTTTGTACTTTTCCTTTGTATTTATCTGCATATCTTCTAAGATTTTCTGCCTCTGATATCTTTAGTTTATTATTTGCAGTAGTGTACAATAAATCCTGGTCTGTTCTAATACTACCTGTTGTATAGATTGAGACCAGTGTCTCGTATACATTGGGAGATGATCACTGAGGCGGTCAGACATTACACCAGAGGTGGTGTATATGCTAGGGTCTGATACTAGGATCCAGTCTAGTAGTGAATTTGAAGTCTTGCTATAATGAGACCCATAGTGATACTCATACTTACTAGGGAAAATTTGACCGGGATACTGGGAACTTTCCCCTACTCTTTGGAAATGCCAGATGGTGATAGAGGGCTCCTACAGCAGCAAGGAAGAGACTTTAGTGAAGCATCAGCATGGGGATGGAGAGAAAAGCTATGTAGAGTTTGGAGGTAGAAAAATTAGAATTTGGGAAAAAATTGCTTAATGTTGCTCGTTCGTCTCTAACGCATAAAATAAGAAGGTTTGGGGTTTTGTTCAAATGCTTTAATACATACAAACACATCAGGATTGATAGCAGCATCATTAAATATGAATGAACTAGTTAACAAACAGATCTTACATGCATACATGCATACATCTCAACAGCTAACTACAAAATGGTGATCAGGCTCACACATGCTCAGTAGTTATACACTTGTGCAAGCTCTTGGATAGTTTCTTAAAGGTATATACACACATAGTGATCTACATCCTTCCTCTTAAAAAGATTGCCCTTTATGCAAAACAATATCAGAGATAGACATGCATTACTATATACAGTGGGAACAAAACACAATGTTCATGTCCAAGTTGCTTCATATCTACTACAGGGTTTAGAGATTTGGCCATATCTCATAACATAACAGTTAGGACCAAATTTAGCAACAGGGACAGTCTGTGGTGCACAACTCGTATCAGGAACTTCTGGCTTTGTCATAGGAACACGAATGTCCTCTGGAACTTCCTCTGGAATTGTAACACCAGACAACTCACTCTGAGACAAAGAGTCTTTCTCACAGGCTATCTGCTGTGGTATAGGCGCAAACACTGGTCTCAAATGTTTCTGATTCCGACTAAAAGTTGCTCATTTTGATCCTACAATGTACGATCTTGGCTCTGGACCAATATTCTTCACTACACCAATCCGATCATAAACTTTGGATGTTTGCATCCTTACCACTTCTCTCTCTTATAATGGATTGAGTTTTTTACTGGGCTTATCACAGTAGAACGTCTGGGATAGGAGATTCTTCAACAGATTGGCTTTCAATAATCTGTTGTTCTTGATACATGGAACCAACAACTGGCTACTGACTGGTAATGTGGTACAGGTTTGCATTGACAGAAGTCTCTGAGCAGGTGAACCAAGATGTTTATCATGAGGAATATTTCTGAGATTCAAGAGATTCAGGAAAACATCACTATTGTCTTGTTTAGACTTCTGAAGTAACTGTTTTGCACTTTGAACTGTGAATTCTGCCAAACATTTGACTGTGCCATGAACAGCAAAATAATACTTCATCTTAGTAATGACAGTACTGGATGCTAGGTTGGGAAGCAAGTCAATCTTGAACCAATTAGAGTAAGAGTCTACTAACACCAAATAATGTTGACCATTCCACTCGAAGAAGTCTGTGGCTACTGTTGACCAAGGTAGTCCCGGAATCTGATTGAGCTGAAGTGGTTCCTTCTGTTGATGTGGCTTTGTACTATTACACACTGAACAAGGTAAAAAATGTTCTGTCAATGTCTTGTGACATAGAAGGCCAAAATACTAGTCCTCTTGCCCTTCTTTTGGTAGATTTGGTTCCTGGGTGACCATGATGCAAGACAGTAATGTACTTGGGTTGCAAGGACTTTGTAAAAATTACTTCTGGACCTTTCATAATGATATCATTGTCAGCCAAAATCTCGTCTCTGTATGGAAAATAAGGTTGCACTTCTTAAGGTAAACTAGATTGCTTTGACAGCCATCCTTGATTGATAAAGTGGTTGAGCCTTTGTAAAACTGGATCTGTGGTTGTGTGATCTCTCAGCTTGTCAAGATGTGTGGAAGAAAAATTTCTCACTTCCCTGACTTCAAATTCAAGGTTCTCATCCTCATGCTGTTCTGTGCTATTTCTGGGTGATCTGGATAATGTATCAGCAAGATAAAGAAGTTTGCCTTTCCTGTAGACAAGATTGAAATTTACTTTCCAATCTCAGCATCATATGTTGCATTCTGGCTGGAGCTGAATGCATTGGCTTTCTCAAAATAGTGACTAATGGTTGGTGGTCTGTTTTGATCTGGATAGATCTACCATAAACAAAATCATACAACTTTGAACATGCAAACACAATTGCCAAAAGCTCTTTCTTGATCTGGGTACACTGCATCTCAGTTTGGGTAAGAGTTCTTGATGCTTAGGCAATAGGTCGATCTTCTTGTAGAATGACTGCACCAAGTCCAAATTTCAAAGCATCACAGGAAAGTGTAACTGGTCTGTGAACATCATGGTATCTGAGCATTGGTGGACTTGCAATTCTCTGTTTCAGGACATCAAATTCTCTTTGGTGTTGCTCTAACCAAGACTAGGGTACATCTTTACATGTCCAGCTCTCTGAGTGTTGCTGAAAGGCCTGGAATGAACCTGTCTAGGTAGTCGTCCATGCCAAGAAAACGTTGCAGGGCTTTGATCATTGTCTGGAGCTGGCATGTTGAGAATGGCTGTTTGCTTTGAAGGGTCTCGTCGTAAGCCTGTACTCATAAATAAATGACCAACATAAGTAATTTCTTGTAGCCTGAACTTGCATTTGTGTGGATTGAGCTTAAGAATCACTTGACGTGCCTTTTCTAGAACTTTTCTCAGGTTTCTGTCGTGTGCAGCTTCATCACAACCTCCTATCAGTATGTCGTCTACTATGATTGCACAAGGATACCCAGAAAAAAATTTGATCTATTGCTCATTGAAAGACTTCACTTGTAGAATTAATCCTAAATGGCATTCTCAAAAATCTGTACCTGCCAAATGGAGTACTGAAATAGTGAGCAATGATGATTTCTTGTCAAGCAGAATTTGCCAAAATGAACTCTTTGCATCTAAGATAGAAAAATTAGTGTCATTTGGTATCAAAGCTACAACTTCTTTGACTGTGCGCATTTGATGATGACATCTTTTTAGTGCGTTCTTCAAATCTCCTGATCAATATTCTGATATCATCTGAGCTTTTCTTATGAGCTACCACCATGGAAGATACCCATTCAGTTGGAGTTTCTACTAGACAAATCACACCTTCTCGCACCATTTTATCTAACTCGGCTTTGACACTGTCCTGCATGGCTACTGGAACTTTACATGCTGGCCTGATAATTGGACTGACCTCTGGGTCTAACTTCATGGAGTACACAACTGGAAGTTTGCCCAGTTTGTCTTGGAAAAGATCAGCATAGGTAGAAAAAATGTACTGGGCAAAATTAGAGTAGTGGTCTTTTAAACTAACATGGTGGACTTCCTTATTAAATGAAAGAAGTCCCATTTTCAAACTGTCTCTGAGCCCTAATAATGACTGCACATGGCTCTTGACCACATAAAATAATAAGTAGTAGCTTTTTCCAGCAGAGTAACATGAAAGCACTACTGAGCCTTCGGTTTGAATTTCACCTCCATAAGCAATAAGTTTCGCACACCTTGCCAAATCAAGACTTTCACCATGACACACTATAGCAAATGTTTCTGCTGACATAACATTGCACTTGGAACCTGTGTCAGCTTTGAGCCCTGTGGGTTTGCCATGTATCTGAACAGTACAAAATACTTCATTCTTGGCCCTTAAATCTACTGCATTAACCATTTCATGAAGCATTGACGCACCATCAACATAAAGAGTTGACTTGCCACTGTCTAACTGATTAACTCGTTTCTTAAAATGTTCCCTTTTAATGAAAGAATGTTGGCCTTTTGATTTACAAAATCGTATGAAATGATTCCATTTATTGCATTTATGGCATTGGTGACCAAAAGCTAATCACTTTTCCTTTTTAGATTCATGACTTCCACCAAAGTTATGACAGTTGGCAATGAAACTCAGTGGGGGTCCATGCTTTGAGTTTGATGACTCACTTTTATGCTTCCCTGGGACTGTACGACTGCCAGAGTTCAGCTTAGAACTTGGTAGATAGTTCTGGGGTTTATCAGTGAGTGCTGCAGGGGCTACAGTTGCTGCCGTGTGCTAGGGACTGCTTCTTTTAATAATGTGCTGCATACTATCAACATGAGCTTTATCACTGTGCCTTCTAGAGCTGCTCTCATTTGTAAGGATATTTATGTGCTTTTCTGTGAGCTTGTATATCTGACAAATCTAAATGGCCTTATTCAAAGTTAAATCACTGTCATGAGGCAAAATCTTTCTCACAGCATCATATTTTATGCCACACACAAGTCTGTCCTTTATCAACTCATCCCTTAAGTCATCAAATCTGCACATTTTAGCCTTGTTTCTCAGGTCAGTTATATATGCTGGAAAAGTTTCACCAGGCTTTTGATCCCTTGTGTAAAATAAATGCCTTTCCATTGTAACATTTGTCTGGGGGTTACACATTTCACCAAATTTATGTTTTAAGCACTCTGGGTTCTCCCTTGACTCAGCCAGTACAACAATATGATGGTTTTCCCCCTCTTCTGTATAGATAGCAGGTGCATACACAAATGAGTGTTCCCTTTCTATGGCTTCTGACCCAGCTAAATTAAGTAGAATAAATGCCCTTGTATGGTCATCTTTGTCAGAAAATGTAGCCTGTATGAAAATGTCATACTCTTGCTCAAACACTCTCCAGTTCTCAGCAATATTACTGTCAAACACAAGTGCACTGGGTTTTCAAAATCCATCTGCCATGCCCACAAAGTATACACAAACACACTGAAAATATGGCCCTTGTAATTATGTATAAACAAACAGTACTGTGAGCTTGTAACAACACTCAAATGCACAATAAACTCTTCAAAATAACGTACTTCACAAAATATGCGCTGTAATGGCTGTATTCTGTGGAATATGCCCTATAATGGGTGTACTTTGTGAAATAACTTTACTGTAACACTGCACAAACATGCAAACACTTTATACATTTCTGATAACTCAGATATCTTTGCTTAATACGAAAACACATATGCATTGCAAAAATGCAGTTGTTTCCCTTTATTTATTCATTTTATGCAATTCAGACTTTATTTCAAATGTTTCCATAGTAATTCAAATATTTTTATCAATATTGTATATATCTGTTTTTGTGAATATTATTTACAATGTTCTGTATACCCTGTTTCATATTATGCAAAAGAAATAGCACTAAGCAAGTTTTAATACCTGAAATTTGTTTCTGACCGGTTTTGCAAAGTTTGCACATTTTGAGATGATCCACTCCTGCATATTGGACCAGCATCTAAACAAGTGCCTTAAATCATTTTAGCCAATCCATTTCTGACTCTATGCCCCTTCAGTATGCTTCTTCGAACTCCATGTCCTTTTAGATATGCCACTTCTGACACCGTGCTGCTCGTTCGTCTTTAACACATAAAACAAGGCTTGGGGTTTCATTCAGATGATTTAATACATACTGTACAAATACACCAGGATGGATAGCAGCATCTTTAAATACAAATGAATTAGTTAACAGGCAGAGCTTACATACATACATGCTTGCATCTCAACAGCTAACTACAAAATGGCAGTCAGGCTTGCACATGCTTGGTATTTATACACTTGTGCAAGCCCTTGGATAGCTTCTTAAAAGTATATACACATGTATTGCTCTACAGATGTAGAGCTATAGAATGTAAACAAAACATCCTGTGTCGTGGGTGTTAGAAATGAGTAGCATTTAGTTGTCTAAATGGAGAAGTAAGTAAGGCAATCTGTTAAAATGGTGCAGATAACAGAAACATCATCAGCACCAAGAGGGTTTGCTGATGATGTTCTGTTAAAATAATTGAGCAGTATGATCCAGGTGACAGTTCTGTTGTTTCATGGGATGAGATAGCAGATACTTTTTTTGGAAGTGTTGAGGATGGTAACATGGACAAGGAACCAGAAGATGGGTAGCAGAGAATGCAGAAGTGAAAATGTATACAGCAGTGACTGAAAGTAATAGGTTCATAGGTTCATAGGTTGGTACTAGGCTATCGGCCCTAGGGTCTATGCAAGCCTAGCCATAACAATTCCCTGGATATTTCTTCCCACAATATTTACTTCTCCAGGCCCCTGTCTAGCAGGGTGACTGACATGATCCCCGGGGTGAATTTCCTATCTCCATCCAATCATCAAGGTTCCTTTTGAAGAGGGCCAAAGAGGCGCTCTGCTTGATATGTATGGGCAGTCTATTCCAGAGTATGGGGAGTCTTTGGGTCAGGAACCTATCCCTCCAGCATGTTTTGTTCATTGTGATGACAAGGTTTAGATCTCTGGAGTGTGTGGCTCTGAGGGATTGGGATTTCTTTAAGTGGAGCATGTCCAACAGCTCAGGGTTTGACATGACCTTGTATGTTAAGCAGAGATCGCCTCTGAGTAGACGATATGCCACAGAGTATAGCTGGAGTTTTTTTAGATGGTCAGTATATGGCATCTGCTTTAGGCCTGTGATTCTTTTAGTGAGGTATTTCTGTGGCCTTTAAAGCTGTTGCAGATGTCTTGTGAGGTACATACCAAACGGGGCATTATACTCTATAATGGGTCTAATGAGGGATGAGTACAGTGGGACAATGACCTCCTTTTTTCTGGATGGAAAGCCCTTAGTGATGAGGTGTGCCACATAGAAGGATTTCCTGACTGTTGTGGCACTGTGGTTATCGAAAGTGAGACCACTGTCCACCTGTGTCCCTAAGTCTCTCATCACACTTTCAATGTTTAGTGTCCTGCCACCTATGTGGTAATTCATGGGTACATGTTTTTTTTCCAAAGGGGATAACTATACATTTCTTGGCAGAAACAAAAACTAAGGTGTCTAGTTTTGCAGCAGCAGATAATGCAGTAATTAAAACATATGTAGCAGTGACAGCAGGGAAAAAAGACGACAAGAGCAACAAACAGTAAGTAAAACTGTTTTCAAAAAGAATAGAAAACCAGCTTTGAGAATGAGAACAGAATATGACACTGTAATAAATTGATATTATGTGGAATCAATTTGGTAACTGTTCTGGGTTTTAAAGCTCAGGAAATGTGGGGCAGGATTCACGAAGGCTTGCACGGAGTCTAAGAGTAGTGTAAGACTCCATGCAGCCTTCGCGATCCAGGAACAGCCCAAAGTCCGTGTAAGAGACCAGCTAAAACGTCTCTTACACGGAGTGGGCGTGGATAAGCTAATCACCTCACTTGCAGCCGAATAGCATGCAGATGAGGTAGATTAGTGATCCAGGAAGCCCAAAGCAGCCCATGTAAGAGCCGTTTTAGCTGCAGAAATGTACTCAGTTGACAACTGAGTACGTTTCTGCAAAAACCACAATGGAGCCATGTCAGCTTCAAATAAAGGGTGCATATGTGTCAGGCAGCATGCCAATTGCCAAATATGTAGCCATTGGCAAGGTACCCCGATGCAAATAGGAGAAATAAATTTTTTTTTTTTCGAAGATTGCCGATGTTTAAACCCAGCGCAGCCCCACGCAAACGGGCTGTGCTATATAAAAACATTAAAATGAAGGTTATAAACCCACAAATGTGGATTTTATGCAATACATGGATTTACACTGCAGGGACCAGCAGACCAAAAACAACATGGCCACCATGTAGTGGTTGCTAAGGGGGGAAGCTGAGTCTAAGACATGTAACTAAGCATTAGTAGGCAATCTGATGCAAATGAGTGTTAGGATACTGAATTCCACTGTCACATAACAAATGAGCACATTCTGAGTAGTGTAAGAGTTACACAAGGGGGAAAAACAGAGTAGGAGATAGGTGACATCACAGGGGGGAATGGCAGAAAGAAATGCAGTTCATTGGAGGCCAGAGTTACATGACAGATGTCAGACACATATCATGGAAAGAGGAGTGCCACAACATAAGCATGGGAAAGTCAAGAAATGGAAGGTGTACACTGTTGCCTACACCAAAGTTTCTTGCTGGGCGCATGCGACGCAGTGTGCGCCATGAAGCGCGAGTAGGACAGTGTGCGCGCGTGTAAGACAGACTAAGCATGTGGGAGCGTGTTGCTAGATGTCTAACACTGTTTGCGCGGGTGTGCGCGCATTTTAACCTGAATAAGCAGATTCTAAACCGTGTAAGCATGTGTGCGCGCGTGTAAGCCACTGTGAGCGTGTTTCTGCTGGTATGCACGCTGCTCCCCCCTGAGGAAACAGAAAGGAAAAAGGAAGCAACAGAATTAGTAGGAAGCTAGCAGGGAATACTGCTGGAGCTAGCAGGTGAAAACAATTAGATGCAGGCAATTACACAGGCAGAATAGTAGCTCAGCCCAACACTTAAAACTCTGCAAACAGCAGTGCAAGATGTTTCTCACAAGAGACACTGCAAGACAGGAGTAAGCTATTAGAAGTGAAAACTGAAAAAGCTGAACTCAGAGCAGAAATGTTAGGGGCTGCCATAGCTGTCATAATGAGACATAGGCGACTTGTTGAGGGTGGTGACAATGCAGATGGTGCCAGACAACCCACAGTGAGGAGACAGAGAAGAGTGTACAGGCCCAGGGTCACATACCATGGGTTACATGAGCTGGAGATAGTACAGTGCTATAGAGTGGACAGAGAGCTCCTGCAGCAAATAGTTGAGCTGTGCAGGCCACGCCTCACACACAGAACCAACAGAGGGGAACCCATCCCAGTGGAAACCAAGGTATGTGTTGGCCTAAGAATACTAGCAACAGGTACCTTCCAAAGACCAACTGGTGATATGATGGGGATATCACAGGCATCAGCCTCCAGGGTACTGCACCAGTTCCTGGATGCCATGTCAGCACATGTCGGTGATCATGTATATTTCCCCAATGCCCGTGAGGTATTGGCCAGCAATATGCGTCTCTTCCAGCAAATAGCGGAATACCCTGAGGTAGTGGGTGCAATAGACTGCACGCACATACGAATCAAAGCACCAGCTGGTGTGTGGGTAGGGCCTACATTAACCGCAAGGGCTTCCCCTCCATCAACTACCAGGTCATGTGTGATGCCCAGGGCATAATAATGAATGTGTGCTGGCTGCCCTGGGAGCTACCATGATTCCCACATCTGGCATTTGACGCAGCTGTACCAGACATTTGCCAATGGGGACATCCCACACGGACACCTAGTGGGGGATGCAGGTTATGCACTGGAACCGTGGCTGATGACACCCATCAGAAACGCACACACACCTGAACAGGAACGCCATAATGAGGCACACGCACAAACACGTAATGTAATAGAGCGTGTGTTTGGGCTGCTCAAGTCACGGTTCCGGTGTCTGGACACATCTGGTGGAGCCTTGCAGTACACACCAACTACATGTACCCAAATTGTCATGGTATGTGCTATGCTACATAATATGATCTTGCGAAAACAGCTGCAGCAGGACCAGCATAGGGCTGGGCCAAACAGCCCCCCACCATTGCCAAGGCCATCACAGGCAGAGCGTGACTCGGAGGAGGAACAACCTGAGCCTGCCCCAGTAGGCAGAAGGAGGCGTGCTCAGTATGCCCTGGCATTAGCAAAGAGGCAACGCATAGCACATACACTGGCTCAGTAGGAACCCTGGGAATGATACCCCCTCTGACTCACTCAAATAATAACAGGGATGCCTAAAATGACATGACCTGCTCACAAACATGTACAGGGAGTGTAATATGTGCATCCGACAGAGGCAGCCCTGCAGCACCACCTGAGGCATGAATGCCATGTGTTAAGTAATGTAACACCATGTACTATATGCACACCTGAGGACCGTGACTAACATCCTACCCTCACCAAGCATCATGCCACAATATGACAATGAGATGATCAATTGCAATAATTGGCTGAAGTATTGCAGTTAGTCAAAGGGGATTCAATGTGTGCCAGCCTGGGATGACATGCTGAGCATGGCATGATGCTCCACCTGCTAGGACTGGCGTGCACCTATCAGTACAGGCCGTATGGATACTGGAAAAGGCTGTTGTTACCCACAGTGTGCCCTGAATAGGTAAGGCTCAAAACACAAACCTACCTCCATAGGTATCAGAAGGGATAAGAACCTAGATGTAATGCTACCCAAAGCCAGAAGTCTAAACAACAAGATGCATGCAGTCTAAACTCACCCAGTATGGAGAATGTTGATATCTGTGCTGTAACAGAAAACTGGGCCAAGGCTCAAAACAGCACCCTAACACTACCAGGTTACACCTCATACTGTGATGTACAGCCTCAAAACATGGAACAAGCTACAAAAGGAGGGTGACTAGCAATAATTGTCAAGGATAACCACACCCCCATGTTGGTACCACAACAAGAAGCAGCATGGACTAGCCATGGTCAAGTAACAGTGGCTAAAACTGCCCCCCAGTTTTTAGTCTGCCACAGACTACCGTCCCAACACCAGGAACTGCACCTGGCCTATGTTGGAATACATGAATATATCAAGTCCTCCAAACCACATTATATTGGGTGACTGAAAATACCCAGACATAGACTGGGAGCATTATACTAGCTCCAACACTGTAGGACAAAAGTTCATAGAATCCATAAACCAAAATGCCCAGGAACAATGTACCACTCCCACAAGAGGGGTAAGCATACTGGATGTGATAATCAGCAACATGGGTACTGGATGGCAAGATGAGAAGTGTATTGCTCACTGGTAAGACCAGACCATAGAGTAATCACACTGGATATACACATCCTGACCACAGTCCCTGGCCAGAAAACCACAGTGAAAAACATGTGTAAAGCAAAATTTGCACTTATCCAAACTGATGTGGAATCCATTAAAGGTCCTGTGCAGGTGCAAAATATGGGCCACACCTCAGAACCTGTTATACAGGCATTCCATGAACACTGCCAGGAATGCTTGGATTATGCAATCCTAAATTAAAACAAGACACAATGCCATAGACGCAGGCATCTGGCATGGTGGACACCAGCCATAACCAAACCATGCAAGAGAATGAGGAAGCTACTACATGATAGAGCAAACATAAAAAGAAGTAATCACTGATCAGTAGTATGGCAATAAAATATGTCCACACATACAATCCACTAAGGCCAGCCACAACAAGTTGAATCTGTGAATCTTGAGGCAATGTTACACCTGCCCCAAGTACACAGACAACCCCCAACTCCCCCAAGAAATACAAATATATGTGAGAGATGCAACCATCTATCCAAACTGGAGGCTGAGCTCCCTCAACTCAGTACTCCCAAAACTAGTCAGGAGGAGAAGGTAACCACACACACCACAAACCCAGTCCCACATAGACTTATCACAACTGCAAACCAAAGACATAAACATGGAAAAACATTCCCGGAGGCCCGAATTACAAACACACCACACCAACAGAGGCCTCCAAAGCAGACACCCAATCAAACAACCTCCAAACATAGCACATGCAATACATAGTACACAAAGCTGGTGTGCCAAACAGTCACAGGCCAGAAGGAGAAACAACATGCCTGATACAGTTGTAATAGGTGACTCCATAGTGAGACACGCTGCTGTCCCAAGACACCAGACTGAACAAGGAAAGGGTACAGTAAGCTGCCTGTAGGCTGCTACAATGCCACATAACACAAGTATGCAGGTCACCCCAAAGCAAGTAGAAATATGATGCAGTCATAGTCCATGCTGGTGTGAATGACCTGAGATGTACCTCCCCAGACTACATGAAAAGAGACATAGATGAGCTCCCCGATTATGTAGTCCAGGCCGGTATGACACTGACCGTTTGCAGCATCCTACCCTCACCAAGAATGATGCCACAGTACAAACACGGAATGATCAGTTATAACAAGTGGCACGATTACTGGTGTCATTCCAAGGGGATCCAGTGTCTGTCTGCTTGGGATGTCATGCTTGACAAGCCACGCAGCTGTTCCAGGGATGGCTTGCACCTGTTACCCCTGGGTGTCTGGATATTGGATAAGGCTTTTGCCACCTCCATAGAGCCTTTCGTAGGCAAGGCTGAAAAGACTAACCCACCACCCTACAAAACATAAGTGGAAAGAAACATAAGGGTAATGCTGACCAATGCCAGATGTGTAAACTTCAATATGCATGCTCCCGAGGCCATCCCCAGTATGGAGAACATCGATGTCTGTGCAGTGACAGAAACCTACTGCAAGCCTCCTGACAGCACACCAGCACTACCAGGTTATACCACATATCATGCGTTATGGCCCCAAAACCTGGAACAAAACAGGGTGAGTATCCATATTCAGCACAGACACCCATATGTCCAGGTAACTGACAATGCACAAGGCATTGGAGTCCACCCATGTGCAACTAACCATAGGCAATACTGCTGTACAGTCTGTAGCATGCTACAGACCACACTCTCACACACAGGAACCCCACCCAGCCGTCCTGAAGACACTGGACAGTATGAATGTCCCACCAAATACCAAACAAGGTACTCACAAATTACCACATAGGTGGTAAACCATTATGTATGGAAGGAGTAATCAGGGACCTAGGGACACAAGTGGACAGTAACCTGTTATGTGACACTCACATTGCCAATGTGGCTAGGAAGACTGTCTATATTGGACACCGTATCATGAAAGGATTCACATCTACATCAACAGAGGTCATTGTGCCCCTATACTGTTCTCTTATCAGACCCATAATCTAGTACAATGCCTCATTTGGGATGTACCTTACCTGACACCTGCAGCAGTTAGAAAGACCTCAAAGGTACCTCACCAAGAGGATAAAGGGTCTCAAATATATGTCATATGCTGCCTGGATGTAGACACCCCAGCTGAATGCAGTCACATACTGCCTACACAGAGGCATTGTATGTTTGTTGTACAAGGCCATGTCCAACACAGGAGTAATGGACATGCTCCACCCCAGAAAACTCAAAGCCATCGGAGCTGTGAGAGTGAGAGATGTCAACCTCAACACATAATGAAATAGGATGTGCTGGAGGGACAGATACATAACCCAGAGGCTCCCCACACCCAGAAACAGGATCCCAATCCATATTAGGCAGAGCCCCTCACTGACACCCCTCAACAGGAATATTGCCAAGTGGATGGATGATCGTACATGTACACTGGGGGTCTTCACTGTGTCACGACCAGACAGAGGCACAGTAAAGAAAATCATAAATGGCCATAATAGTCACATAGCAAGGGGTGGTGAAAGACACACACACTCTGGCTTGGCTTACTAATGCCCTAGGGTGGATAGCCTAGTATGAACCCATGAACCTATGAAGATACAAATTGTACAGGACACTAAGGATAATCCCAAGGCTTCCACAACTGATGGTAGGAACCGTGTTGGGAATTCACAGATATGCTCTGAATCACACAAATATTACAAACAACATACCAAACACACACACATATTGCCAACATACATCCTGACAGGTGCAGTGCAACCCCCCCCCCCCGAATGCAAAATATCTATCCCAGCAGACTGCTGGCCCCCTGACATTGCAGATGCTGAGGTAACAGCCAGCATCTACAAAGCAAAACACACAGCAGCAATGGTATGAGATGGTGTCCTGGGCTGAGTCCAACATGGACTCCAAGAAGAATGGAATGCCAAATCACACTACTGCTCAATGCCAGCCTTACCACAGGATATGTACCCAAAGAGCAGTGTACAACAACAGTAGTCCTTCTCAACAAAGGTGTTGCCTGAATGGATACTGAGAACTACCACCCCAGAATCCTGAGAAGCTCGGTCTGCACAGCTATGGAAAGGATCAGCATGTACTGCAGACATAAAGATATTGGGGACCTACTGACACCAGACCCTACCCAGTGTGGCTTTCTTAAGTGCAGATCTTGCCCCTAAACATGTTTGACTCATTTGAAACAGTCATTAAGGTCATTGATGAGGGCAATGTGGTCCACACAGCGTAGCTGGACCTTGCAAAGGCTTCTATACAATACCCTACATGTTCATTATAGATATGCTCACCAGCTTAAATATAAACCCCTATGTCAGTAGAGGGGTTGCAAACCAGACCAAGGACAGAACTGACATGGTCAGACATGCTGCAGCCATGCCAGACTACAAACCAGATATAACTGGCATCCCACAAGGCTTGGTCCTGGGACCTCCCTCATTTGGTATATATGTCCCATAGGTACAGGCCAACATGGAAGGACTGTGTCTGAACATGTTTACAGAGGACTACAAACTGCCCACCATATCTGACCCTCCAGCTGACACAAGCATCCCACAAAAGGGCCACATAGAAACAGACAACTGGTGCCATAGCCATGTCAGCAAGCTAATTGCAGAAAAGTGTATAGTCAACCCTGTGGATATACAGTAAGTGCCCACCAATTACCACATAGGTGTTAACCCATTACATACTTAACATGTAATGAGAGACCTGGGGACACAAGGTGATAGATATCCTGCATTGGACAAACATGTGGCTGTAGTGTTTACAGAAACATACCATATACCCACCTAATCATGAAGGTTGTCAGATCTAGATAAGGGAGGTCATTGTGGCTCTGCAGTCATCCTTCATCAGCGTTACAATTGACTACAATAGCCCCTGTGGGATGTACCTCAGCAGACACCTCCATCAACTGTAAAGTCCCCAACAGTACCTCACCAGGAGTATCAAAGAGCTTGCACAGATGCCATGTGTTGCCTGATTAAACAAACTGCAGCTACACACACTGCCATACTGCCCACCCAGAGGCAAGCTGTGCCTGATGTATAAAGCCATGTCCAAGCTGGAATCAATAAACATGCTGCACCTTGTACAATCTGAATGGCAGTGAGCTATGCACATGACAGACCTGAACCCCAACACTGACATACATAGGACAAGCTGTACTGCATGATCCATAACACAGAAGCCACCCCCACTCATGAGTAAACTCCCAGTACAGGCTATCCATAGAGTCACCCATCGATCCTCCTCAAGAGGAATCTTGATGAGTGGATGGGAGATGGTAGGTTTACCCTGGGTATCACTGTTATGTCACAGGTAGACAGAGGCACAGTATACTAACCATGACATATGTCATGGCAAACTCCACTTACAATGTGTGTCGAAGGACAAACACACTCTCCGACAAGCATTAGAAATGGCCTAGGGCACATCGCTAGTGTTTGCAAATGTACACCTATGTTGTGGAATACACTACCAATGTTGGACGAGCCTGGTTTAAGTAGTTCATATCTGAACATAATGCAACATGGTCAGATGTGCACAACTGGCCCATAACCAGGCTGTTGTGCTCACTATGGAAATGTAAAGAAGTGATAGGACTAAAGCCCAGGATACTGTCCACCACAGTCAAAGTACTGAACCAGTACACTATACGGTACTACAGTGTTAGGTCAGTATGAAAGGATGTTGACAACTGTATGCAAAGTATCCCATGCAAACCCTGCAGGCACAGTATAATCCCTGTTGTGTTCACACACAAAGCAGTCGGACAGTAACTACACAACATGACACACAACAGACAACCATGAATGGGAGATATTTGTTGAAGTTCACACTCATCCACAAATGTGGTGGGCTGCAGAGTTCAACATATGAAAAGCTCACACTGGGCATGCTCACACACTTTGATAAATGAGACATATGTCAGACAACATGCCATGGGAAGGCTGAACTGGGCATGCTCACACACTTAGGCCAAATCTCAGTTTAGCAGTTGGCCACACATATCTGGTATTTGTACGTGTTATTCCAGGAACTAACCACATTGCAGCAATCTGCCCAGTGCACACAGTTAAATTACTACAGAGACATACGTGATATAGTGGATCCCTCCCATATGCAAACATCTTCCACAGATACACAAGTTGTTCATACAAACAGGGAATGCTATGGCAATAAAGATGTGCAAACAGTCTATCAGCAACAAATAATGTGCATTTGACAATTAAACATATGGGTGTAGAGGTCAACACTAGGCTGTTTGCCCTAGGGAATGACAGCTTAGCCAGAGTGTGCTTGGCATCTGCCTCCCCACAGGATGCACATTCCCCTTTCTAAACACTGATGATGTCAGCACCCTATAAGTACAGCAGGAGAAGGGAAATCTCCCAGTAATGCGAATAGTGCGCTCCGCTAATGTGCTCGTCTCGAGTGTCATAGCATAGTTAGGTAGGGGGTTGAATCCTGAAAATGCTCAGTGTGAGTGGGGTTGGTGTGTGTGTCCAAGTTTGTGTGAGGAAATTGTCCCTTTTGGCAACTGGGAAAACACACTACAGGATGCACATTCCCCTTTCTAAACACCGATGATGTCAGCACCCTATAAGTAAAGCAGGAGAAGAGAAACCTCTCAGTAATGCGAATAGCGCGCTCTGCTAATGCATCAGTCTCGAGTGTCATAGCATAGTTAGGTAGGGGTTTGAATCCTGCAAATGGTCAGTGTGAGTGGGGTTGGTGTGTGTGCAATCCTGTGTGAGGGAAGCGTCCCTTTTGGCAACTGGGAAAACACACTACAGGATGCACATTCCCCTTTCTAAACACCGATGATGTCAGCACCCTATAAGTACAGCAGGAGAAGGAAAACCTCCCAGTAATGCAAATAATACGCTCTGCTAATGTGTCTGTCTCAAGTGTCATAACATAATTAGGTAGTGGTTTGAATCCTGCAAATGGCAAGTGTGTGTGTTTAGATGAGGGGGGTTAGTGTGCGTGCAATTTTGTGTGAAGGAAATGTCCCTTTTGGCAACTGGGAGAACACACTACAGGATGCACATTCCCCTTTCTAAACACTGATGATGTCAGCACCCTATAAGTACAGCAGGAGAAGAGAAACCTCCCAGTAATGTGAATAGCGCACTCCGCTAATGCGTCCGTCTTGAGTGTCATAACATAGTTAGGTAGGGGTTTGAATCCTGTAAATGCTCAGTGTGAGTGGGGTTGGTGTGTGTGTAAGTCTCTGTGTGAAAAAAATGTCCCTTTTGGCAACTGGGAAAACACACTACAGGATGCACATTCCCCTTTCTAAACACTGATGATGTCAGCACCCTATAAGTACAGCAGGAGAAAGAAAACTTCACAGTAATGCAAATAGCATGCTCCGCTAATGCGTCCATCTCGAGTGTCATAACATAGTTAGGTAGGGGTTTGAATCCTGCAAATGCTCAGTGTGAGTGGGGTTGGTGTGTGGCAAATCTGTGTGACGGCAATATCCCTTTTGGCAACTGGGAGAACACACTACAGGATGCACATTCCCCTTTCTAAACACTGATGATGTCAGCACCCTATAAGTACAGCAGGAGAAGGGAAACCACCTAGTAATATGAATAGCACGCTCCGCTAATGCATCCGTTTCAAGTGTCATAATATAGTTAGGTAGTGGTTTGAATCCTGCAAGTGTGTGTGTTTGGATGAGGGAGTTTAGTGTGTGTGCAATTTTGTGTGAGAGAAATGTCCCTTTTGGCAACTGGGAGAACACACTACAGGATGCACATTCCCCTTTCTAAACACTGATGATGTCAGCACCCTATAAGTACAGCAGGAGAAGGGAAACCTCCTAATAATGCAAATAGCGCGCTCTGCTAATGCGTCCGTGTTGAGTGTCATGCTATAGTTAGGTAGTGGTTTGAATCCTGCAAATGGCAAGTGTATGTGTTTGGATGAGGGGGGTTAATGTCTATGCAATTTTGTGTGAGGGAAATGTCCCTTTTGGCAACTGGGAGAACACACTACAGGATGCACATTCCCCTTTCTAAACACTGATGATGTCAGCACCCTATAAGTACAGCAGGAGAAGGTATGTGGCATGGACAATGACTGAGTCATATGTGTCCATGCCTCTGACTGACCTGTATGCTTGTGTTATGTGGTGGACCATAGTGCCCCACGGGCATATCACTGTGACCTTCACCGTGTCCTGCCTGGTGAGCGTGACCTCACTGTACCGGACAATAAAGATACCTAACACAACTGTGGCAGGTGTGTTGTTTAGCCGTACAGGCTGTGACTGTTTGGCACACAGGATTTGTGTGCTATGTGTTATGCGTGATGTGTTCAGGCATAACGTATGCCTGTGTGCCAGCTGCAGAGGTGTCTGCTGCTCAGGCAGGATGCTATTCTTAGGGTCCACGAATGGCCCAGTGTGTTCACGTGCTTGTATTGCTGTCAGTGTAGGTCTACATCAGACTGGTATTGTAGTCACTGTAGTATTTCATGCCACCTGACAGGTTATGCCAGTACTTGGTTCAGAGTGCTTAGTCCTCAGTTTGGCTATGTGGTTCCATCTCATACATGTGTTGTACGTCCATGTGTAGGGGAGAGGGTTGACTGTGTACATGTGGCAGCTGTGACATTGCCACATGACCCACATATTCCACAACTGTACCATAGAGGTGACTGACAACTGACCTTTGCACATGCTACCATAGTACTGTGATTGCCATGGTGATTAACAGCACATAGGGCCAATGGGGAACAAGGTACATGGGTTCATAGGTTCATACTAGGCTATCTGTCCTAGGGCATTTATGAACCTAGCCAGAATGTGTTTGGCTGTCGCCATCCGTTGTAAATATATCTTGCCATGCCCTTTTCTGAGGTTAGTATACTGTGCCTCTGTCTAACAGTGACACAGAAGTGATACCCGGGGTACACCTACAATGTCCCATCCACTCATCAAGCTTCCTCTTGAAGAGAGTCAATGAGGGACTCTGCCTAACCTGGACTGGGATTTTATTCCATAGTGAAGTGAGCCTCTGGGTTATGAATCTGTCCCTCCAGCATGTCCTATTTATTTCAGTGCTGAGGTTCAAGTCTCTCAAGCGTGTAGCCTGATGGGATTTGGATATTCTCAGGTGCAGCATGCCCATTAATTCCGGGTTTGACATGGCTTTATACATCAGGCACAGATCGCCTCTGAACAGGCGGTATGCCACTGAGTAGAGCTGGGGTTTCTTTAACCGGTCAGCATATGGCATCTGTTTGAGCCCTTTGATCCTCTTGGTGAGGTACTTTTGGGGTCTTTCCAGTTGCTGCAGGTGTCTGGTAAGGTACATCCCAACAGGGGGATTGTGCTCAATTATGGGCCTCATGAGGGATGAGTAAAGAGGCACGATGTCCTCCCCTGATCTAGATGTAAATCCCTTCATGATGGGGTGGGCTATATAAAATGGTTTTCTAACCACTTTGGCCACGTGGTTGTCAAATGAGAGATTGCTATCAACTTGGGTCCCCAGGTCCCTAATTACTTCTTCTGTACTTAATGGATTACCACCTATGTGGTACTTTGTGGGCACCTTGTTTTTGCCAAAGGGGATGACTATACACTTTCTTGCATTCAGCTTGAGGCCATGGCTCTGGCACAAGTTGTCTGTTTCTATGAGGCCCTTTTGGAGGATGCTTGTGTCGGCTGGAGAGTCGATTATGGCGGCCAGTTTGCAGTCATCTGCATATTTGGTCAGCCACAGTCCTTTTGTGTTGGCCTGTACCTCCGATAAATATTTACCAAACAAGAGAGGTCCCAGGACTGAGCCTTGTGGGACACCACTTGTAACTGGTTTGGAGTCTGGCATGGCTCCAGCAATTCTAACCATGTGGGTTCTGTCCTTGAGCCAGTGTGCAATCCATCTAGTGACATAGGGGCTTATATTTAAGCTGGTGAGCTTCTCTAGAATGCCCGAGTGGGGTATTGTATTGAAGGCTTTTGCGAGGTCCAGGTAGGCTGTGTGGACCACCTTCCCCTCGTCAGTGGCCTTGGTGACTGTTTCAAAGAAATCAACCAGGTTTGAGAGGCAGGATCTGCCCTTAACAAAGCCAAACTGGGTAAGATCCAGTGTCTGTAGGTCCCCAATATCTTTATTTATGAGGTCCATGATGATCCTTTCCATAGCTCTGCAGACCGAGCTAGTGTGGCTTATGGGGCAATAGTGTCCAGGATCCGTTGAGGCACCACCTTTCTGTAGAGGGACCACTGTTGCTGTACGCCACTCTTTGGCCACATATCCTGTAGCAAGGCTGGGATTGAACAGTAGTTTTATGTTTGGTTGTAGCTCTTCTTGGAGTCCATGTAGGACACAGCCCGGGACACTGTCTGGTCCCATTGATGCAGTGTGTATTGCTTTGGAGAGGGTGGCTCTTACCTGAGCATCTGAGATGTCAGGGGGGCAGCACTCTGCTGGGATACATATTTGCCCTTTCGGTGTGGAGGGGGGGGGGTTGCGCTGAACCTGTCAGCTAGAATGTTGGCAATGTCTGTGGGTTTGGTGTTTCTATTGACATTTTGAACTACCTCTGAGCATATCTGAGTATTACCACCCAGGTTCCTAACATAGCTGAAGAAAGCCTTGTGATTATCCTTAGTGTCCTATGCAATTTCTCTCAAAGCTGGCCTTAGACAATCTTATGAGTGCCTGTAGTTATTTGCTAATACTGATCAGTGATGCCTTCCTTTCTGGGATTTTGCTGTACCATTTAGTAGCTTCCTCCTTCTATTGTGTAGTTTGTTTATGGCTGGGGTCCACCAGACAGGACGTCTGCCTTTGGAGGATTGGGTCTTGGTTTTATTCGGGATCACATGATCCATGCATTCCTGAAGGTGTCCATAGAATGCGTTTATAGAGGAATCTGCGGTCTGGTCTGTAGTTTCCACAAGCCCGGGGGCTTTGAAGGTTTCCACCTCAGTTTTGAGGAGTGTGAATTTGCTTTAGAGAAGTTGTTCACTGTGGTGTTCTGGGCTGGGGGTGGGGTCGGGATGTGAATATCCAGTGAGATTAGTTCATGGTCTGATTTTACCAGTGAGGGATACACTTCTGGTCTGAAGCATAGAGTCCCCATGTTAGTGATGATCAGGTACAGTATGTGTCCCCTTCTTGTGGGAGTGGTAACAAGTTGTTTCATAGCATTTGAGCTCATATATTCTAGAAATCTTTGGCCTAGGGTGTTGGAGCTAGAGTCATGCTCCCAGCCTATGTTTGGGTAGTTGACATTGCCCAATATAATGGTGTTTGGAGAGACCTTCATATTTCCACTGTTCTCCGGAAGGCTGAGTGCAGTTCTTGGGTTTGGGAGGGTGGTCTGTAGCAGGCTATAACCTGGAAGGCAGTTTCACCCATTGTTAGTTGCACATGGATAGTCTCTGATGCTTGGTGCTTTGCCACCAACCTGGAGGTGTCGGTATCTTTGATGAATATCAATACTCCCCCTCCATTTGTGGTTCGTTCCAAGTTCTGGGGCTGAAAAGCATGGTATGAGGTATAACCTGGTAGTGCTGGGGTGCTCTCAGTAGCCCTGAACCAGGCATCTGTTACTGCACAGATATTGATGTTCTCCATGCTAAGGAGAGTTTCGAGTGCATGCATCTTGAGGTTTATACTTCTGGCGTTGGGTAGCATTACTCTTACTTTCTTATCCCTTGTGATACCTATGAAGGTGAGTTTGTCATTTGAGCCTTGCCTAACATAGGCACTATGGGGGTAGCAAGAGCCTTTGCCAATATCCAAAAGCCCAGGGGTGACAGGTGCAAGCCGTCCCTAGCGAAGCAGGTGGTTCAACAGAAGATGAATATGTGAGGGTGTAGTGCCTGTGATTAGTTAGCAGTAGCATATATGACTGCTCACGTGGACAAATGCCAGGTAAGTCATATGCAATGTGTCACAGGCAACGTACATGTGAACAGGACAAACAGTGACATTCTGTCAAGTGAGACATGGACATACATATAGTAAGCTATGCAGATGTCACTAGGAGTCCACAGAAGCTCTGTAACTATGCATTACAGGTGGGATCAGTATTCCAGGGTAATTGCAAGCAAACATGCATGCAAACAAAGCTACAATAAGCAGGGCTGCATGTAGTCCATTGTACAACAAACAAGCTGTACCACTTCCAGTAGGTAACACTGCAAATATGCAGGCACTATGCACATGTACATGGAAATACACAGGTCAGATGGCTAGGGTCCAGTCTCAGCACACAAGTGTACAGACCATGTACTGTCAGGATGTACAATAACTGGATGGAAACCCATGTGCTCATACCTGCAGTAATACACATGTCAAATAACAGACACTGAGCCTTCACTCAGTGGTTCCATACTTAGTAGGATGTATGCTACCTGGCCTGCCACCACAGTATCCCTGACATGTATGGGGACTCTCCCTCCTGTGACAGTTAGTTTTGTGTGTTGGGGCTGTCTAGCATGGTATGAGATGTGAGCTTGCAGTGCTAGGGTGCTCCTGTGTGTCCTGTACCAGTCGTGTAGTACTGCACACATATCAACATCCTCAAACATCCGCATTGCAGAGTCCAGTGTGGGCAACATGCCACTTGCAGTTTACATGTCCATCATTGCGTATTAATACATTCATTACCTTATCCCCTGTGCTACCTCTGTATGTAGCCTTCTGTTGACATCCTTACCACTAGTACGCCAACATGTGCAGATGATACACTATGGTACTTACCATGGGTGTAGACAACAGTACATGACAATCACACCCTTACTGCATCAGGCATGCTGTGATATACCCACAATTATTTCAGCACACAGTACTGTTAACAACATGATACTATTACTACACGTCTATGTAGTCACCCTGTGCATCAGCAACATGTTAACCTGTACCTGCACTGATGTTACAGATTGCAGGAGGTGGCACAGTTTCATCATATGCACAGGGTGTGAACTTGGTATGCCTGAGTCAGCCACCGATACCACTGATTGGCATGTATGTGTATGTGTGTTGGTGAGGGACAGCAGTACAAGGTGGGGCAATGTTGATGCAGTGTGTGCGTGTATGCGGTAGCCATAGGTGTTGTCAATTCACATGTGTGTATGGATGCGCACAGTCCCACCTCATGGCTGCCATATACTGGTGTTTGTGGACAGCCACAGACTGTACCTGCCAGGTCATACAGATCAGTGTCTCTGGCCACGGACACGATACCTGTGCCTTGCAGGGGTGCTACGGACCGTATCCAGTACCAACCCAGACTGGGTACGGTCATCAGAAGCAGGTGTTTGTTGACTGGACACAGATCCCTGTCGGGCCTGGCCAGAGCCACGTGCACATGGTCTCCTGGGGCGGTCTGATGACAGCACAGACCCAGCATTGCTGGGGCTGCTGCTGGCACTATGGGGGCAGCCGCGGCCCTGTTGTCGTCCATGACGACTGCCAGCTGCTGCTGTTGCTGGCATACACCCACGTCGACGCCTCAACCATCCACCATCGCCCTGGCTCATGGACATGTAGTTGTGGAACCGGTCTAATATGTCCCCACAACGTCTGTCTATGACATCGGTGAAATTACGGATGGCAGCCGCAATGTCACGCATACTGTCAGTCATGGCTGTGCGACATGCTGTCAGCTCCCTCAGACCCTGTCTGGTGTACCGTTCCATACGTGACTGTGCCTGCATGACAGCCCGAAACATAGCTGAGGTTGTAAGACCTCTGTGGGCACGTCTGACAGGGGCAGTACGCCCACGGATGCTCCCACGAGAACTCCTGGACATCTGTCTGTGTGGTACCATCTCAGGGCCATGCCCATGGCTGCTGTGTAGGGAGGCATGTGCCACAGATACCACATTACCCTGGTCAATGCCCACTGTATGCTGTCCATCACCTAGGGACATTGGTGACAAAGGGTGTATTGGCAGGATAACTGTGCGACTTGATGGGGTTGACAGCTGTGTACTGTCAATTGGCTGACCAATGATGGACCCTGGCATACCTTCCTGTGCCATTACACAGATGTCATCATTATCAGTACCCATGGCACCTGATTCAGGTTCCCTGCTGCATGACACCAGAGCAGCACCAGAACCTGTGGGAGGGAAACAGGAAACACAGTTTACAATGTCTACACATTATCAGTGATGCACACATCCACACATGCACAGGTCCAGACATGCACACATGCACACATGCACACATGCACACATGCACGTGCACACATGCACACATGCACACATGCCCACATGTGCACGTGCACACATGCACACATGCACACATGCACACATGCACACATGCGCACATGCACACATGCACACGTGCACACATGCACACATGCACACATTCACACATGCACACGTGCACACATGCGCACATGCACACATGCACACATGCACGCATGCGCACATGCACACATGCACAGGTGCACGCATGCACAGGTGCACACATGCACACATGCACACATGCACACATGCACATGCACACAGTTGCACACAATTGTACACTACTCAGTATGCGTGATATTAACACACAGACACAGACACACCTGCATGCATACAAAGAGCACTACTAAGTGAGCCTAATATTACTATTACTATCAAGACTATTACAGGTATTGTTAATACACACTCACCAGCATGGATAGGCTGCATTGCTGTTACACCGGAGGGACCTGCAGAAGTGAGGAAACTAATGTCAGTGGGCACAACTGTGCCATTGCTACTGAGTATGATACAGGTCAGTAGTACAACAGTCGCCTTTCACAGGTCATCTGCTAATATTGAGGATATCACACTTGCACATTAAATACTATGATGACAGCTACAAACCAAGGACACACCTCACACATGTATTAACTACCAGTGTACACAACAGTCAACTATACATATGGCATATTACCTGCACGTTCATAGTCTTGCTGCTGTGTGGCTCCAGCCTCCATCATAATGCATGTCTGCTGCTGTTGTTGTTGCTGGCGGACTGCAGCCACTACACTCATGAGTAGTCCCTCCAGTCTGGTGAGTGGGGGATGTGTAGCCACCCCACCACCTGTGGCGACCTGCTGCCTGTGGATATCCGATGCACGCTGACGGACATTTCTGATTAAATCACTGCAGTGATGTCGTACCTGCTCATATGTCCTATTATGCGTGCCTATGTCATTTACCCGACGGACCAGGTTTTGCCACAGTGCAGCCCTCTCCTGCTGATTCTGGCTGGTGCGGGAAAAGAGTATTGCATAATCCCACACCAGGCTCTGGTGTATCTCCTCATCCTCAACTGCGGAGTAAGCAGGATTTCGCGGGTGAGCCATGTACCTGAAAGAGAAAATAACCTGATATCAGCAATATATGTCAGCAGAATTTGGCACACATACTACACATGCTACTCAACTGTTATGATACAACATATCTCACATATATAGCATCTGTCTGTCTATTGGTGGATACACATGTAAATGGCCAGGTATCAGTGCTCAGCCAGCAACTGTGCAACAGTACCTGGCACACTCCATACGACATACTACCAAACCCCAGCAGTCAGAACACTGATTGAGGTCCAGAGCACCTCCTCACTCTGGGGGTTTGTATCTAGGTACTGTATGGCCTACATCATCAACTACTGTGAGCTGACCACACACTAATTGCCCTAGATATACATATCCCACCTCCACCACCAGCACAAACGACTATAGTGAATAACATTGCAGATGCAAACTTTACACTTTGTAACAGTGACATGGTATCCTTTCAGCCCACTGGGCCAGTGGAAGACACAACCCACAATGCTGACCCCTACACAAATGCTTTCTACGGACATCTCTGAGAATGCATGGATCATGCAATCCCATATATGACCAAGACACTCTCCACAAAGGGACAGCATCCTGTCTGGTGGACCTCAGCCATAGACAGATTGTATTACAAAAGATGGAAGCTACTGCAAGACAGAGCATAATTCCATAAAGGGAAGGCATGTCTGAGCAGCACTAGTAAGGTTCTATTTTCCCTCATACAAACATCCATGGGCAACTTTGAGAGGGAAATCAAGAGGGACACTACAGTTAACCAGAAGGCCTTCTTCAGTTATGTTAGCAACCTGGTCAGAATCCCTCCTCTATGCTCATAGTTAGTACACAACAACAAATATTTCACTGGAACCACAGATATTGACAACATTGTGGCAGACAGGTTCAGTGCAGGTGTCACCCCTCCCTCTCCCCCAAAATAAAACATAGTTATCCCAGCTGACTGTAACCTCCCTGTCATCACAGATGTCCAGGTGAGAGTTGCCCTCAGGAAAGTAGAATACACAACATGACTGGGACCTGATGGTATCCCCGGTTGCATGCTACATGAACTCTGACAGGAGCTAAACACACATATAGAAGTGCTATGTAACACTAGCCTGACTATAGGATATGTACCTGTACACTGGCGCACAGGAGCAGTGGTTCCACTCCACGAAGGAGGCACCTCAACATACCAATACAATACAACACAATACAATACATTACAATACAATACTATACAATATGCTATTGCCCCTGGGACTACAGCAGCATACTGTTCTGCTACCCTGACCATTGTGACACATGTGGTGTGATGGTACCTGCTGCTGTCACACAGTTACACAGGGTGACTCATATGGCATATTACCTATCTGACTAACATTCAGCAGGGGTATGTGTGACATGTACTCATGGGGAGTCTTGCTTCTTAACACTGTGTGGTTTATTGCAGGGTATGTCTTATCTGTGGGTAGGAACCTTTACCTCCACATGTGCTCTCTATTGCAGTGGCATGGACGACACACAGCAGTCATTTAGGTTGTGGATGGTGTGAGGTGTTACTATGGTTGTTGGACATCTGTCATGGGTGTAACTTACGTATGTAAATCCAGGAGTGGCAACCTCTATGTGGGTAGTATGTGTGTACTCTGTGGTGTTGTCAGTCACTGTGCATTGGTAATGTGTTTGAGTGCATTGTCACAGTGTTGTACATGTCACTGTGTCCTTCTCCATATATGTAGCTGTCATGTGAGGTACATACCATGGCATCCATTATGTGGTGTGGAGGGGTACACTGACGTACATGTCCATAGCTGACACACCATGTCTGCTGACACATACCATGTGCAGGTATTCCAGGAATAGTGTGCCACTGTGAATATCATTGGGGGGACTATTGTACACATTTATGACCCTGTTCACTCCTGACACATGCAGTGGTGGGCAGCCAATCACATATCTAGTGGTTACTGGTGTAGGTGATTTGAAATGGGGTATGGTACTCCAGTTTTGGCACTGGTGTTTACTCCATGCCTTTGTCACCAGGCACCTGTTGCAATACATCTGTACACATGTGCCTCACTCAGAATATATATACATCTCTCTCTCTCTCTCTGTATATATATATATATATATATATATATATATATATATATATATATATATATATATATATATATGTATATAGATATATCTATATATATATATATGTCTGTATACATATACACATATATATATTGATGTACATATATTGCTATAGATATGGAGGGGGGGTCACAGAGGTGGTGAGAGAGACAGAGGGAGTGGGACAGGGGTATTGAGGTCGTCATATACAGTCATACATGTAGATAGTCAGATCAGTCTGTCTATGTATATGTATCTACATATATCTATATCTGTATGTGTGTATTACATATATATGTTTGTACATATTCTATCTATCTACATCTGTCTATGTATTCCTACATCTCTCTATGTATGTATACATATATGCATATTATATATATATATATATATATATATATATATATATATATATATATATATATATATACATACATACATACATATTTTGACATACATACATATCCATATGATAGACAGGTATATCAACATGTTTGTCTACCACACTGTATACACACACTAACATACTGCTAAACATACATAACTGTGAAACCTACTTTGTACATTGCACTACAACCTACAGTCTACCTGCATTTATATGTGCACATAGATGCTCTCACATACAAATGTATGTACAGCCTTCACTGATAGTTGCTGTATGTCCCCTGCCCTTTGCACATCTTCATATACATATGGATACAGACCAATGACACATATGGAGGGTTCACAGTATGTAGACCTTTATAGTATTACTTTACATTACCTGTGTTTGTCACAGCTGCTTGTGTTGCCATCTGGTTTTGTGTCCTGCTGCTCCACTTGCCAGTTGTCAGCTTTCAGGTGGCTGTTGCTGAACAGTTTTGTTTGTGTCTGTTTAATTTCGTTTTTCTCTGTCTCTGCCTCACTCTCTCTCTCTCTCTCTCTCTGTGTCTGTCTCTCACTTCCTCCTCAGGGTGCAATGAAAGTATTGCATGTGTGGACTAGGAGTACAGCATACTTTTGTAGGTATCTGCATATGTCCATGTGATGGCCTCTGCACCAGTTGTTAGCCAGCATTTGCTAATTGCATGCAGCCAGTTGTGTACTGATTGCAGTTCTCACTGTGATTTCAGAACAGTGCTATAAAAAGGTATGTGAGATAGGCGTAGCCCTTTCAGATTTTAAGGACAGGGACCATGCTGGTATGCTGTGGACAATGTTCTGTGAGTGTAAAGGTTGGTATCTCTCTCATATTTCCAGCTGTGTTGTAGATTAACATTCCTCCATTCATTTCTCCAGTTTCCTGTACTAACTGTGTATGTACACTGACACCTACGACTACTACTACTGTTAATGTGTGTGTGCTTTCCTTGCACTTTTGCTTGCACTTTGTTGCTATGGCTTCAATATTTGCCCTTTACAGTCACTACTTGTATGCCTGCTAGGTGTCCTGACTATAGTGTGCTGCTGTGGCTTTCCTATTTTCCATGTACATTCACACCTTGGAATGCTTGCTATATCTGCTAGGGTATTACAGCATGCAGTGTGGTCTGGCCATGGTGTGGGCCTTGACATCTATTAGGGTATTTGAGTATGCTGCTGAGCTGGCCCCAGAGACTCTCAGGTGCATCTGTTATCTGCCTCATGGAATGGTACATATCAGTGGGGTACACCCATTAAATTGTCTGGTATGCTGCAGTTGTGACTGTGGGATAGCATGAGCATATGTATTACTACACTTTTTCTGCCATGCAAGTGCTGCATACTTTCAGGACTCCATAGTTACCATTGCATGCGTTGTAACACTTTTCTGCCTACTGTTTGTACATTTCACATGGAGTCTGTGGGGCATCCCTGTAACTCATTCACTGTTGCTATGTCTAGGCTCTTAACTATTCAAATATGGTGGTGTCAGACCTCTCATGTGTACAAATATTTGCAGGTTGTCCACATTTCCGCCTCATATTTTGGTCAATATCTCATGCACAGCTTTTTCTGGCAAATCACTCTGGGCTCAAGTCAGAATATAGTGACAAACATTCAAG
The DNA here is from genome assembly GCF_019279795.1 of Protopterus annectens. NCBI lineage: Eukaryota > Metazoa > Chordata > Ceratodontiformes > Protopteridae > Protopterus > Protopterus annectens. The sequence goes on from NC_056727.1 coordinate 235,169,774, forward strand.
TTTCAGACTTCATACCCTTCCAAACATCCCACAAAATGCGAACCTGTTACTCTCTGAACTGTCTGAGTTTGTTGTAACATTATTTGTAATGTGTCCCTGGTTTTGGCCCTTTGCTCCACATATTTTATTACTTGGTCTGGATGTGTTCCTGTAAGAGGTTGTGGGGTATGGGCAGTGATTATCCTGCTGTGAGTATGTGTGTGGCTTGCAAGGTGCTACAGTGACATTATTACCTACTAGCTACCAACTAGCATGGCTGTTTCTGTTCACACACTACTATTATGGAAATCCACTAGTTTTGACAGTAATTCTAAATGACATGCTTTGTGTACTACACATCCTATATTCCCTTTACATTCATTCCTACTATTACATGATATATTTATTTTAGCACAATGTTCTTGTATAACAGTCATGGCTTAGTGGTAAATCATGCAGAGTACTGTTTCCAAGGTCATGGGTTCGGGACTGCCAGTGGGATTTTATTTTGCTTCTGAACTGACTACAGGACCTGTCAATCAAAGTGACTAAGGCACTTTTAAGCAGTTGTAACGGGTTAGCGCTGGTTTGCTGAGCTCATGCATGCGCACTGGCATTCAGCTCCACGCACACATGCGCACACCGCTACAACCGCTTAACGTGCTTACTCTTCGCACACCAGCTATTTTCTTTGAAAGAAATGAAAATGGGGAGACAGGAAAGTGGTGAAAAAGGGGTAAAAAATAGGGTAAGACAGTAGGGAAACAAGCTTGGGTTTTGCAGGAGGGATGTAGGTAAGACCCATAGCTGCCCATTTCTTCATCAGCAACAGCTGTGCATATGTTTGTAATTTGGTGTGACATTTGATACCTTCCACCCCTGAGAGAGGTGTAAGGACAACAATAATACTTGTTGTACAGCCAATTGTAATTGATAGTTTCCATGTCCAGCAAACATGTGTGCGGAATGGGCAGCTATGTATGGGGCGTAATTTTTTTGTGGGTACAGAGTGCCCTTTTTTTTTTTTCAGGTGAGAGTGGTATGTCAAGTGAAGGAAGTCGGTATAGCTGGGGAGGTAGGTTGGGTAGGTCAACAGACAAGACAAATAAGACGCATACAGGGGCGGTGTATGACACATGTGGGGGGGTTACACAATTGACGGGGACGGAGGTTTGGATATCCAGAGCCCATGAGCCCACAGATGGCAACAGTGGAACTGATATCCCCACCCATGGGCAGTTGCCACTGTTCCTTCACTGCCCAGGACGGGGCTGTGCTGGGGGCTGTGTAGGCCGGGCAACAGGCATGCCCATAAGTTGTGCCACCTGTGCCTCAAGCTGGCATAGGGGCTCAAGAACAGAGTCCCGGATCTCCCTACGCACCACAGTCCGGACGCTACGGAGGGTGAGTGGTGGTTCTCCTCCGGCCACGCTTGCAGAGGGGGGAACGGGCCCCATCCCCTGCAGTGCTGCATACTTTCAGGACTCCATAGTTACCATTGCATGCGTTGTAACACTTTTCTGCCTACTGTTTGTACATTTCACATGGAGTCTGTGGGGCTTCCCTTGTAACTCATTCACTGTTGCTATGTCTAGGCTCTTAACTATTCAAATATGGTGGTGTCAGACCTCTCATGTGTACAAATATTTGCAGGTTGTCCACATTTCCGCCTCATATTTTGGTCAATATCTCATGCACAGCTTTTTCTGGCAAATCACTCTGGGCTCAAGTCAGAATATAGTGACAAACATTCAAGTTTCAGACTTCATACCCTTCCAAACATCCCACAAAATGCCGAACCTGTTACTCTCTGAACTGTCTGAGTTTGTTGTAACATTATTTGTAATGTGTCCCTGGTTTTGGCCCTTTGCTCCACATATTTTATTACTTGGTCTGGATGTGTTCCTGTAAGAGGTTGTGGGGTATGGGCAGTGATTATCCTGCTGTGAGTATGTGTGTGGCTTGCAAGGTGCTACAGTGACATTATTACCTACTAGCTACCAACTAGCATGGCTGTTTCTGTTCACACACTACTATTATGGAAATCCACTAGTTTTGACAGTAATTCTAAATGACATGCTTTATGTACTACACATCCTATATTCCCTTTACATTCATTCCTACTATTACATGATATATTTATTTTAGCACAATGTTCTTGTATAACAGTCATGGCTTTGTGGTAAATCATGCAGAGTACTGTTTCCAAGGTCATGGGTTCGGGACTGCCAGTGGGATTTTATTTTGCTTCTGAACTGACTACAGGACCTGTCAATCAAAGTGACTAAGGCACTTTTAAGCAGTTGTAACGGGTTAGCGCTGGTTTCGCGTGAGCTCATGCATGCGCACTGGCATTCAGCTCCACGCACACACGCACACCGCTACAACCGCTTAAACGTGCTTACTCTTCTTACACCCGCTATTTTCTTTGAAAGAAATGAAAATGGGGAGACAGGAAAGTGGTGAAAAGGGGTAAAAATAGGGTAAGACAGTAGGGAAACGAGCTTGGGTTTTGCAGGAGGGATGTAGGTAAGACGCATAGCTGCCCATTTCTTCATCAGCAACAGCTGTGCATATGCTTGTAATTTGGTGTGACATTTGATACCTTCCACCCCTGAGAGGTGTAAGGACAACAATAATACTTGTTGTACAGCCAATTGTAATTGATAGTTTCCATGTCTGGCAGACATGTGCGGAATGGGCAGCTATGTATGGGGCGTAATTTTTTTGTGGGTACAGAGTGCCCTTTTTTTTTTTCAGGTGAGAGTGGTATGTCATGTGAAGGAAGTCGGTATAGCTGGGGAGGTAGGTTGGGTAGGTCAACAGACAAGACAAATAAGATGCATACAGGGGCGGTGTATGACACATGTGGGGGGGTTACACAATTGACGGGGACGGAGGTCTGGATATCCAGAGCCCATGAGCCCACAGATGGCAACAGTGGAACTGATATCCCCACCCATGGGCAGTTGCCACTGTTCCTTCACTGCCCAGGACAGGGCTGTGCTGGGGGCTGTGTAGGCCGGGCAACAGGCATGCCCGTAAGTTGTGCCACCTGTGCCTCAAGCTGGCATAGGGGCTCAAGAACAGAGTCCCGGATCTCCCTACGCACCACAGTCCGGATGCTACGGAGGGTGAGTGGTGGTTCTCCTTCGGCCACGCTTGCAGAGGGGGGAACGGGCCCCATCCCCTGCAGTGCTTCCACCTGCAGGTGGCACAGGCCACCGGAGGAGGGTCCAGACTGGGCACTAGTGCCAGGTGCACTCGCCAGCTGAGGTGGGAGAGGTGGGTCTGCTGGAACCCGCCTTCCCTGTCGTTCTATGTTTTGCATTATGTCATGACAGTTTGGGTTAGTAACATACAATACCATTCGCAATTAGTTGTAACAGCATGCATTAGTATTCCCATTAACCAAACACCCAGATATTCACACCATTGAACAGCGAGCATAACACATGCATAATTTGAACAGCAATACACAGTCCAACAACATGCAGGGTTGATTGATGGCAACAGGCCATCAGGTTTGGATGTATGAACAGGGCAGATGCATCAACGGACATGCAAATATTTATGACCCATCAGAACAAATGTCCAGGGGTGTTAATTGTGATTGCACATACCAATTTCACGTGGAATGGATTATATGTGGTTATAGGGTGGGGTGAAGAAAATATTATTAACACCTTCGAATACCAATACATATGCTGTACATTTCTAATAGCTACAGATATATACACACTACTGTTCTAACTACAGTTTCCTATATGATAACTACTTCACTTTGGTGATAGGACTGTTACTGCTACATCAATATACATTTTATTGTTATTCATACACGTTCATATCTGGCTTTGTTCAGCTACATCATACTGCTACATTTGCTTTATATAGCTATAGACAACTGTGGATGTTTGATATTTCAGACAATCATACTATCTGCATATTTCAGACTGAGAGCAACATATCCAGATTTTGGGATACACATTCCAGCTGCAGCAACACTTTGGACACATTTCGCAGTTTGGTTCTACTTGTCACATTCATTTCATTCTATACTGACTGCAGTATACTTTATTCAGGGGTTATTACTACTTTATTGGTGGATTCATAACTCTTTCTCACACCCTCTCACTTGTTTTCATTTTACTATTCAGGATGGTACTTACTTCTAGGCTTTATTGACATGTTTTACCTGTAGTTATTACAATCCTTTCCAGCAGTCTCACTTCTGTCATGTTTCAGTATTTCAACAGGGAAATATTTCACACATGTGATTTGCTCATCTTCTGCAGCTGTACTTTTCAGCCTGCTGCAGGTTATGCACTATTATATTACAGGTGGGGCATCTTTATTTCAGACTTTATTTGAGACATTTTCATTTTTCTGTTTGGATTACAGACTGCAACACACTTTTGTAATCAAGCAATACTTGCAAACACTTTTACACTGTTACTTGCACATTTTATTACTTAGTGACTACACTGCACTCTTTTGCTAACTGTCATACTTTGATATTTCTTTACAGTTACTGGGAGTGGATTACTGACTTGCCTGGTGGCGCAACCGCACCAGCCTATCACCATAGGCTCTGCGGTTCGCAGAACGGACACCTTCAGCTGTAATATAAATGAAGTAATATTGGAATACACATCCATAATATCAGCTAATTTAATTTCTTACATACATAATTAAATGTAACTTACTCAGTAGTGGGGCGTTGGGCATTTGCCGGGCCTCCTGTATCCAAAGGTTCAATTGGTCCTGCTTGTGTCTCTTCAGGTCCGCATGGTGGTGACGGACCTGCTCACCAGTCCTTGGAATCCCTGTGGCACTGGTGAGATCATGAGCCAACCGGTCCCATGCCTCACCCCTATATGCTCCCCACAGGACCTGGCCCTGCATGAGTTGGGCCTCATGATTGTGGACTAGGAGCCAGACCATGTATCTGGACTCCTCAACACTCCACCTCTGTGCTCGAAAGCAACTACCCTCACCTACACCTGACATTCTGGCTGCAAGTCAGTTCTACAATCGTTTATGCTGTGTATTCCCACCTATGGGGCTTATATATGCCGTTTTTCCCGCACTTATCTGTGATTGGCCATTTTGGAATTGTATCCACTTCACAAAACCTGCTTTGTCATGCTCCACTTTCTATTCATTCTTATATATTTGCTATTGCTGCATTTCTGAGTACAGTTGTGGTGGCTTAGTGGTTCAGTACCTTGACTATGGTACATGGTATCCTGGGTTCGAACCTGGCCACTGCTTTTTATATTTTATGACTGTCTAGACAGGCTAGGGGGTGTGTCTGTGTAAAGGCAGTTTTGTTACAGCTTGCTCAACGTTGCCAGCCGGTTAGCTTGTTAGCGCTTAGCTCCGCAGCTCAGCGCAGTGCGCTGGTTCACGCCTCATTTGGCTGTCAGCACGCATATTACGCTCAGCTCAGCTAGGGTCACACAGTTTCAGCGTGTGAAACCACTGCTCAGCTATGGGCACTCATTTTGCACCTGTTAAACCACTCCTCAGCTACGGGCAGATGCACTCACCCTGTTAAACTGTGGCTCAGCTATAGGCACATCTGACATTTTTTATTGTTTTGTTACCTCACATTTCTTCAAAATAAATGGACTATTTCATTACATTTTACATAAAATGTGATTTTATATGTGTACATGTTTGTCAGGGACTTGTTTCGTGCTTATTTTGCTAAAAATAAAAATTGGTGTTGTGGGGGCTCGAACCATGAATGCCTGCTCTTCAGCCAACATCTCTACCGCTACACTATTGCTTCTTGGCTTATTTTGCATATTTAGTTCTTATATGCTTTCCCACTGACTGCTAACTGTAGTTGCGCTATGGGCACGCCAGCATAAGCAGCGCACTCACGGGCAAACATCTTTATGATTTAAAAAAAATTTATAACATGTTAATTTATATATTTTCTGTTCATAGTCTGTGGGGGCATGTGTTGTGTTGTGTTTATTCACATTTCCATGGACTCTGTCATGGGTGTTTACTTTGGGCACTTTTACTCTTCTGGGGGCGTGTCCGCTTACAGGGCTCGGCCTACGGACACCCCCCCTACTGTCTTACACGGACCGTGTTAGCCTTAGGTGTGATTCAGCATGCTCTCATGAATATGCAAAGCATGCTGACATCACTCCATTTAACTGCAGCCTCCGTGTAAGAGTTATAACTCTTACACGGAGGCTTCGTGAATCCTGCCCATGTTCTTTTATACATATTGGGAAAGAGGGTGACAACATTTGAAACTGATGGACTGATGAAATTTCTGGAACTGAGTAATAAAAAGAAGGTGTGCACCTGAATGCAGGTTGTGTGTAAAAAAAGACACACTTTTGAACTGATTATTGAGAACAAACAGTAAATAATGAAAGTGAAGGGAAAGGGAAGGAAAACAGACTGGGGAAGAGGGTGAACTAAGTGAAGAAGAAACTGTTAAGGAAAAAAATGGAGGGGAAAAATGAGGAGAGAGGGAATATGCATGCGGGAAAAGTAGTCAGGAGAACAGAATGATACGAATATTTTTTTTTAAGTTCTAGCCAGTGAGAAATCTGATTCTGGAGATCAAGGATTATTTGTACATAAACCCAGTAAAAATATTCATTTGGGGAAATAGTAAAAATAAGAAAAATAAAATAAAAAAAAAAATACCCCTACACTTGAAAAGAAGGAAAAGCAAAAATTTTAGAACACTTTTGATAAATGTGATCAGTATTATTAACTCTGTAAGAAGGACAGCGATGCTGGAATGGTTTGAAAATGTGATTTGGATTTCTGTTAAGAGGATGTAAGATTCCTGGCAAATGAAGAAAGACTGCAAACAGGAAAATTTTGGGGTAAAAATATAATATGGAACTTAGGAAGTGATTTGTGTCTATGTTATGTAAAAACAGTGAGAATACTAGATGTAACATGGGTAAGGATGGGAAGGTTAAGTACTGCGGATGTGAAGTGGAAAGAACATGTTAACAGAATATCAGCATTATATGCATATATAACTAGCAAAGAAAGAGAGAATCTGTTTCATCAAATATTAGACTATGGTGGTTAACAAGAAAACTATAATTGCAGGAGATTTTAAATGTGATTTAAGGGGAAAATGTAAAAGGAAAGGGCAGTTGTGGAAAAATACAAGAAGTGATCAAATGTAAATGAGCCGTGTGTAACAAAAGTTGTAAATGAGCCATGTGTAACAAAAGTCAATGGACTTATTTTGTATTATTTAAAGGCCTGAGAGTAGCAGATGGTGATACAGTTGTGACAGGTTTTTCAGACCATTTAGCAATATGGATGGAGGTGATGGAAGAAACAGAGAATATTAAAATATTAATTGGAATAAAGAGAATAAGAGAGAAAATATGGGATGAAATTGGAAGGTGGGAAGTATTGCAGTTAATGAAGTATCATATAACTATGAAGGACTTCTATAAAAACTGGTCTGAATGGTGGAATAAATGTAAAAACAAATATAAAAAGTGTTTTTCCTCAATGACAGGATGATGTAGGACAAGAAATGTATTAAAGAATTTGGAGAATAATACTAGAGATTATTATATATGGAAAAAAGGAATATAGAAAAGTAATTGAGAAAAAAATAAAGCATTACTGTTTAGACAAGGATATTATTTAAAAGGGGTAAGGGAGGATGTAGTACAGTAAGTAGAAAAATATATAAGAGCAAAAAGAAAGAAAATAAGAGAGAATGGAAGTTAAAAAAAATCCAGAATGAGTTAAGGAAGAATCTGAAAAAATAAATTATTAGTAAGGAATTGGATGAAGTATTTAGGAAAGTAAATGCTGATTCAGTGTCAGGCCCAGATGATAAAGGGTATAGAATGTACACAAAATTAAAGGATTGGCAAAGAGCGTATTTTGTAAATGAATAGTTGAAGGGAAAGGTTTGTTTATTTAGAGTTATGTAGTGGCATATTAAACTTTATGTGGAAGAAAGATAAGGCGAATGAAATAAAAAAAAAGTGGAGACCTATCAGACTAAATATCACAGATTATAACTTTTTATGAGAATAATACAGAGGAGAATGTAAGGAAGGATGAAGGCTATAATGAAAGAAATTATATATGATATGAAAAGGAAGAGATATCATGAATTGTTATTCATTGTAAGAGAAATTGTGGATGATATTACAGCTAAAATGGAGGATAGGTAGGTGATATTAGCAAGGCATTTGATACAGTAGGTCATGATGCTTCATGGGATGTTATGGAGAAGTATGGAATAGATAATGGAGTTCGGAGAGTATGTATGTCAGCATATCAAAATAATAGAGTGATAGTGATAGTGTGTTATTGAATGGGTGGCTGAGTAGAGAAATATGCATGAAGTGTGGTATAAGGCAAGGCTGTCCCATGAGTAGAATATTGTTTGCACTGGTAATGAATGCAGTAGTATGTGACGTAGGGTCTATCTGATAACACTGAAAGCTTGAAACGCCAACGATGAGAAGACTGACACCAGAAGATCGACAACAAAGATGACCGACAATTGAGAATCCCAACGGTGAAAACACCGACATGTCAAACGAGCGTTAGTGGGTAAGTATGCGGTAGTGACGGACATCAGGGTTAGGGTGCGGGTAAGGTAAGTGTGCGATAGAGATGAACTGTAAGGTTAGGGGTGGATTAAGTGAGTTAGGGTTAGGGCGCGGGTCAGGTGAGTGTGTGATAGAGACAGATGTTAGGGATAGGGGTGGGTTAAGTGAGTCAGGGTTAGGGCGCGGGTTAGGTGAGTGTGCAACGCTGACGGACCTTAGGGTTAGGGTTTGGGTTAAGGTTAGTGCATAGATAGTTGTGTATGTAAGGTTCAGTGTAGGTTTGTAAGGTTTTTGGTGTGCTTGTGTTGTGTGTGTGCTTTTTGGACAGGGGATTTGTTTTGTTTGTTGAATGTCGGGATTGTGGTTTGTCGGGTATGTGATGTTTCGTGTTTCTTAACTTTCAGTTTTGTGGTGTTGGTGATTTTGTTGTCGGTGTTTTAGCGCGTCGGAGTTGTCAGGTAGACCCATGAAGTAGCTTATAAAATGAAAGATGCTACATATGTGATGCAAAAGGAGGTAGTGATTCCAGTAGTTTTCATATATGCAGTGATATAGTTGTAGTTGCTAAGAACAAAATATGGATGAGGGAAATGTTGGTTTATCTGAATGGATGTTTAAAGGAAATGGGAATGACCTTGAATAAAGATAAAAGCAAGGGTTTTGGATAATGTGGTGACAATTGCGGCTATGTATTTTTCAATGAATGAAGTATCTTTGCTAAGAGTAAAATTTGGGAAAAATGATGTAGTTATGATGCAGAAGAAGGGTTTGATAAAATACATGAAAGAAATAAGTCTTATGCAGAGGACGTATAAATTAGCATTCAAGAAAAAGGTTTATCTGGTGAATTTGGTATTAATGGAAAAATAGCATATATGTCAAATGTTTATAAGATCCCAGAAAAAAAAACACATGTACAAAAAGGAAATTGTGCAACTGTTTTTTTCTTTCATGTGCGGTTCAAGATTAAACCCAGTGAAAAGAGATATGTTGTATATAAGTGAAGATGAAAAGGCTTGGGGTTACTAAACCTAGTTGTTTATTCTCCTTCATTAAACTTGTATAGACTATTAAAGTAGGTAAAGGAAGAGAATAAGAATTTAATAGTACGAATGTTTAAATATAAATGTGAAATCTTCTTGGAGATGATGAGAATAAAAAAAATTAAAAATAATATATAAATGAAGAAATAAAAAATTACAGAAAAATGTTAACATGGAAAATAAAAATTGATGATATTGAGAAAGATAGAAGAATATGGTATAATAATGTGACAAAACAATATTATTATGTATATCCATGGTAAAATTTACCAGAGTAAGTAATCAAAGCCATTAAATTAAGTAAAAGTGGTGCACCAAGATTGTTGAGTGTCAAGATTTACTAGTGAGACAGGTAATAAATAAATTACCAATAAAGGGGAATATGCCACATTATACCATGACCCCCCATTAATATTCCAAAATGTGCACGCTGATTGGCCAGCATGCATGTTGTAAATCGACTTATACTAATTGAAAAAGGTCTGGTCGCCCGGACTTTTTCCATTAGTATAAGTCTCTTTTAATACACTGTCTCGCTATGTTAAAACAGTTTAACATAGCGACACAGTAAAAAGCAACGGAGATCTCCGTTGCTTTTAAAACTGTCTCGCTATGTTAAACTCCTTTAACATAGCAACACAGTGTAAAAGCGGAGATCTTGCTTTCTTCGTTGCTTTTTTAAACCTGTCTCGCTATGTTAAATGGGTTTAACATAGCGAGACAGCTTTAAAATAAGCAACGGAGATCTCCGCTGCTTATTTTAAAGCTGTCTCGCTATGTTAAACCCATTTAACATAGTGAAACAGTAGAAATCAGTGGAGATCTTGCTTTCTCCGTTGCTTTTGGCCACAACTCTGCTGTACTGCGTGCATGCGCAGTACATCAGAACTGCCGCGGATACCAGACAGCTGCAGAAGGGCAGCAAAGAGGCATTGTACAATGCCATTATTTAAGAAAAGTAATTATTTCTTTTCTTAAATAATGTCATAGTATAATAGCAATAACCCACTTCTGGGTGTGGGTAATGCAGGTATTAACCACGGTTGTCTTTGTTTGGTCCCTCGGGCTTTGCCCTCGGGACCAAACCACGCCAACCGTTGGTAAATCCCGCATTACCCACACCCAGGCGTGGGTTATTGCTATATTAACAGAAAGTTGAAAGAGTGTGTTTATTTTGTGGGAAGGTAGAGAAAACAGTGCATGCTTTTTTTTGAAATGTAAGAGTGGTGAACCTTTGCAAAAAGTTATAAGAAGAAAAATCTTTGAGAATATTAATGACATTAACAATATAGATATAACTGTGATTATGTATGGATATTATAAGAATAAGAAGAAAGAATATGTGAGACGAGCAGATAAGGATTTATGTTATGTAATATGGGTTATTTGGAATGAAAGATTGAATGAAATTTTGTTTAATGTGAATGTATTTTGAAAGATATATTGTTAAAAATCAGATTATGGCTGTGGAAGAAGGACTGGGGGTCAATTTTTACACACACACACACACACACACACACACACACACACACACACACACACACACACACACACACACACACACACACACACACACACACACACACACATTTCTGTGTATGTGTGTGGTTATATAATGATTGGTTATCATGTTACTTGGTTGACATACAAAACAGCAACCAAAACACATAAAAAAATACATCAGACCACAAATATGACACATAAACACAACTTATTTTCCACAACAATTCATCATGATGAGTATGGCTTCAGTTTTGTTTGACTGAGTTTAAGGCAGTTATGCACCAAGTATTACAAAATAGTTTCCAAGCAGTCCTCTAAGGCAAGTATAGACTCCTGAGAAAAACAGAGGTAAAACTGGATGCCATTGTCCTAAGAGTAACAGTAAGACCCTCTTTCCTTAATGATCTCCCTAAGTGGCAACATATAAAACATGAACAGAAGGGGAGCAAAGACAGAGCTCTGATTCATTCTCAGTTACAGAAGGAGATGTCCAGAGGAGCTAACCTCAGATACCAGGCTCTAATGATCCCCAAGGGTTATGAAGCAATCTACTCAAGAACAATGTCAGTGAAACCAAAATAATTCAGGTGTCTTATGAGTATCCCATGCTTAATGGTATCAAAGGTCACTGAGGGAACAAAGAGATCAGGACTTTGATCAGCCTTTGAACCTTCACCATCTGGAGATCATTAATAACTTAAATTAGGGTAGTCTTACTGCAGTATTTAGGTATAAAACTAACTTACAAGAGTTTAAGAATTTCTGAGATATTAGAAAAGAATATATTTGTGCATATAACATGTTTTGATGATTTAAACTAGGAGCTCAGAATACCAAAGTATTTATTGATATAGCAAAGCTTTTGAGTATCCAACTCTTTTTTCTCAAGCTCCTAGTTTCTATTTTATTTTTGTTAATTTTGTTACAGTGAGCTTTGTTTAGCTATGGTAACTACCTTTATAATGTTTGATATTCTCAACAATCATCCCATTAGATTAAGGTTAGAGTGGACAATAATTCTCTTGACAATTAAGGACAATTTTGTTTATTTATTTGCATTTGCTTTCCGGGTAGTGTCCGACTGGGCCAGTAGCCTGCTTTCAGTGGAGACCCGAGGAGAAAAGCTCTAAGAATATAACAAGACAGATAAAAAACACAAACAGATAAAAACACAAAAATTACATAAGAAGGCATTGGGAAATCATACTGTCCAAGAAGTATATATACAATGTGAAACTTGGTATGAAGTTATATACAAGGAACAGTTTAGTAATGAAAATCAGAGAATCATGATGACTGAGTAGAACTGAGGCAGTCAGTGAGCTTGTATGATGGAGAAGCAAGTGGACAATAATAGAGATTACAGGAATTACAGAGATAAATTGAAGCGTGTAAGCAATTCAGCTGAGGGAGGTGAGGGAGTGAGGGAGAGAAAGATATGTGAGAGGATTTATCCAGGGGGGAGTTAAAGGGGCAGAACAAGTTGCTTATAAAATGTTCTTTTACTTATGTTTTGAAGGAAGACTAGGAAGTGGTGCTTTGTATGCTAAGGGAAAGAGCATTCCAGGATCTGGCTATTTTGTTTGAGTAGAGGAAGTCACCATGGAAGTTATGTGATTGTGTTATTTTGAGCAGTGTCCTATTGGAAGATCTAAGGGATCTCCTGTTTATCTGTAGTTGGACTAAAGTTGAAATAGCAGGGCAGCTACTGGGCTTATGTATGATTTCGTGGGTGAGGGTAAGTTGATTTAATGTTAACAGGTTGGGAAGTTCTAGCCAGTTTAGTTGTTGAAGAGCAGAACAATGATGGGCTTTATGGGGATGACTGGAGGTGAACTTTGCAATTTTATTGTAGCAAGATTCTAGGTTAAGAAGGTCGGCCTTGCAAAGGTTAGTGAAAATGTGAGAGCAGTAGAGAAGAGTAGAGAGTAAGTGAGATCTAGCTGTGGCATACCTGGGTTGGGGTGTTAGATAGGGTTTGGCTCTGTAGAGAGCTCTGAGTTTGGAATGCACTTTTTTGATAGTTTGGGAAATATGAATATCAAATTTGAGATGGTTATCTATTGTTATGCCAAGGAAATTGGCCTGGTCAGTTGGCTCTAGTTTGGTCCCATTTGCGGATTTACTAGAGAGTGGTAGGGAGGTGAGCTTGGTAGTTTTGTTTGTGAAAATCATTAACTTAGTCTTTTTTGGGTTTGGGAGCAGACAAAGGAGGTATCATCTGCATATTGTATGATGAGGCAAGTTGGGTTGTTGTATTAAGGTTATTAGTAAATATGATGAAGAGGAGAGGGCCATTAATAGAACCTTGGGGTACACCAGTAGTTACTGGTAGAAGTGGGGAGAGATCATTCTTCCATTTAGTAACCTGTTGACAGTTTGATAGATAACTGAGGAACCATGATAGGGATGCTTGACTGAAGTTGAACGTAGCAAGTTTGTTGAGAAGTAGTTGGGGGAAGATGGTGTCAAAAGCTTTAGACAAGTCGAGGAAAATTGAAGAGACTAGTTATCCATTGTTCAAAAAATGTGAATAGTATTGCTGAAGTATAACAAGGCTGTGTTTGTACTGTAATAGGGTCTAAAGCTGAATACATTTTTCTAATATTTTTGGCTATGAGTGGGAGGATAGCTATGGGGTAGTAGTTTGAGATGTCTCTGGAGGTGTCAACCTTGTGGAGTGGGATGATGTACGAGACTTTCCAGAGAAGTGGCACATATAGTTCGGAGACAGAATGACTGATTAGTATAGAGACAGGAAATGCAATGGATGGAGCTGCTATTTCTAGGAATTCATTTTATTGTTGATTGGCTGCTAGTCAGCAGGGTTTTAGTTTGCTTAGAAGCTTTCTGATGTAAGATGTCTGGATAGCTTTAAAAGAGAAGGAGTTT